>NC_047084.1:263051878-263357177 GCF_902459505.1 Geotrypetes seraphini
TTGTCCTATCTATACTATGAATGTACCTTTGTAACCCGTTCTAGGCTCCTTTGGGAGGACAGAATAAATAAATAAATAAATAAATAAATAAATAAATAAATAAATAAAAGAAGGTAGTTTCTGTACAAGATGTTTCATGTAACAGGATACATAGAAATTGTAATTAAGGACCCTGTTCGCCAACATGGAATTTTGATAAAGGCGATGTCCAAACTTGTCCATAGTTTAGCCTTCACGCCCTGGTGGCACTGAGGCATAGACTTTCAAAGCAAAGACCCCGGAGAAGAAAAGATTCTATAACTAGAATCCAGCTTTCTGGAAGTCACTGTAATAGTCAAGGGCGTTTTCCAATTCTTGTGAAGAATCTTTTTGAAAATACCATGCAATGGTAATTTAAGGAGCTCTTTGGGAGGCTCAACATAGTCCAAAGCCTCTAAATATTCAGCACTGAAGGCAAGAGTCAGCTTCCAGTTTAACAGGTAGGTCTTTGCCTGCCTAATTAATTTAGTAAAAGGCAGTCTTTCGATATGTGATCTTGTCTTTGGCGGAGATTTCTGAGAAGAGGGTTCTGAAGGGGTAACATAAACCTCAGTTGCAGAACTAGAGAGATCAGCGTCTGTTTCAGACTGTAAATCAGAGTCATTAAAAAGCTTTGGAGATGGTGTGCATTGAGGGGATTGACGCTTTCAATGACTCTGGTACCAATCTGAGGAAGTACAATATAAAGCTCTCTTTCATTTTGAAGTACATGATGGAGATCGGTGCTTCCTTGACTTCGAATGTCGAGAGGAAGAAGACGAGCGTCAATGTTTTGATGAAGTAGATCGATGCACCGATGGAGAACTTGACTGTCAATGTGATGATCAATGTCTAGGAGTAGAGCGTCAAGAGGATCGATGGTGACTGGATGAAGATTCATGCCGACATTCTGCCAGAGAGCTGACTGAGGTACCATGGGGCCTCGAGGAAGTATGCTCAGACTGGGCCAGTACCTAGGGAGTCAATTCTGGTGCATGAAGTTTGAAAATATCGCCCAACCTCCATCGAGCTTTTCTCAGAAAGCTTATCTTTCTTTTCCCAGAAAGCTTATCTGCCAGTACCATTGGTGCCGCGGCTTGCCTTGGAGAGTGTGACCTCAACGAGGATGCACACCTTGAAGGAGAGACAAGCCTTAAAAGTAGGCAATGCTGCTTGGTATGCATCAAGGGATTTGATACTGGTATGACTTGCGATGCTTGTTGGGAAGCTGGCAACTTTTTAGCTGGCTTGCCTGATGGTGCAAGATCTCCCGATACCGATGTTGATGTCTATGCAGGAGTCTTCGATGTCAATAGTTGTGAGGTCTTGTCAATGTCCATAGCAGCCCCAAACAATTTCTTCTGCTGAAAGACTACGGTTTTTTATTGAGCGCTTCTGCAAGGTGGGACATCAGGGCACAGGTTTCTACCCAGTGTTCAGGCCCAAGACACTGCAAGCACCAACTATACAGGTTGATGAAGAAAATAGGCATCCGACACGTGTAGCACTACCTGTAAACGGTCTAGACAGACGGAAAAGACCATGTCAGCAAGATTAAACTCAATTGCTGAAGAAAAAATGAACCCTCGAAGGGCAAAGCCCATGAGGAAAGAGAGAGAAAGAAAGTCTCTTTTTTTTTTTCTTTACATCAACACAAAGGTACAAAAAAAGGAAATAGAGAAAAAACAGAAAAATTACACGAAGCAGGAAGGCAAGGCAAAAAAACTGAACAGAGTTCAGAAAACTCAACTTCTTCGCTATGCAAAAATGAAGAAGTGAGGAACTGCGAGCCTACTTCGAGCAGGAAGGCACTCGCGCATGTGTGGTACGGGCAGTCGCAAAGTTTCTAAAAACTTAAAGTGGTGATACACTTTTAAAGCTGTCCGTACCGGTGCTCCGTGGATGACGTCACCCACATGTGAGAATATGCTGCCTGCTTGTCCTGGGATAAGGTCTGCTCTTACACTAACATTTACTTGCTCAACACTTTAATGAAAACAGTGGAGGAGTCTTAGTAATACCATATGGTCGTGACATTCTTAATAACTGATTAAAACTCCACTCACATCACTAATTACAGAAGAGTAGAGTTTTCTCCTTCCCCCTTTTTCATATTTTTTAAAATTATGCATTTACAGAATTGTTAAAAATGTAGAAAATCAAAATGTCATTATCTGCCCATATAAAGCAAAAGGCAATACAATGTTAAGTCACATGTTCCATAATACAAGGGGAAAAGATGACCATTAGTCAAGTTATCAACTATATCATTCAACAGTTATAAACATGCGAGTCCTAGAGGGCAGCTGAGTGGGAACTAGACATCTGTGTGCCTCCTTGGTTTTGATGAATCTTGTGCATGACCTGTTAAGCTTTGATCAAATGCCCACCCTTATCAGCCAAAGTCTGGCATCAGTGCCATTTCTGTGAACCAGAAAAAAATTTTCGTGACAGCACTATGGGTGAGCACCAAAGGAGCATATCCAAGGAACAGGATGGTCTCTGGGACACCATGAAGTGATCTTAATTGCATCACATATATTAATACTTTTACCTCTCATTTCTTACTGCTTCTTGAAAGTAAATTATGCTGGAATCCATCCTAATGATTTGGGGCTACAGGCTACTATGGAAGTCATCTAGATCAACATAAACTCAGGTAAGATGTTTTAATTATGTTCTCTACTAGATAATGTCTGCCCACCTCAAAATGTGCTTTATTGAATTGCCAAATTATTCAACCTAAAGCCACAGAGTTCACGATACTATCATACATAAAAAAAATATTTGCTCTTAATCTCACAAAGAGGAGAAGAAGCCCTCATCTCTGAATACTCCATGCTTTCTGCCTCTAGACCATTTAAGAAGGAAAGGGAAAAGCCTTTATTTATCACAACTCTCTTCCAATTTCTGATTTACCTCATGAAAGGAGAAATTAGGTCCTTACCTGTTAATTTTCTTTCTTTTAGACGCTCCAGACTGGCACAGAAACAGATGGGTTTACACTCCTCTGCCAGCAGGTGGAGACTGAGACACTAACTTTTGGCTACAGTACAAGTGGATAGTGAAGTCCCTATTACAATCAGTCTTAACGAATAGCCAAGCAGAAAACAACAAGGCTGAAAAACAATAACATCTCAACTCCCTACTTATGAGGACCCGTTAAGAGGACAAAAAGACGATTCGACTTACGAACTCCTGGATCTGTTGAACATAAGAGCGAAGGACCATATGGACATCCAACTTGCTCCAACGAGCCCTCTCGATTACCCAAGACCGAAAGAACCATAGACTGATTCATGTGAAATGGCGAGACCACTTTTGGAAGAAAGGAGGGAACCGGCCGCATGAAGGAAGGTTTACATGAAAAGGCCTGCAGTTCTGAAATGCATCTCACGGAAGTAATGGCCACCAAGAAAACCGCCTTAAGAATAAGGTCCTTCAACATACAGGTGACGAGAGGCTCAAATGGAGGATGAATAAGCACGAAGAGAACTAGATTGAGAACCCAGGCAGGAACTGATGTCTGAACTGGTGGCCAGAGTAATTTTGCAGCTCTCAAGAACCAAATCACATCCACAGTGGAGGCCAAACTCTTACCATTAAAGAGACCACAAAAGTAAGTCAAAGCGGCAATCTGCACCCGAAGGGAAGACCAGGCAAGGCCACACTCTAGGCCATCCTGCAGAAACTCCAGGATGTAAGGCAAAGTAGCCCAAAGGGGAACCATGCTACACCACTCCTCAAAGAGACGCCAAATGTGGATATAAGCCTGAGAGGTGAAAATTCTCCAAAACCCTAAGAGAGTGGAGATCATCGTATCCGAATATCCCTTCTTCCTTAGGTGAGCCCTTTCAAGAACCAAGCCATAAGACAAAAGGGACTCAGATCAAACATTGGAATGGGACCCTGAGTCAGAAGATCGGGCGAGAGGGGCAGGGTGTCAAGCAGTGGTCTCAAACTCAAACCCTTTGCAGGGCCACATTTTGGATTTGAAGGTACTTGGAGGGCCCCAGAAAAAATAGTTAATGTCTTATTAAAGAACTAGTCTTTAAGCCCGTTACATTAACGGGTGCTAGAACATATGTGTGTGTGTGTGTCTTTATTTCTTTCTCTCTCTCTCCTTAGCCGCTTTTTTTCTTTCTGCCTTTCTTTTTCCTTGGCTGTCCATCACCACCCCTTGCCTGCTCCCCCTGTCCATTTTCCCTTCCTTTTACCTCCCCTGTGTCCACCACCACCCCTTCACTGCTCTCCTTATTCAGCAGCAGCCCTTCTCCCTTTGTTTTACCTCCCCCCTGTCCAGCAGCACCTGTTTCCTTCTCCCCCTGTCCAACATTAGTCCTCCGTTCCTTTTTTTTTCACCCCCCCCTGTCCATCAGCATCTCTTTCGTTCTCCCCCTGTCCAACGGGTGCTAGAGTAGACTGTTTTTTTTTCCTTTCTCTCTCTGTGCTTGGATGCTGTCTGTCTGTCTGTCATTCTTTCTGTCTGTGTCTCTGCCTTGTGCCCTGCCTGCCTGTATTTCTCCATTGCACCATGCCTGCCTATCTCTTGGTGTGTGCCCCCAGCACACCCTTCCCCCCAAAACAGCCCCGTTTTCCAATGCCCCTGCCCCCTTTTGTGCCATGCCTGCCTGCTCCGTGGCCCCCTTCTGTTTCCCCCCTATGATTGCTGCTGGCCCAGCAAACCCCTCACCTCAAAGCAGCCCCCTTTCCCTCTCCCCTTGTTGAGCCATGCCTGCTTGCTCTGTGATCCCCTGCCCATGATTGCTGTGTGCCCCCAACACACCCCTACCCCCAAAGCAGCCCCTTTCCCTCTCCCCCTGTTTGCCTGCCATGCCTGCCTGCTCCCTGTGCATCAGCATCAGCATTTCCCTCCCCTTCACCTGTTCCTTCGTAGCAGCATGCAGATAAAACGGCTCCCTTAGTTATTTGCTGGATTTTTTTTTTTTTTTAAGTTTAAAGATGCCGACGCGGCTCCTCTCACGATCCCGCCTGCGTCGGAAGCCTTCTCTGACACAGGCCGGGATCGTGAGAGGAGCCACGGCGGCAGCATTAAACTTTAAAAAAAAATCGAACAAAGAACTAAGGGAGCCGTTTTCAAAGCCGCCACCGCGGCTTTAGGGACAGGATTGTACAGCTGGACTTGCTCCTGGGCCCGCGTCTGCCCTCCTCCGACAGCCGGCTCCCTCGAAGCCCTCCTCCCCTCCCTCTTTTCCTTCCCGCGGTCCGTCTGGCTGCGGTCCGGCCTGTGGAGGCAATTGGCTGGTGACGTGCAACCCGCGCATGCGCACTAAAAAAAACGCGACAGCTCAGGGAACACGATTTTTTTTAGTGCGCATGCGCGTCCTACCATTTTATTATATTAGATGACAATTTTGCATGAGGTAAAACTCTTTACAGTTTATAAATCTTTCCTTTTGGCTGTCTTAATAATAATATTATTATAAGACATATGATCAAGAAACTGTTTTATTTTACTTTTGTGATTATGATAAACATACCGAGGGCCTCAAAATAGTACCTGGCGGGCCGCATGTGTCCCCCGGCCCGCAAGTTTGAGACCACTGGTGTAGAGGATCTGCCCCTAGCAAACAACCCAGATCCGCATACCACGGGTGCATGGGCCAGTCCGGAGCCATAGGAATCATGTGGCCTGCATGCCAGGCAATCCAAAGAACTCTGCCCTCCAGATGCCACGGAGGAAAGACATAAAGAAGGCCAGCCATCAGTCAAGCCTGCACCAGAGCACTGTCCACTCCCTGAACCAGATTGGAAGACTGGAGCCACCAGTGTAGGCTGTGACGAACTAATCCCCGAAGAGGGACCGGAGAATCCAGATAATGAATCTGTGGCGACCACTGCCAAAGAAGCGCATACTGAAGAGGACACATATGAGTCAGAGCCCACCAGACCACTTCCAAGGAGGCTGCCATGGACCCCAAGACCTGCAAAAAGTCTTGCACCAGCAGACAACGGCAAACCATCAGCAAGCGAATCTGCATCTGCAATTTGCACACCCTGGCCTCTGGAAGGAAAACTCTCCGTAAGCTAGTGTTGAAAAGAACGCTGAGATATTCCAAAAGCTGAAACAGAATCAACCAGCTTCTGGACAGGTTGACCACCTAGCCCAGTGACTGTAGAACTCTACAACCCAAGCTGTAACCCGGGAACTCTTCTGCAACGACTTTGCTCAAATCAACCAATCATCCAGATAGGGGTGCACCAGAATGCCATCCTTGCGCAAGGCCACTGCCACCACTACCATAATCTTGGTGAAGGTGTGCAGCGTCCTAGCTAGACCAATGGGAAGTGCACAAAACTGATAATGTTCTCCCAAAATCGCAAAGCAAAAGAATCATTTATGGGAGGCCCAAATGGGAACATGCAGATATGCCTCTGTCAGATCGAGAGAAGTCAGAAATTCCCCTGGTTGGACAGCAAGAATTAAAGACTTCAGGGTTTCCATACAAAAGTATGGAACCCAGAGCGCTCTTTTGATACCTTTCAGATCCAAAACGGCTCCTCTCATCTAGTACTTTTCAATGGCATGGTCTACTTCTCACAGAACCTTCAACAGAATACTATAAATCTCCTATCCACAAAAAATCTTCAGTATAAACGTGCTTACCTTTCTAGGAGTAAAAACGTGCTTACCTTTCTATGATTAAAAACTTGGAATGGTTGTAAAGTATGCAGTGAATGATGCATGGTTGGAGGTTGTAAAGTATGCAGTGAATGATGCATGATATTTTGAAAGTTATTTGTGATGGGATGGGTAGCCAGTGCAGTTGTTTGATGAAGGCTGTGACCGAGTCATGTTTTCTCAGGTTGAAGATTAGTCTTACAGCAGTGTTTTGGATGAGTTAGAGCAGTGTTGATTCCCACAAGAAAGGCTCCAAGATGGAGACAGCAAACTACAGACCGGTGAGTCTCACATCAATAGTGTGCAAACTAATGGAAACTCTAATCAAACGCCAATTGGATACGATCCTGAATGAGGAGAATCTACAGGATCCCCGTCAACATGGATTTACTAAGGGGAGATCCTGCCAATCCAACCTGATCAGCTTCTTTGACTGGGTGACGAGGAAGCTGGATGTTGGGGAGTCCCTGGACATCGTATACCTGGACTTCAGTAAAGCATTCGATATCGTACCACACCGCAGGTTGCTGAGCAATATGAGTTCTATAGGATTGGGCGACACATTGACGAAATGGGTTGGGAACTGGCTTGGAGGTAGGCTTCAGAAGGAGGCTTCAGAGGCAGAGGTGAACGGCACCCCCTCCGAAATGACAGAGGTAATCAGTGGAGTGCCGCAGGGCTCGGTCCTGGGCCCGATCCTATTCAACATCTTTATAAGAGACTTGGCAGAAGGGCTGCGAGGTAAAATAACATTATTCGCCGATGACGCCAAACTAAGCAATGTAGTGGGCAAAAGCACAACAGACATAAATTCAATGTCCGACAACATGATGCACGACCTACTCCTACTGGAGTGCTGGTCTAGGTCCTGGCAACTCAGCTTCAATGCCAAAAAATGCAAAGTCATGCACCTGGGCAGCCAAAATCCATGCAAGACTTACACCTTTAATGGCAAGATCCTAATAAGAACTGAAGCAGAACGAGACTTAGGGGTAATCGTCAGTGAGAACATGAAGACTGCCAATCAAGTGGAGCAAGCTTCATCCAAGGCAAGGCAAATCATAGGTTGCATACGCAGGAGTTTCGTCAGCCGTAAGCCTGAAGTCATTATACCATTGTATAGATCCATGGTGAGGCCCCACCTGGAATACTGTGTGCAATTCTGGAGGCCGCATTACCGTAAGGATATGCTGAGACTGGAGTCGGTCCAGAGAATGGCCATCCGGATGGTCTCGGGACTCAAGGATCTCCCGTACGAGGAATGGCTGGATAAGTTGCAGCTGTACTCACTCGAGGAACGCAGAGAGAGGGGTGACATGATCGAGACATTCAAGTATCTCACGGGCCGCATCGAGGTGGAAGAAGATATCTTCTTTTTCAAGGGTCCTGCGGCAACAAGGGGGCATCCGTGGAAAATCAGGGGCGGGAAACTGCACGGGGACACCAGGAAATTCTTTTTCACTGAAAGGGTGGCTGATCGCTGGAATAGTCTTCCACTTCAGGTTATTGAGGCCAGCAGTGTGCCTGATTTTAAGGCCAAATGGGATAGACACGTGGGATCTATTCACAGAGAAAGGTAGGAGAGTGTCATTGGGGTGGGCAGACTAGATGGGCCGTGGCCCTTATCTGCCGTCTATTTCTATGTTTCTATGTTTCTATTATCAGTTGTATAATTAAGGCAAAGTGCATGTTGAGTGAGGCCTCTGCAAAATGTCTCTTAAAGTTATAAAGTGCTGGGTAGCATCCATACTGGATGACTTTACCCAGAAGACCACCACTGTCCTGCTTGTCTTCAAAGAAACATTTTTTAAAAAACCTCTGCTTCCTCTATTGTTTTCCCATCCACTTACATTCCATGTATGTTTTATTCATGTAATTGCACTACACACCTACTTGGCTATTTTGTATTATATACTGAAACACTGATTTCAAAAATAAAAGGAAGTCTGTTCACCTTTTTAATTTCTTTGTAAAGCTCCAGTTGTAGTCTCGGAAGGTTAGAATCCATCAAAGTCTGTAACAAAATGCAGAAGTTGGTAATATAGGGAAAAAAAACAAAAAAAAATGCATTCATAAATCTGTTAAAATAAGCTGAAAGAATAGGCTCTTACCTCATAATCTTATTTCTTGTAGATGTGTCTAGTAGTCCTTTACTGTAGGATTATGCATCTAAACCCTCAAGTTGCTTGCAAAATTCTGTCAATCATCTTTTAATGCCACCTCCTTCCCTGGAAGATGCTCCTGCCCCCTTAGTTTGTACAAAAGCAATCACGCAGCACTGTAATGACAGACATAACTGGAAGGAGGGAAATGGAAATAACCCTAACACTACATTTCTGTTCTGCACTTCTGTAACAAATATATCAATTAACACTGGTCGCCGTACATGAAGAAGGACACAATACTACTCGAAAGGGTCCAGAGAAGAGCGACTAAAATGGCTAAGGGGCTGGAGGAGTTGCTGTACAGTGAGAGATTAGAGAAACTGGGCCTCTTCTCCCTTGAAAAGAGGAGACTGAGAGGGGACATGATCAAAACATTCAAGATAATGAAGGGAATAGACTTAGTAGATGAGACAGGTTGTTCACCCTCTCCAAGATAGAGAGAAAGAGAGGGCACTCTCTAAAGTTAAAAGGGGATAGATTCTGTACAAACGTAAGGAAGTTCTTCTTCACCCAGGGTGGTAGAAACGCTTTTCTGGAGGTTGTTATAGGGTAAAACACCCTCCAGGGATTCAAGACAAAGTTAGACAAGTTCCTACTAAACCAGAACGTACGCAGGTAAGGCTAGACTCAGTTAGGGCGCTGGTCTTTGACCTAAGGGCCGCCGTGGGAGCAGACTGCTGAGCACGATGGACCACTGGTCTGACCCAGCAGCGGCAATGCTTATGTTCTTAAGTAAATGATCAAAACAAGATACCAAATACCAACCAGCACTAATACACGTATTATATAGAGCTCATAGCTACTTACATGTCCAGCTATCAAGCAGAGACTTAGACCAGAATTAACTTTCTTGAGTGATTTGTTTGGGGTTTTTTCCCAGCTCATCTGAGAGACAGAGAAGTCTCCAAATCCAGACTGATCCCAAGGAAGAAGGCAGGTGAAACTTACTTACAGAACAGTGCTTCAGCACTATTAGATACATCTACAAGAAAGAAGAGATTATCAAGGTAAGAACCTAATCTTTCTTTCTAGTGCAATGTGTCTAGTAATTCTGAATGCTAGAGACATACCAGAGCAGTCCCTTGAATCTAGGGCAGGCCCACAGAGCCTGCTTTCAAAACAGAGGACCCAAAAGCAGAGTTCTTCCTAGCTGCTATGTCTACTTTATAAAACCTGTTGAAGGCCTCTGGTATTGATTTATTTGTATGGATTATGGAAATTTTTTAATTTTTATATGATGTGATTTAATATGTTGTGTTATGTTTTTATGTTTAGTGACCCCTGATGCAGCCGTTCCTCAGATGCCAAAACACAGTGCTGTGTCGGGTCCACAGCTTCTGCTTGGTTCCTTTTCTGAAATAAACAAGTTGGTTTTACATCAGCAATCTTCAGTGGAGTGTTCATTGTCTGTTCCCACTTCCTTTTATACTATTTTATACCCGTGGGTTCTCTGTCCTGTTGGACTTTTTGGTGTTTACTTGGTATAAAAAGTAAACCATGTAGCTGCTCTACAAATTTCCTCGGGTGAAACCACCCAAGTCTCCGCCCAAAAGGTAGAAACACCTCTGGTGAAGTGCGCTTTCAATGCAATCGGCAGCTACTTACCGCAGGCCACCTATGCGGAGGTAATAGTCATTTTAATCCATCTGGAAATTGAGACCTTAGATGCCAGCATCCCTTTCTTAGCATGACTGGTCAGAAAAGATCATCTGAATATATGAACCTCATTTATAAATTCGAGTTACTGAAGAAGCACTAACTTGACATCCAGCATATGCACTGCTTTATCCTTTTTCTTAGACCTCCCAGGAAAGGGACTTAGGAGTTCTGAACGACAAGTCGATGAAGCTGTCCATGCAATGTGCGGCGGCAGCGGCAAAAAGGGCTAACAGAATGCTAGGAATAATAAAGAAGCAGATCACGAACAGATCAGAGAAGGTTATCATGCCGCTGTACCGGGCCATGGTCCTCACCTGGAGTACTGCGTACAGCACTGGTCGCCGTACATGAAGAAGAACTACTCGAAAAGGTCCAGAGAAGAGCAACTAAGATGGTTAAGGGGTTGGAGGAACTGCCGTACAGCAAAAGATTAGAGAAACTGGGCCTCTTCTCCCTCGAACAGAGGAGATTGAGAGGGGACATGATCGAAACATTCAAGGTACTGAAGGATATAGACTTAGTAGATAAAGACAGGTTGTTCACCCTCTCCAAGGTGGGGAGAATGAGAGGGCACTCTCTAAAGTTGAAAGGGGATAGATTCTGTACAAACATAAGGAAGTTCCTCTTCACCCAAAGAGAGGTGGAAAACTGAAACGCACTTCCGGAGTCTGTCATAGGGGAAAACACCCTCCAGGGATTCAAGACAAAGTTAGACAAGTTCCTGCTGAACAAGGATGTACCATGATAGGGATAGTCTCAGTCAGGGCGCTGGTCTTTGTCCAGAGGGCCGCCGCATGAGCGGACTGCTGGGCATGATGAACAACTGGTCTGACCCAGCAGCGGCAATTCTTATGTTCTTATGTTCTTAGACTCCATAGGGTGAAAAGCGGGCAAACAGACTTCCTTATTGATGTAGAAAGCAGAGACTACTTTAAGTAAGAAGGAAAGAACTGTGCAAAAGGAAAGCCCTATTTCTATAATCTTAAGGAACAGCTCCCTGCAGGATAGAGCTTGTAACTTGGAGACTCATCTCGCCAACATAATCGCCATCAGAAACACTCTTTTGACCGTAAGATCCAGAAAGGAAGCCTCCCATAAGGGCTCATAATGAGATTATGTAGCATGATGTTAAGATTCCAAGACAGGAATGGAAGACACATCAGAGGGCCCCTTTAATGAACCGGGTGACATCTGGGTGAGAAGCCAAAGACCTTCTTTCCCCCCCAAGCTTCGGAACAGGAAAGGCCTACCATCTTCACTTTCAGCAATCCAACTGACCCTTCTGAAGTACCTCTTGCAAAAAAGTCCAGGACTACCGAAATTGGAGTTCATAAGGGATCTCTATCATCCACAGCACACCAGTGCTGAAAGGCCTTCCAGGCCTTAGCATAGGCTGCCACCGTCGATGGCTTCTTAGCAGCATCGCGATGACCACATCCAAGTAACCCTTGCTCGTCAGGGCAGCCCACTCAAGAGAATGACATAAGACTAAAGTGTTCCAAATTCTCTTAGGGAATGGTCCCCGAGTGACAAAATACACTGAGGCCTTCGTCCCTCTGGAGGTGGAAAAGGTCCACATACCATGGTCTACCGCTACTAGGACTACAAACCCGGATGACTTGCAGGACCTAATATGGGCTGTGGGGAAAACATACAAGAACCCCTTCTCCGGCCATAGTTGGACTAATGCATCCAACCCCACACTTTCAGCTCATATCTATGGCTATAAAAGTGAGCCACCTTTGTGTTTACTGCTGAGACCATAGATCCATCTCTGGACGTCCCTACCACCGAACAATGGAGTTGAACACCTTATGAGGCAGCAATCATTCCCCCCGGGTCGAGTTTGCCAACTGAGAAAGCCGACATGCTCATTTTTCACTCCCACAACGTGCACAGCTGAGAAAGCCTGCAAACTAGCTTCTTCCCACCAAAAGAGGTATTGTGTTCCTAGGCATAACGGGGTACTTCTGGTGCCTCCTTGCCTGTTGACATAGACCACCACTGGCGCATTGTCTGAGAAGACCCCAACTACCTTGCCTTTCAGAGACTTCTCCAGTGCCTGCAGTGCTAGCTGAATGCTTCCAAGTTCTAGACAATTTATGAACCACTTTTTCTGAGCCAGTGACCAAGAAACCTGATCAGGGTGTCCGTTGCAATGACCCCCACAAGTGTAAAGGTTGGCACTGGCCGTATCTCCCAGGAGGAAATGAGAGGCATGCCCCTCAAAAGAGAAGCTATCACCTCAGACTAGCAAGAGGGGAGAGAGTCTTGGAGAGGTCTCATGTGCGTTCTTGCCAAAGGGACCACATCTATAGCTGCCGCCATCAACCCCAGAACCTGCAGATAATGCCACATCATGGAAATTGGACTCTGTAGCAGGTCCAAAATCTGTTTCTGGAGCTCCAGTCTGCATGGCTATGGAAGAAAAACCTAGCTGAAGGCTGTGTCAAACAAAATTCCCAGGTACACCAGGATCTGGGTTGACTCTAGCCGACTCTCTTTGAAGTCAACCATCCATCCCAGGTCTTGGAGGAGTTGGACTACTCTCAAAACTACCCGATCTCCTTCCTCTCTGGACAGGGCTCTGATTAGCCAATCATGCAGATATGAGTGCACTTAGATCCCTGCCGTGTGGATGTGCACTACTACCACCACTATAACCTTGGTAAAGGTGTAAGGGGCTGTTGCTATGCCGAAGGGGAGCACAGAAAACTGGAAATGGTGCTCCAGGATATGCAATCACAAATATCTCCTGTGGGCCAGAAAAATGGGAATATGAAGATAGGCTTCCGTCAAATCAAGGAAAGTAGTCAGAGAATATACAAAAAGATTCAGAAAGGAGGCACAGAACTCGATTTTGCAACTTTCTTTAACAACTTCTAGGACACAACGGTCTATGCCAATCTGAGCCTAGACCGACAAATAATCTGACAGCCTTCCCCTTATCTAGGGGGGTTTGGCCCCTGTCCTGGCGTCTGGAGAGGGACAAGAGCCAGAGGCTTGCTGTATCCTGCCCCCACTGAACCTCTGTTGTGACCTCTGAAAGGAACTCAGTCACTTGGCCTCCTGCATAAGGGCGAAATCTTCGAGAGCCTTGAACATTCCCACATCGCAAACCTCCTTCACTAGGCAACGAGAATTGTTTGGTGATCTGCATCACCAGCGAATCCACAACTGAACAAACTGCTGGACATCCAGAGTCATAGGATAAACTAAACTAAAACGAATGCTAGGAAGTTCTTCTTTACCCAGCGTGTGGTGGACACCTGGAATGCGCTTCCAGAGGGCGTAATAGGACAGAGTACGGTACTGGAGTTCAAGAAAGGATTGGACAATTTCCTGCTGGAAAAAGGGATAGAGGGGTATAGATAGAGGGCTACTGCACAGGTCCTGGACCTGTTGGACCGCCGCGTGAGCGGACTGCTGGGCACGATGGACCTCGGGTCTGACCCAGTGGAGGCATTGCTTATGTTCTTATGACCAAGTCATCAACCAAGAGAAGCTCGACTTGGTTAACAATAATGTAATACATAATACATAAACTTCACAAGGAAAAGTAGAGTGAAATCGTTACCGTAATTTCTAAAATGTTTAGCAAACAAAAAAGTTTTCAGAACTTTCCGGAATAAAGCAAAAGAATCTAAACTTCTTAATGTAAGCGGTAAAGCATTCCAGAATTCAGTTAATTTAAAGCTTGGACATAGCCACTCGGAGGGACCCGTCTGGCAACTCCCAGTGGTCTATGACCAGCTTTGTGATGTCCAAATGCGAGGGAAAGAACGCAGTCGGAGTAACTAAGCTGCTCATAATTGAGCACTGTGACAAGGGGGCTGGAGGAACTTCCAGCTTCAATTCCCGCAATGAGATAGAGGCTTTGAACAGCCGGCACAACATGGGGTCTTCCTCTGGTCCACTTCTTGATCGCTACTCTCATGCAGAGAACCAGACTTTGCCAGAGAAACTGCATCCTGGGACAATAATGGCATGGAATAGGACTTTTCTTCCTCTTAGTCTATGTCAGACTGAACATCCTGGTCCAGCTCTTTGTCCTCATCTGATCGGGGCGTATTCTGAGGGGATATCCCCACCGCCATTGCATTTAAAGCAGATGCTGAGGACCCTTGGCAGTTCAAAAAACCATTCCACATGAGGCTTACTAAATCCAGGGTGAAGCCTTGTACTGGGGGTCTCAAGGACCCTGGCAGGGAATCCCTGCAGGTCCTCCTTGACTCTATGGCAAACACGCATCTACACTTAGCCAATTCACCTTCAGGGGACTCTGAAAATGGTTTCTTCCCTTGGGATCGCACCTCCTGTGGATCCCCAGCCCTGGAGGACTCAGAGGAGGCTGAGTCTAAGGTGCAACATGGACATTCCTTGGCCAGACATCCAGTGCAAGCCTGGCTTAAGAGTCCATTCCTATTGATTTTATGTAAAATTGAGGAGTTTTGAGGCACATGGAGGCTTTAGAAAAAAAGATTGTTTTTAAGAACATACAAATAGCCTTACTGGATCAAACCAATGGTTCATCAAGCCCAGTAGCATGTTCTCACGGTGGCCAATCCAGGTCACTAGTACCTATCCAAAACCCAAGGAGTAGCAATATTCCATGCTACCAATCAAAGGCAAGCAGTGGCTTCCCCCATGTCTTTCTCAATAACAGGCTATGGACTTTTCCTAAGATGGCTGCCGCCAGCAAAATCGCACCAAAAACAGGGAAAGGAGTTTAGAGGTGGGGGACCTTTGCTCTGGCTGCAGAAACTTTTAAATTTCACTTCTGGACACAACCCCACTCCCTTCAATTTTCCCCATAGGCTATAATAGCCTTTCTCACTGTGCCATGTGTCTGCTTGCTTCAGCTTAGGAGTACAGCTGGGATAAATGGAGAAGAACTCTGCCTCACAGGTTTGTAGAATGAACTTGGTCTTCAGGCTGCCAGTAGGTCTGATCTCAGACTAAGCCTCAACACCCGGAAAACCTCATGCTGCAAAGGGGAAGAGGACTACGCAGCCATCTCACTATTAAGCCTGGCCAAGCCGAGATAAAGCCAAAAAGCCTATGTTCAAGATCCTGATAAATCAGGGATGCATGCAGGTAAGTAAGCTCCCAAAAATACAAAAACAGGTTGACTAGCTATGTGCCATGAGTGCTGATCTTGGTAGCAGCAGACTTCTGCAGCGCAAGTCTACACCTTCTCCCAGGCAGAGGTACCAACAAGTGGGAACTCCTAGGTATCGAGCTTCCAACAAAACACTAAGAAAAAATACCTGAAAATAATAAAACTGCAGAGCAGAAACAGTTCTGAGCAACTTGCTTTCAGAAAAAAAACACCTGAGGGGTCAGGAGTTCAAAGATGGAAGGAGACAGAGTTCAAAGATGATTGACAGAATTCTGTAAGCAACATGCAGGTTCAGATGCATAACTACTAGACACGTAGCACTAGAATAAATTTTTCACAAAAATAAGCAACATTTTTCCCACCACTAGAAACAAGGAAAAGGTAACTTATAAAGAAATACAACTTATTTAACAAACAGCTATTTCAAATGGACAGCTATTCTTGGCAGCTCAGACTACAGACAACCATAAACACTAACATGTCTAAAAATCAAAAAGATATTTTTAAAAATATTTCATCAAATAAAGGCATTAAATTTTTAATTATCTTTTCTCAATTTACTTATATTCCCCATACAGGTGATAAACACAAAAGACATACACCCTCCCAACTCTTCTCCTTCCCTCCCCGACCAGACTTTTAGTGCTGTTCTGTGAAAATCTACAACAAGCATACGTTTCTTTTTAGTTCTTTTAATATTAATACTTTAAAAAAATGTTGAAGAGGATTGATCTACAACTAATTCCTAAGTTATGGTACATTTGGTCACCAATCCTTCAAAAGTGATCTTACTGCCCATCTCTACGACTCCTGCTGCCTCATCAACGTCAGATACAATAATTTATGCTATTTTTCTTTTTTGGGTAATTCTTTATTCATTTTTAGAACTTACATCAAGTGCATCAAAAGGTATCAACCATTTTAACTTAAATATATCACTTGAAATTCTACAATTCTTCATATTAAATAGAATTATCTCTTTCCCTCCCATTCTTTCAACAATTCATAAAGCTTATACCATATAATAAAATCCCCCCTCCCCCCACCCCATTCTTACATTTGTACAAATCAGGGAAAATAATACTTATTCATTGCAATAATTTGTTAATGGCCCCCACACATCTTGAAAGTTATTAAAATTTCCTTTCTGAATAGCTAATGTTCTTTCCATTTTATAAATATGGCACACTGAATTCCACCAAAAACTGTAGTTTAATCTATTCCAATTTTTCCAATTGTATGTTATTTGTTGTATGGCAACTCCTGTTAAAATAAGTAAGAGTTTATTATTTTTGTAAGATATTTGGCTCCTAGCCCTCATAGACATTCCAAATAGTACTGTATCATATGATAATGCCACATGATTTTCTAATAAACTATTAATTTGGCCCCACATTGATTTCCAAAAATCCATAATAAATGGACAATAGAACAATAAATGGTCTAAAGTCCCTGTTTCAAGATGACAATGCCAACATCTATAAGACTTAGAGCAATCTAATTTTTGTAAACGAACAGGGGTCCAGAATGCTCTATGCAACAGAAAAAAACATGTTTGTCTCATAGATGCAGACATTGTACATCTCATCCTCCAAGACCAAATTTGTGGCCATTGAGACGCAGTAATTTGATGCTTAATCTCAATGCTCCAAATGTCTCTAAGCCCAGTCTTTGTTTTTTTATTCATAAATCCAGATATTAATTTGTACCACTGAGCGGCCTGGTTTCCCAGGAAGTCCACCTGAAAGCATAAGAATTCCAAGCTATATTGATCGTTAAGATTTTTCCATTCAGGGAACCCCACCTGAATGGCCTGCTTCAGTTGCATCCATCTAAAACTTTGTGATTTGTTGAGGCCATATTTATGTTGCAACTGTGAAAAATCAAGCAGTTTACCATTAGAAATAACATCTTCTACTACACGTATTCCCTGCAATCATCCAATGCTTCCAGATGACTTTAAATCCGCCAATTTGAATCTTGGAGTTTAACCATATCGTTTAATTTGTTGATTTGTGAATTGGAATAGGTATTAAATTACTCACATATCTTAATGTTTTCCAAGTGTCTACTAATATTTTATTATCTTTATATAATCTAGGCATTTTGATGCTGAGAACATGGCACAATCGCAAAGGAAACATGAGTCACCATTCCAACCATAACCAATTTTTCTACAAACTAGTTAGCTTGCTTACTCACTATCATTCTGCAGGGAACAATATCAAAAGCTTTACTGAACACCAGATATGATACTTTAGGTTTACTTATCCCTTCAACCTAGAGTTGTCAATTTATAGACATCAAAGTTCCCAACTCAATACAGTAAGATCTCCCATCCTCAAACTGAATCCCACTCTCGCCCTTCTTTCTCCATCTAAAGATTTCATTAACTTTTTCCTCCTGATTCAGTGCCAGCACCTTCCTCCTTTCCTGAGCAAGAACTAGCTCTTGACTTCTCCTCAAGTTTGTTACTGAAATAAAAAGAACACAGGGAAAACTATTTGGTAATTTAGCATAAATAAACTAAACTAAACTAAGCCTTAGGTTTATATACCGCATCTTCTCCAATGAAGTGGAGCTCGACACGGTTTACAAAGTTTAAAAATATGGGAAGAGAGAAGAGAAAGAGTTTACAAAGCATAAAAACTAAAATGACAACTATAAACAAGAGAGATATCTATAAGAATATGGAAGCTACAGAGGAGGAGATGTCGCTTACATCATCAAATCCAACCTCAACTCAAGATTAATAGGCGCTATCACACTAAATACACTTTAATGCCTCATAGTTTCAGTAGGACACAACAGATTTCTTACAATAGCTTTGATATTCATCGATGATTCCTAGATGACCTTCTAGCTATCCTTGGCAAGGTGACACTCTCTTACAACAGGATCGCCATCCTAGGAGACTAACTTAACAAACTACCCAAATGAGACCAGATCCCCAGTGGATTTCCTCCTATTGGGCTTCCACCAAATAGTCTCCTCACCGACCCACTGAGCAGGTCATATGCTAGACCTAACCTTCATCCAAAATGACTCATCTACCAACACAACAACTACCAACTGCTCCATCAAAGCAGTACCCTGGTCTGACCACCACATTATCACATTCAATCACTCATAAATGACAAAACAATCACCACCTAAGAAACAACCCCAGCAGAAGAAAATCTATAACGACGACTCAATCAATGCATAAAGCAATATTTTTTAGATGGTCATATGTTCAGCTTCACTTCAGTGTAAAGGCTCATATTGCAAATCTTTGAAGTACCTCATGGTACATGTCTGCTGATAAAGTTGTACCTTCAGCTGACTTACCTACTAGCAGCAGTATGGAGCCAAACTTTGCCAAAAATTTTCGTTCGTGAACTTTTTTTATCTATTTGCTGACCTGTAGAAATGGAAACACACTTGGCACAGAAACTTGCCCTAAGGTGTTCTACCAAAATGCAAAATTTCAGACTCCTAGGTAGTTTCCTACTGCCGTAGTGCTTATGCAAAGTTAGCGTTTTAGATCACACGAGGCATGGGAGTGGACTGATTGCTTTTGTTTAACCACCCCTAGCTCCTGACCAAATTGAGATAGATCCAAAAAATTTTGCAGTTTCATTTGAGACCCTAGACAGCACTCCTGTAAAATTTGGTTGGATTTCAAGGGGAGGGGGGTCGAGCGTGGGCTCCTGGTCCACTTGACATGGAATGATCCTCTCAGAAATCAAAATCTGGATGTCCGCAAACAAGCTCCAACTAAACACCACAAAAACTGAACTTCTTTGGATCCGTAAAGAACATTGCGCCTACAATCGCCCCTCTCTCCACTGGGAATCATCTACCATAACTTCCAAAGACCAAGTCCGCAGCCTAGGGGTACTTCTCGACTCAAACTTATCACTTACCAACCAAATCTTGCAAGTGGTCTCGACTTCATTCTACTATCTATGACAACTACGGAAAATAATCTATTTCTCTGAACCAGACTTTTCACGACTTCTCTATGCCTTCGTCTTCTCCCGCATGGACTACTGCAACACTTTATTCAACGGACTGACTGTAAAAAATATTAAGCATTTCCAACATGTACAAGACGCAGTAATCAGACTACTGAAGAACCTTTGCGCCCGAATTCAGTATCCCAAGCACTAGCTTTGGCCCACTGGCTACCCATAGCCAAATGTTGCATCTTCAAAGGCTTAGTACTTGCGTTCAAGTCCTTACGCGACATAGCGCCTGGCTACATATCAGCCAAACTCCCGCCTTATGTCCCAAACAGATCCCTCTGCTCCCAGGAGGAAACGTGTCTTCAAATACCTCCTGGTCGGAGCCTCAAACTAGAAATTGTCAGACGCAGGTCATACTCTCACTTTTTACCAAAGCACTGGAATCAGCTACCTCCTAACATCAAATATCTTAATGGACTTTTGAGCTTTAAGAAAGTAATAAAAACCTACTTCTTCATCTGACTCCTCAGGGCAAGCTAGCATTCAGACGGTTACTCCCAAACCATAGTAATCTTAATAGATATTCAACTGACTTTCTCCCTTTGCACACACCAACTGTCTTCCTGGGCATGCTTCAGGCTCCAAGTGCCTACTAATCCAGAACAACCGAACTAGACTCATCTCACTGTACCCAATCACCTTAATCTTCTGTTCCTTGTTGCTAACTGTTATGTGTCTTGTTTGCTAACTGTTATGTATATTACCATGTAACCCGTTCTGGCCTCCTCAGGGAGGACGGCATATAAATCTATCTAACTAACTAAATACTGCCTTACTGGGTCAGACCAATGGTCCTTCAAGCCCAGAAGCCCTTCCCATGGTGGCTAATCCAGGTCACTAGTACCTGGCCAAAACCCAGAGTAGTAACAGCTCAGCTAGTGCATTTTAAAAGTTGAAATAGAAATATTAGAACAGAACATTTTGCATAAGTTTCATGAAATTATTATACTTCACACAGATTTTACCTTTATCACTTTATTAAGGCATTCATCTGCAACCATCCTGACATCAGATTCTGCATCATCGCTGCAGAGAAGGAAAAGCTCCATAGCAATACCCAGGAGTTTCTGGAATTCTGGAGAATTTCTAAAAAAGAATTAAACACATCAATCAGAGATATAGAATGAAAAATAAAAGGTACATATTTATAAAGAATTGTCTTAACTAGCATTCATTTCACCAAAATTAGATTACTATAATTATTAAAACTTAACAGCCTGCTGTATCCAATGGTCTCAGTAGGTAACATTATATACAAAATGCTACAAAAATGGTCAATAAAACAATGAAAACTGTAAAAAGTATTAACAAATAAATGAATAAAAATTATTATAACAATAAGCACTTATTGACATAGCAGTCATACCATATCATCAATCCATCTTTAATCGCTTTTAAAAAAAAGCTGAAATAAATGTGTTTTAAGGTGCTTCCTAAACTGATATATTAGTGATTTGGTGCACATTCAGAGGCAACACTTCATAAAATTGGATCTGCTATGCATTTCACAAAAGAAGAGACAGTGCCTCTAGTTTCTGCATAATGTGTTTCAAAGTCTAATGAACTGACAACCACATAGCAATTTCTGAGCATAAGTTTCAAATCCTGTACCATATACCAGAAAGTAACTCTAAATTGAATGGGCAATCAGTGCAACTATTTCAAAACTGGAGTGATGTGTGAATGTTTTGATATTCCCATTACCACTCTAGCCAATGTATTTTGGACCACTTGCAACAATCCCATACCTAGATATCAAAATACCCAGGTATTGAGCATTAATAGTAGTCCACCTTTGAAAGAACCAGATTATGAACCACTGTCCTAAAATCAATTCGTTAACAGTCTTTAGCCTCTCAATAAGCATAGCTGAATCAAAGTACAGTGGTGCGTCACACAACGAACTTAATCCGTTCCAGGAGCAAGTTTGTTATGTGAAACGTTCGTTGTGTGAAACGCGTTTTCCCATAACAATACATGTTAAAAAAAATAATTCGTCCTGTAGCATAAAATATGCTAAGATGACATAAAAAAAGATAAATTTTTGGTTATTATTTTTATTTAGATACATCTAAAAACATAATTGTTTTTTAAAACAACACACATTTTTTAAATTTAAAGACAGACTAAGTAGAGTCTAATTTTACAGTGAGAGGGCAGAGTCTCAGCGCCAAAAACTGGGACTTAACTGTTCATTTTTTTTTTTTTTTCTACCGTGTTTCCCCGATGATAAGGCAGGGCCATCAAATAAGACAGCCCCCCCTTTTTAGAAAAAAATGTAAAATAAGGCACCCCCCCGCAAATAAGCCACCCACCGATACCTGCGCTTACCCGAATCGGGTGGTACGGTGGGTGACTCCGTGTAGTCCCTGGCACCCCCGACACGATCGGGGCAAGAGGGAGCTCAAGCCCTCTTGCCCCCCCCCGACTCGATCGGGGCAAGAGGGAGCTCAAGCCCTCTTGCCCCCCCCCCCCGACTCCCCGACACGATCGGGGCAAGAGGGAGCTCAAGCCCTCTTGCCCCCCCCGACTCCCCGACACGATCGGGGCAAGAGGGAGCTCAAGCCCTCTTGCCCCCCCCGACTCCCCGACACGATCGGGGCAAGAGGGAGCTCAAGCCCTCTTGCCCCCCCGACCCCCCGACACGATCGGGGCAAAAGGGAGCCCAAGCCCTCTTGCCCCGCCGATTCCCCAACTCCCCGACAATATCGGGCCAGGAGGGAGCCCAAGTCCTCCTGGCCACGGCGACCCCCTAACCCCACCCTGCACTACATTACGGGCAGGAGGGATCCCAGGCCCTCCTGCCCTCGACGCAAACCCCCCCTCCCCCCAACGACCGCCCCCCCCCAAGAACCTCCGACCGCCCCCCCAGCCGACCCGCGACCCCCCTGGCCGACCCCCACGACACCCCCAACCCCCTTCCCCGTACCTTTCTGTAGTTGGCCGGACAGACGGGAGCCAAACCCGCCTGTCCGGCAGGCAGCCATCGACGGAATGAGGCCGGATTGGCCCATCCGTCCCAAAGCTCCGCCTACTGGTGGGGCCTAAGGCGCCTGGGCCAATCAGAATAGGCCCGGGAGCCTTAGGTCCCTCCTGGGGGCAGGGCCTGAGGCACATGGTCGGGTTGGGCCCATGTGCCTCAGGCCCCGCCCCCAGGAGGGACCTAAGGCTCCCGGGCCTATTCTGATTGGCCCAGGCGCCTTAGGCCCCACCAGTAGGCGGAGCTTTGGGACGGATGGGCCAATCCGGCCTCATTCCGTCGATGGCTGCCTGCCGGACAGGCGGGTTTGGCTCCCGTCTGTCCGGCCAACTACAGGCGGACAGGCGGGTTTGGCTCCCGTCTGTCCGGCCAACTACAGAAAGGTACGGGGAAGGGGGTTGGGGGTGTCGTGGGGGTCGGCCAGGGGGGGCGCGGGTCGGCTGGGGGGGCGGTCGGAGGTTCTTGGGGGGGGCGGTCGTTGGGGGGAGGGGGGGTTTGCGTCGAGGGCAGGAGGGCCTGGGATCCCTCCTGCCCGTAATGTAGTGCAGGGTGGGGTTAGGGGGTCGCCGTGGCCAGGAGGACTTGGGCTCCCTCCTGGCCCGATATTGTCGGGGGGTTGGGGAATCGGCGGGGCAAGAGGGCTTGGGCTCCCTTTTGCCCCGATCGTGTCGGGGAGTCGGGGGGGCAAGAGGGCTTGAGCTCCCTCTTGCCCCGATCGTGTCGGGGAGTCGGGGGGGGCAAGAGGGCTTGAGCTCCCTCTTGCCCCGATCGTGTCGGGGAGTCGGGGGGGCAAGAGGGCTTGAGCTCCCTCTTGCCCCGATCGTGTCGGGGAGTCGGGGGGGGGCAAGAGGGCTTGAGCTCCCTCTTGCCCCGATCGTGTCGGGGAGTCGGGGGGGCAAGAGGGCTTGAGCTCCCTCTTGCCCCGATCGTGTCGGGGAGTCGGGGGGGCAAGAGGGCTTGAGCTCCCTCTTGCCCCGATCGTGTCGGGGAGTCGGGGGGGCAAGAGGGAACCAGGCGGAGAGAGGGCAGTTAAGCGCAGTGCCTGCGCGGAAGGATGCAGCTCGGGCGACTTTGTTGTGTGAAACGAAGTTCGTTGTACGGATCAAGACATAAAGTTCGTTGTGCGCAGCGTTCGCTGTGCGAGGCGTCCGTTATGCGAGGCACCACTGTATGACCTAACCACATGTACACTGATCTTGCATACTCAAATGGGATCTTGCATACTCAAATGGGAATCAATCAAGCATAACTCCCAAAGACTTTATCCCACATCTCATGTTTTACTGATGTTATGTATAAATATTATCTTTCCTCTCCCCAAGTCAAAATAGGTAAGGCTTCCTATAGATCTAACTTATGACAAAGGACGTAATTGAAAACGCAAAAAGACATTGTCATTTCTTTAGCCTGCTATAAATTCTTATCCCTAATAAAATTATGAATTAATTCTATTTCTAACTGGATGTTAATTAATGCACTTGATACCAATAAGGTTAATTCTGGATAAGGAGTTGAATAAGGAGGAACACGATCACTATTACATTACATTACATTAGTGATTTCTATTCCGCCAATACCTTGTGGTTCAAGGCGGATTACATAAAAGTTTTCAGAAATTACATAAAAGTTTACAGGAATAGCATAAGAGATGTCATAAGAGTTACATATGAATTACCAAAGAGTTGTCGAGATCTCCTTCCTAACATCCCTAGGATACTCTAAACCACCCCCAACCAAAACACATACCAAAGGACATCACTTAGACCTGATCTCATTCCTCCCCAATTCCTCCCCTACCCCCCAGCATAAGCTTCAAAGACAAAACCTGGACCCCCACCCCCTGGTCAGATCACCTCCGATGCAACTTTAACTTACACTGGCTCAAAAAACAAAGCCAAAGGACTCCAAGAACTACTCACAAAGAAAAAACAATATGGACCAGAGGTCAACTAAACCCTGAAAAATTCTGGTCCCACTACGACCCAACATCCACCACAGACCCAAACCCCAACTTCATCCCAGGCTGGAACAACTTCAGCACCCAGGTTCTAAATGACCTGGCCCCACTGAAACCCTATAAGAAAAATCACCGCTCATCTGCCAACTGGTTTGACGCCAACCTACTAGCTCTGAAACGAGAAGTACACAAACTAGAAAGAATCTGGTGCAAATCCGGCACAGATACAGATAGATATGCCTGGCGTACTAAAGTTACCGAATACAAAAAAATGATCAAGGAGAAACGCTCCAAATATTATGCCCAATCAATCAACACCCCAACCCTGAACAGCAATAAACTCTTCAGACTTATCAACTCAATATTTGACATCAACTCATATAAAAGCTCCCCCACAGACCTTCCACCCTCCCCAACAAACCAAGCTGACTACTTCGCCAACAAAATTCACAACTTAAAAACCTCTCTCGCAACAACAAGCACCAGCCCATCAACCCTTCTGCCCAACCCAAACAATGAAGGTATTACCACCGACATGACCTGGAATCGCTTTGAGAACCCAGACTGGAACCTATTCCTACAGCTATATACTAAATATGCCAAATCAAACTGCCTTCTAGACAATTGCCCACCCTCCATCATGAAAATAGCCCCCTGCCCCCCTCCCCCCTCTCAAAGTGGAGCTCTTCAACTGGATTACCCTCTGCCTGTCCACTGGCTACTTCCCAATGGAACTTGGCCACATCCTCATATCTCCAACCATCAAAAACCCCAAAGAACCACTCTCCACAACCACCAACTACAGACCCATCGCCAACATACCCTTCTTCCTCAAGATTATGGAAGGCCTTGTAAACCAGAACCTCATGTCTTACCTCGATAAATTTAACATCCTTCATGATTCCCAGTCTGGATTCCGCACTAACTACAGCACGGAAACCGTCCTAGCATCTCTAACCGATTACCTCCTCCAACTATTCTCACAGGGAAACAGTGCCCTTATACTCCAGTTTGACCTCAGTAGTGCCTTTGACCTGGTAGACCATGACATTCTACTCAACTACCTCGATTCCATAGGCATTTCGGGACAGGTACTAACCTGGCTCACAGGCTTCTTAAAAAACCACACCTACCAAGTAGACAACGAGGGAACCTACTCCCACACCTGGTCCAACCCCTGTGGAGTTCCACAAGGCTCCCCCCTATCACCTTCCCTATTCAATATCTACATGACTTCACTGGGACACATGTTATCTAAACGAAAGTTGAAATCCTACATCTACGCAGATGACATCACAATTGTCATCCCCAACTATTCATTCTCGCAAGAAACAGAACAACACATCTCATCAGTACTTACCATGGTCGAACACTGGACCACTCAGTCCAAACTGAAACTAAATCCAGAAAAGACTAAACTCTTCCTAGCAAGTCCCAACCACAAATTAACGAACACCACCTTACAACTCAACGGCCTAACTTACCCTATTAACCCCACCATCAAAATCCTTGGAGTCATCCTAGACCGCTGCCTGACCTTCGAGGACCACACCAACGCCCAGGTCAAAAAATGCTTTTATACCCTCTGGAAACTCCGTACCATCAAACATTACTTCGACTTCCCCTCCTTCAGACTGCTGGTCCAATCCCTAATCCTAAGCACACTGGATTACTGTAATATAATTTATATGGGCTCCTACAAGAAAACCATCAAACGACTGAGACTTATCCAAAATACCGCGGTCCGCCTAATCTTTGGCCTCAAAAAGTCAGACCATATCACCCCTTACTATAGAAAACTGCACTGGTTGCCAATAGAAGCGAGAGTCATCTTCAAATTTGCCTGCCTCTGCTTCAAAACCTTAACTGGTTTATCCCCGATTTATCTGTCTCACCACTTCGTGTTCCCTGGAACCACTCGCACGCGTAATGCCAACCTGTTCACATACCCTTCCCCAAAGGGATGCACCTACAAAAGATTCCTCAATAGAACTCTCTCATACCAAGCTGGCAGATGGACAAACTGCCTGACCACCCTCATCTCATCTGCCCCATCTTACTCATCCTTCAGGAAAGCTCTCAAATCTTTCCTCTACGACAAATTTCTTGAACCTCCCTCATCACCAAATAATCAAGTACTTCCATCCTATAACTGACACTGGTTGTCTTCTTGACATTCACCACCCTGCATTGGTTTTGTACACTGCTTTGTGCTTTATAAGCCTCTCGCACTGCCTCTCCACTATATACAAATCTCTGCTGTATATGAACAGTCTCCTGCATGGTAAATCTACACTGCTCTTTGCTGTATAAACACCTTTACTGAATATGTTCTTTGCTGTATAAACACCTTTATCTCTGCTGTATATGTATAGTCTCCTGCATGGTAAATCTACAATGTTCTTTGCTGTATAAACACCTTTACTGAATATGTTCTTTGCTGTATAAACACCTTTACCGAATATGTACAGTCCTCATTGTATCTTCGCTGTAAATGTACAGTCTCTTACACTGTAAACCGCTTTGAACTGTTTGTGGTATTATTATTATTATTATTATCTCAAGGTGATAAATGTTTGGGTAATATGAATTACCAGAGAGTTGTCGAGATCTAAGGTGGTAAGTGTTGGGTAAATAGAGGCATTTAGCATTAGTTGGGTAGTTGGGGGCATATTAGAGTATATTAAGGGTATAGAGTGGGTAGGTGGGGTTTGGGCAGGAACTGGTCGTGTTAGATAGGTTTTATGTATTTTTTGAAGAGTAGGGTTTTAGTATCTTTCTTGAAGGTTTTGTAGTCTGTGGTCGATGACAATAGAGTGGTGATTTGTCTGTCCAGTTTAGCTGCTTTGGTGGCTATTAGGTTGTCATATAATTTTCCTCATTTAACATTTTTGGTTGGTGGGTGTGTGAATAGTGAGTGGGTTCTCCTGTGGCTGGTTGAAATGGATTGGGTTAGTCGGTTATTCCAGTAGGTTGGGCTTTCTCCGTTAATAGCTTTAAATAGTAGACAGTAGAATTTGAAGTGTACTCTTGCTTGTATTGGGAGCCAGTGAGAGTTATGGTATGCTTCTGTGATGTGGTCATATTTTTTCAATGAGTAGATGAGTCTTAGGGCTGTATTTTGAATAGTTTGAAATTGTTTTATCATGGTCGCTGTACATGGGATGTATAGTATGTTGCAGTAGTCTATTAGTCCAAGGATAAGGGATTGTACCAAAAGTAGGAATTGTTTCCTGTCGAAGAATTTTTGGATTTGTCTTAGATTTCTCATGGTCACGAATGATGCTTTTATTACTTTGTTGATTTGTGGTTACATGGTACAGCCTCTGTCAATAAAGTACTCCCAGAAGTTTTAGTGTGGGTTGAATAGAGTATGAGATCGAGTTTATTACTAGATTTGTTAAGATAGGAATTTTATTGTTTTCTAAGAGGATGAAGTTTGTTTTGTCAGGGTTAAGTTTTAATTTGTGCTCTGTCATTCATGTTGCTACTGTTTCAAGCGTTCTGTGTATTGTGCTTGTCATTGTGGTCGAAGGGGAGGAGAATAGTGATATCATCTGCATAGCTGTATGAGGTTATGTCATGTTTGTCTAGGTAGAAGCTGAGGGAGGCTATGTATATATTGAACAGTGTGGGTGATAGGGGTAATCCCTGGGGAACTCCGCAGGGGTTGAACCATGGTTCTGATTTTTCTTGCTTTGTTTTAACCCTGTAGGTCCTGGATTCTAGGAAGCCTTTGAACCATGAAAGTACCTTGCCTGAAATTCCTATGGAGTCTAGAGTTTGTAGGAGAATGTCGTGATCAACCAGGTCGAATGCTGCAGAGAGGTCTAGTTGTATGAGCAGGATTTTCTTGCCTGTACAGAGGTATTGTCTGGCAATGTACATTAGTGTTCCTAGTAGGGTCTCCATGCTGTAGTTGGCTCTGAAGCCTGACTGAGTGGGTAGAGTAAGTTGTGTTTGTCTAGGTATGAGGTTAAGGTTTTGGCTACGAGGCCTTCCATCGGCTTGATGTACAGTGGGATAAAAGCTATGGGTTTGTAGTTGGATGGTTGGTCCGTTGTTCCTTTGGGGTCTTTCAATATCGGAGTTATGATGATTTTGCAGAGTTCTTGTGGGAAATGATCCTCTAATAGTAAAGATTGTATCAATTGTAGAAGCAGGGAATGGAATAATATACTTGAGGTTTTCAATAGCTATGGGGGGCAATGGTTGAGGTCACAGGCTGCGTGGCTATATTTATTACATAGGTTGTTGAAGTCTGACCATTGTATGGGTGAGAAATGGGACCAGGTTCTATCTGCTGCAACTGGTTCTTTTTCTGTGGGGGGAAATGAGGTCTCTATGTGTGAGGGGGTTCCGTTGAACGTGGCTCTGATGTTTGCAATCTTGTTTTTGAAGTATGTGGCTAAGAGGGTGGCTGAAGGAGGGGTGGAGTTGCTGTTGGCTATATAGGGTGTGGTGTCTGTGAGAACTTTTAGTAGCTGGAATAGCTTTTTTGTATCTTGGGGTCCTTCTCCTATTTGTTTTGAGTAGTAGAAACATAGAAACATAGAAAAAGACGGCAGAAATGGGCTATAGCCCACCAAGTCTGCCCATTCCAAATACCCGCCCTCTGGTTTCACTCCCCTAGGGATCCCCTGTGAATATCCCATCTTCTCTTAAAGTCCAACACGCTGTTGGCCTCAATCACCTGCAGTGGGAGTTTGTTCCAATGATCCACCACTCTTTCAGTGAAGAAGTATTTTCTGGAGTCGCTATGGAACTTCCCTCCCCTGATTTTTAGCGGATGCCCCCTGGTGGTCGAGGGTCCCATGAGGTAGAAGATATCTTCTTCCGACTCGATACGGCCCATGATGTACTTAAATGTTTCAATCATATCACCCCTCTCTCTTCGTTCCTCAAGTGAGTACAGCCTCAGTTTATTCAGTCTTTCTTCATACGTGAGATCCTTGAGCCCCCAGACCATCTTTGTGGCCATTCGCTGAACTGACTCGATTCTCTGCACATCCTTCCGGTAGTGTGGTCTCCAGAATTGAACGCAATACTCCAAGTGAGGCCTCACCATGGACCTGTATAGCGGCATCATAACTTCAGGTCTCCTGCTGACAAAACCTCTACGAATACAACCCATCATTTGCCTTGCCTTGGAGGTAGCTTTCTCCACTTGATTTGCAACCTTCATGTCATCACTAATGATCACCCCTAGGTCACGTTCCGTCGTGGTCCTGGCCAAGGTCTCACCATTTAGTATGTAAGTTCTGTGCGGGATTTTCTTACCCAGGTGCATTACCTTACGCTTTTTAGCATTGAAGCCTAGTTGCCATGTTGCCGACCACCGTTCAAGCAGTAGTAGATCTTGCGTCATATTATCAGGTAAAATGCTTTTACCTACTATGTTGCAAAGTTTGGCGTCGTCGGCGAACATTGATACCTTTCCTCTAAGTCCTCGGGTAATATCTCTTATGAATAAGTTGAATAGAATCGGGCCCAAGACCGAGCCCTGCGGCACTCCACTGATCACGCCTGACGTTTTGGAAGGGGTACCGTTAACCACCACCCTCTGAAGTCTACCACTCAGCCAATCCTCAACCCATGTAGTTAGAGTGTTCCCTAACCCTATTGATTTCAGTTTGTTCAATAGTATGTCTTTCTTTTTTCTTTCAGCTTTTGTTTATATTTTCAGTTTGTTACTATCCATGCTGCATTTGTCTGATTTTCTGTTTATTTTGGTTTTAGGTTTTTCTGGGGCTAGTTCATCCAGGGTAGCAGTATTTAGGTGGTTCCATTGTGAGATGAAGTCTTTGGGTGTGTAGTATTGGATTATGGTGTCTGTTTTTGTCCAGAATGTGGTGGGATTTATATGTTTGCGTGAGTTGTAAGTTGTTTGTTGAGTAATTGGAATGCTTTTGTTACTGGTCCAATTGATTTCGAAGGAGTATGTGTAGTGACCCGGTGTCTAGACTATCAAGGATTCCATATACCATAGTGTCAAAAACCATTACCCAGCACTCTTGCATGAAGTCTGCACAAAGGGCTAGATTCACAAAGCAAACCGATCGTGTACCGATTGGTTTGCAACCCCTTTACAAGCAAATTTCCCTCCGGCCTGATTCACTTACCTCTCCTGCGATTCGCTTGGAATCCGTGCATGCAAATGGGCTGAAACGCATGCACAGTAGGCAGGGACGCGATTCACAACACGATCAATCTGATCCAACTGAAGAAGCGACTGCTGGGGACCAGTCTAAAACGTCTTTCCGACTGGAAGCCCTGCTCTCTGCCCTGCTCTGCAATCTCTCCTGCCTGCTCGCCTCGAATGCCGTCCTGCTCTGCCCCCTTCTTTTGTCTCCTGCTGCTCGCCCCGCCCTGTTCTGCCTCAATTTTCCCCGAATCTCTCTTGCCCTTCCCGAATCTCTCCTGCCCTTCCCTGCAAGCCTGTGGTTTTAACCTGCGGGTTTAAAGTGGGTTAAAACCATAGGCTCACAGGGCTAAAAACTAAAAAGTTTAAAGTAAAAAAAAAAAAAAAGGTTTGCGTCTCGGATGGGCATGCGCAGACCATCTACAGCTGGTCTGCGGAACAGCGATCCGTGCAGGCAGATGGGGGCATTCTTCTGATCGCCCCATCTGCATATTTTATCTTCCAGAATTTGTCAGACCTGCCCGGATTGGGCCAGATCGGGCAAGTTGATGAATCTAGTCCAAAGTCCACCCAAAAGAGAATAAGTTGCACTCCTTCATTGGAACATCCAGCATCGAAAACCTATTCTTAACCCAGTGTTGTAGATTATATCACCAAATGGGAGCAAAGCATCCCACACTGAATCAGATGTAACTCGGATGTTAAAAGACAGGTCCGGCACAGATGTTCAGCATGATGGCATTGATGGTAAGCTGAATATTCTGGAATACCCAGGGATACATACACACACATATATGCAAACTTAAGTCACTAATTACATTCATAATAGGAGTCACCTACACACTGGATCAACTCTGTAAGGCCATCCCTGCTAAACATCTGTTGAAACTGTCCTCTCCCATCAGAGCCTCATTTTAGCTCAACTCATAAAAATCTCATTTCTTAATTCTCAAAAATATCTTAAAGAAATGGCCTTCACATGATTGTCTGATAACAGACTCCAGTGTTCTCACTAGGGTCTTTTAGCCGGGCGCTCCGCCCGGCTGTCATCCGATCATGAATTCTGCTGCTGCCGCCGCTGCTCAACATTAAAAAAAACCAACCGACTTGGAGATTTCACGCCTTAGCCCATAGCGAACTTATGCTCCGGGGCTGTAACGTGTGCGTGCCAGCTTCCCTTCTCTTCCCTCCGAAACCGGAAGTTATGTCGGGGGAGGGGGGGAGGAGAGAAGAGAAGGGAAGCCGGCACGCACATGTTAGAGCCCCGGAGCATAAGTTCGCTATGGGCTAAGGCGTGAAATCTCCAAGTCGGTTGGGTTTTTTTAATGTTGAGCAGCGGCGGCAGCAGCAGAATTCATGATCGGATGACAGCCGGGCGGAGCGCCCGGCTAAAAGACCCTAGTGAGAACACTGGAGTCTGTTATCAGACAATCATGTGAAGGCCATTTCTTTAAGGCTAAGGTCAGTGAAGCTTACAATTTGCTGTTCTTGCTGCCGGGTCCCACCTACTTTCTGTTTCCGTGAAGGCAAGACCCAACAGCATTTCTCTAGAACATCGCTCCTTAGTTTTATCAAGTGTTGCAGTGAGGGGACAGCACTTTACATCTTATCACCTCATTCTTTTATTATTTATTTTTTCTCATGGTTCTTTATTCTAAGCAGCTCTAGCACTAACAGTACTACGGGTGCCTTATGCTACTTTCACTACCACTTGCAGTCAGTTTCGGCATTTTATCATGGTTTGGGTTTTTTATTTAGTTTTTCACCAGGTTGGAGTAGAGCGAGGCTTAGAGGAAGATGGCCTGTCTTGAGAAGACGAATTATGCCTGGAATGATGCCTCGAGAAAGGCCTCGAACGTTGATGAGAACTGTGTCTGGAACCAGATCTCGAGGATCGAGGAGACTTCGCCTCGGAGACGAGAGTAGCCGATGCCATCAGATGAATAGGACTAGAGGCTGTAGATCGAAACTCCAGAGGCTTGGTGGAGGAACCTCGATGCACTCCCAAAGACTCTGCTCCTTGTAAAGAGTGTGAGGATTCCCGTTGAGGCACTTGCAAAGAATCTGCTCCTTGCTTTACGTGCTTGGATGCCAGATCAGACACTCGCAGAGACTCTGCTCCATGCAAAGAGTGTGCAAATTCAGACCGGGGCAAAGGAAGCAGCTCGACCTCGCGGGAGTCTGCTGAATGCCCAGGCTGGATAAGAGGAAGCAGTTTGGGTCCCCATTTTAGTAAGGAACTGAATAAACTGCTTCTCTAAAGAAGCCGGCAAGGATGGATCCGAGTCTGAAATCGGTCGACCTGCTTTGGCTGGCAGTTCCTTCGAGGTAGTGTGAGTGTACTTTGACCTGGGATTCTTAGACACTTTAATCACCACCGGTGGAACCGACTGCTGAGCTATCTGACCTGAGGAAACAGGGGAAGATACAGCAGATGATGCTGAAGCAAGAGCTGCTGCAAACGACAAAGGTCTGATGAGGCTCGAGGTGGAAGCAGTAGGCGCAAAAGGAGGAGTCGAGGCCGAAGACGCCTTCGAAGTCGAGGGATCAGTAGAAGACTCCATCTCGAAGAGTTTGTCCACCAAAATGCAACGACGCTTGAAAGCACGAGGCTGAAGTGTTTGTCAAGGCAGGTACGACCTAGGATGATGTTTCGGCCCAAGGCACTTGAGGCAGCATCCGTAAGAGAGATCGCGCGCCGATACTTGCAGGCCGGGACATAGAAGGAAAAACAGCCGTCGCAAAATCGAAGCCCTTGGGCTGCGGCCGAGCGGCCTTTCCCGGAAAACGAACATAAGAAGAAAAATTTTTTTTTTTTACTGAAAATAAAAGAAATAAATTAAAAACAGCGATTCATGAAGAAAAAAACACAAACCGCAGTTGAGAGAAGGCACAAAGGAACGAAGTTAAACGCAGAGAGTCAAAGACGGACTTCTCGGCTCCGCGGAAAACTGAGAACTGCGGGAAGGCACTCGCGCATGCGCGGTGCAGGCGACTCAAAACTTCGAGTTTCTTCAAGCAAGTCTGCTTGTGAGGCGTCCACATCCGGGCTCCGTCGATGACATCACCCATATGCGAGAATACCTGCCTGCTTGTCATGAGATAAATCATGTTTTTCATACAGATGGGGGGGTGTCAAAAAATGATGGGCCTCGGGTGTCACAGATGCTAGGTACGCCACTGCCTTCATAGTTTATATCTAATCCACAAGCCTGCTTTTAGGCCCTACAGGGTATGTATCCCTCTGATTCATGACAATTTCACTTCTCATGTTATCTTATCCATTCTTTTTATTATACAACTGCCCAGATAAGCATCATTCTTTGATGTGATTGGACCTTGAAAACTAATAGCAACAGTGTTCTCCCCAGAAATTTTTTCCAGCCATGAAAAACATTTGCTGCATTTAGTGTGCCAGAGTTAAAAAAGTTTGAGAGACGCTGCCAAATATCTAATTATTCACTTCTAGAATTGGATACTTCTTAAATTTAATAAAAATATTATGGAACAAGTGTAAAAACTTAAGAAAGGAAGTCATATTGAGCATTGGAAAATAACTAATAATAATTAACTAATACAAATAGTACACATTTAGGGCTCCTTTTACTAAGCTGCGATAGCTATTTTACCGCGCGCTTAGCTCGCGCAGAATTGCCACACGCGCTAGACACTAACGCCAGCATTAAGCTGGCGTTAGTTCTAGCCGTGTAGCGCGGCAATTCTGCACGTGCTAAAAATGCTATTGCAGCTTAGTAAAAGGAGCCCTTAATTTTCCCCACCACCAAATTTCCCCGTCCCGCCCCACCCGGCTACTTTTTCATGCCACCCGGCTGGAAAACATTTCTGGGGAAAACACTGGACTCACTACAGCAGAGTTCTGAATAGTTTTCCACTTTCCCTTCCTTTAAAATATTAATTGGTTTCTCCCATATTCTACCTGTCACAGAGAGGGTAGTTATTAGTTTACATATGTAAAGAACTCATTTTCAGGAGCCTCTCTATATGAAGTAAGTGTAAGAAGAAAGCAACTTCTCTGAAAAATAATTAAAGTTGTGCTTTGATGCAAAAAAGTAAAGTTGTTTACCGGTAATAAAGATTTTCCATAGACAGCAGAATTCAACAATTCAACAACCGAATTTAACAATTTCCTCACCTCTCTAGGTTTCCCCTCTCCAGCGTCCTCCCCAACCCACGAAAAGGGGCACACACTAGACATCAGCAGCTTCCTCGACCTGACCGAACACAAAACTTCTGCCGAAGATGCTCGTTGGGAACATGTCCCTTGGTCCGATCACTTTTTAGGCTCTTCCTCCCTCTCCATTTTCATGTCCCACCTTGGATCTCCACCCTGTGCCACAAATCCTATCACCTTCCGCAAAAAAATCGCGAGCGAACTGTTCTGGACCCAATTTCTCAAACAACTTCCCTCTTGTCCTAAGCCTGCTGACCCAGAATCCAGCTGGCGCAACTGGGTAAACCTCTCCGAGACTACCTATTGTGCTCTTGCCCTTTTATCTACCAAATCTATCTCCTACACCTGTAAGGCCCCTTGGTATCTTCCGTACCACAGAAAACTGAAGCAGAAATGTCGAGCACTGGAGCGCAAATGGAAAAAATCCAAATCCCTTTCAGACAGACAATCCTGGAGGAACAATATCAAGTTTTATAACTCAGTACTAAAAAAAAGCAAGGAAGAACTTCTATGGTGATAAAATTTCCAGATCCAACGACCAGAGTAGCACACTGTTTAACATCTGGCGCACCTTAACTTCTAAAAACAACATAGTAAATGACAGCAGATAAAGACCCGAATGGTCCATCCAATCTGCCCAACCTGATTCAATTTAAATTTTTAAATTTTTTCTTCTTAGCTATTTCTGGGCAAGAATCCAAAGCTTTACCCTGTACTGTGCTTGGGTTCCAACTGCCGAAATCTCTGTTAAGACTTACTCCAGCCCATCTACACCCTCCCAGCCATTGAATCCTCCCCAGCCCATCCACCATTCCCCCCTCTTCCCCATCAGCAGATGACCTAGCAAAATTCTTCAACGAAGAGATCACTACCATAAGGAACTCCTTCCCTCAAGCAGTCTCTTACAACTCTCTGGCCCCCAACGACTCTAACCCTATCCCAGCAGACAGATCCTGGACTACTTTCGAACTCGTATCTGAACCCCAGATCTCTAAACCCTGCCTCAAACTGAAATCCTGCAAATGTGCCCTGGATCCATTCCCTTTCTACCTGTACAAGAATATTTCTGCGCAGGCCATCTCATCCCTCACCAGACTTATAAACTGTGCTTTACTATCGGACCTATTCTCCGCAGATATGGAACATATTGCCTTGTCCCCATTACTGAAAAAAAGCTGATCTTGACCCTTCCTATCCTTCTAACTACCGTCCCATAGCAAACATCCCTCTCCTGACTTAAATGCTAGAGGCTATCATTTCCACCCAGCTCTCATCCTACCTAGAGAGATTCTCCATTCTCTTACCTTACCAATACGGCTTCAGACCCAACTTCAGCACCGAATCCCTTCTGGTCTCATTAATTTCAAAGGTGCAACAATTACACTCTCATAATAAGTTTGCTGTCCTATTACAATTCGATCTCTCTGCAGCTTTTGATGTCATCCACCACGATATTCTAATTTATCAACTTTCCAAAATAGGCATCGACTCCACAGTCTTAGAGTGGTTCTCGAACTTCTTACGTTCCCGCTCCTCCACTGTCAACACAAATGGCACCACATCCGCTCCTTGGAAACTGACTTGCGGAGTCCCGCAGGGATCACCTCTATCCCCTATTCTCTTCAACATCTACATGTCCTCCCTGAAACTCTTCCATCTATATTCCCTTGAAACAATCTATACATATGCTGACGACATCCTTGTCCTTCTCGAGACAGACTCGAACCTTACCAATATCTCTGAGAACATAACAGCCTGCATAACGAAACTCCAATCCTAGTCCCTCTCAATCCAAAACAAAACTTCTCTGGCTCGGTCCAAAATTAGAACAGCTGCCAACTCTCTTCACACTGCCCTCTGACGCCACACTGCAGCTTGAGTTCTCAAGCAAAGTTCTAGGCATCATCACTGACTCTTCCCTTTCCTTCAACGACCACCTCAACTCCCTGGTAAAATCATGCTTTTTCAGCCTCCACATGCTGAGGAAAGTGAGATCCTGCTTCCACCAACATTTTGCCATCCTTGTTCAATCCATCATCCTTTCCAGACTAGACTATTGCAATTCCATCTACCTAAGTCTAACTAAAAAAAAAGTCTTATAAGACTTCAACTAATTCAGAACACTGCAGCCAAGTTGATCTTCGCAAAACGCAAATTTGACCACGTTTCCCCACTTTTGTCCAAACTCCACTGGCTCCCAATAATTTCCAGGGTTCATTTTAAATGCACCTGCCTAGCTTTTAAAATCCTACACGGCATCCTCCCTCCCCTAATCCCACTATCTTGGAACTCCTCGAGTCCTGACAACACCAGGCCCACCCAAAAACTTAAACTATCCTTCCCCTCACTAAAATGTATCCTCTATGCGGGAAAATTGGGAAAATCTCTCTTCTTCAGAATCACAGGGCTTTGGAATAACCTTACTACCCCACTACGGAATCAGGTCTCCTTCCAATTATTCCGAAAGCACCTGAAAACTAGGCTTTTCACAAAAATGTAATGCTCTCCTCCCCCTATATTGAACCACCAAACACAATGTGTTATACCTTCTTTTATTAAGCTCTTGTAAACCTTCCTTTATTAAGCTCTTGTAAACCGTGCTGAGCTCTATAATCATGGAGAGAATATGGTATATAAATTTAAGGTTTAGTTTAGTTTAGAGTCAGGGACAGGTATGGTTGATGCTATCCAGTGTGTTAACTGGAAGAGTTCTCTTAGTCTATGTGCAAAAGTTCCCATGAAGCCAAAGACTTACATCTTTCCTCAGTCTATTTCAACATAAAGGAGTCAGCTCTCCAGTAAGGTAGGTAGACAGTCGGGTAAGTCAGTGAGAATGACTAAAGAGAATCTCCATTAAATGTAATCAACTTTGCTTTCTCTGTCAACAAAAATGATAAAGCAACCAAACAAGTAAAGAATTCCAAGTTAAAGTTTACCCTATTTGTGTTCAGATTTTAATTTTGTAGGGCACACTAACACAGAGAGATTAGGATCTTACCTTGATAATATATTTTCCAGTAGATAGGGATGGTACCGTATATATACTCAAATATAAAACGGGATTCTTGGGCCAAAAAATTGGCCCAAAATTGGGGGTCCTGGTTTATATTCGAGCCAACAATACACCCCTTTCCAAAATTATTGCAGGCCGCCACCACCAGGCTCTGAACCGTGCCCCTCTCCCTGCCCTAGCTTCATACCTCTACTGCTGATCCCCGGTGGAGGTGTAGCGGGCAGGAACGAACTTTCAGAGTTCCTGCCCCGCTGCTAACTAGCTGCCGCAAGTTTCTTCAGCCGCTGAGCAGCAGGAGCAGGCGCGCAATTTGGCACTGCTGCTCGGTGTTGAGCAGCTTCTTTACAGGCTCCCGCATGTGTTGAAGAGAGTATTGAGTGGGTCCACTTCAAGCAAATGTTTCTACATTGAGAGGATGTGCATAACCTCGTCCTTGAATGATGCTCTGACACATTATTGGGCTGGGTTGAGTCAGGCATGGGAGCCTTTAATGCCTGTGTAGACTGCAATTGTAGCAGCCCCGAAAACTCCTTCTAGAATATAGCCCTACTGGAGAGTGAGTGCCAGAACTGGGAGAGACAATGACATGGCAGCAGATCTCATGTGCCAGTTGGTGCAGCGTGGGAGACCTCGATGTTGAGGCATGCCTATGAGGAGCCATCGTCTGCATGGAAGGACACCGGTCATCCTTGTGTTGATGCTTACTGTTTGTTGAGGAAGTTTATGCCTGGGAAGATGCAGTGGTATGCCTAATAGGGAAACATTGTTTGCGCTTCCATAGTTTTCTTACATGCTATGCCCTTTCAGAGTCGAGGCATCAACGAAGATGATGTAGAGCAGTGTTCTACAACCACCGGTCCATGGACCAGTGCCGATCCACAGAAATTTCCTACCGGTCCACAGGGCCAGCCCTAAACAGTGTTCTTCAACCGCTGGTCCACGGTACGATCGATGCGGCATTCTCTTCGAGCCAGCTCCCTCTTCCTAACTGATTGAGTGCACAAAGCCACGGGCAGTGGCTCCAATGGGCATCCTGCGCCTGAACTGGAAGCCTTCGCTCTGAAGTTGCAACGTCAGAGGGAAGGCTACCAGATGAGGCACAGGACGTGCAAGGTGCAATTAGTACTATTAAGGGGGCGGGGTCTGAGGTGGAGATTGGATAGAGATGGGCGGGGTCTGGCCCACGACTTAGCCCAGTGTTCTTCAACCGCCGGTGCACGGACCGATGCCGGTCCACAGAATAATTCTTATATTTCTGCCGGTCCATAGGTGTAAAAAAGTTGAAAAACACTGATGTAGAGTACTGGCTCTGTAAGGGGACCTACGTCCGACACTCTGAATTCAGTGTCAATGCACTTGGCACTGATGCCAGAGTCGTAGAAGGCTGTGTGTCGGATTCCACAGCAGATGTCGATGCCTATGTGGTACTAAAAATGTTGCTGAATTGAAGTTTCTGGGCTTTAAGTGACCTCTTCTGCATACAAAGACAGAGAGTATGGTCAATGCCCCGATGTTCAGGACTCGGACACTGGACGCACTAATTATGCGGGTCAGAGCCCAAGATTATATCAAGAGCATTTTTTAAAGCCAATCAGTACTACCTCTGACATGGAGGGGAAAACAGTTGACACTAAGTCAAAGGGATCAAAGGCCCAGGGTAAAGAAACCCCAAAACAAGGGATTGTCCCAGGTAGAAAAGAAAAAAAGTTCAAGGTTGCCCGAAGGCCAAAAAGTGAAAAGTTGTAAAAAAATGGGAGAAATACAGGAACACAAAAACAAAGGATTACGACAAAAACTGAAAAATAAGAGTGGGAAGGCACAAAAACCTGCAAGGTTTCACATGCTAAAGAAAAAACTCAGTGCCACAGAAAACAAAGAACTGTAGGTCCCTTAGGCCAACATTGGGCGGGAAGGCACTGCCTTAAAAAAATTAAATCAACAGTGCATTTGGTAGTGTACCAGGTTCTGTAGACAGGATTGACGGTCAGTCTAGAGGAAGTGTGTAGGCAGATTGATAGGCTTAAGAGCGATAAATCCCCGGGACTGGATGGCATCCATCCGAGGGTCATCAAGGAACTGAAAGGGACCATAGCTGAACTGCTTCAACTAATAGCCAATCTGTCAATCAAATTGGGAAAGATTCCGGAAGACTGGAAGGTGTCAAATGTTACGCCGATCTTCAAGAAAGGTTTGAGGGGAGATCCGGGAAACTACAGACCGGTGAGTCTGACCTCGGTACCAGGAAAGATGGTAGAGTCGCTGATAGAGGACCGCATCATTGATCACTTTGACGGACACGGGCTGATGAGGACCAGTCAGCACGGTTTTAGCAAAGGCAGATCATGTTTGTCGAAATTGCTGCACTTCTTTGAGGGAATAAACAGACAGATAGACAAGGGCGACCCGGTCGACATTGTATATCTGGATTTTCAGAAGGCGTTTGACAAGGTTACACATGAACGACTACTTCAGAAAATTGCAAGCCATGAAATCAAGGGTGAAATATTCACGTGGATTAAAAACTGGCTGGAGCATAGGAAACAGAGAGTGGGGGTAAATGGACAATACTTGGCCTAGAAGAGCATCAACAGTGGGGTGCCGCAGGGCTCGGTGCTTGGACCCGTGCTCTTCAACATCTTTATAAATGATCTGGACATTGGTATGATGAGTGAGGTGATTAAATTTGCGGACGATACAAAGTTATTCAGAGTAGTGAAGACACATGGGGGATTGCGAAGATCTGCAACGTGACATAATCAAGCTCGAGGAATGGGCATCAACATGGCAGATGAGGTTCAACGTGGATCAGTGTAAAGTGATGCATGTAGGTAACAAAAATCTCATGCATGAATACAGGATGTCTGGGACGATACTTGGAGAGACCTCCCAGGAAAGAAACTTGGTAGTTCTGATCGACAAGTCGATGAAGCCATCCATGCAATGTACGGTGAAAAGGGTGAACAGAATGCTAGAAACGAAAAAGAAGGGGATCACAAACATATCAGAGAAGGTTATCATGCCACTGTATTGGGCCATGGTGCGCCCTCACCTGGAGTACTGCGTCCAGCACTGGTCGCCGTACATGAACACGGACAAGGTACTACTCGAAAGGGTCCAGAGAAGAGCAACTAAGATGGTTAAGGGGCTGGAGGAGTTGCCATACAGCAAAAGATTGGAGAAGCTGGACCTTTTCTCCCTCAAACAGGGGAGATTGAGAGGGGACATGATTGAAACATTCAAGGTACTGAAGGGAATAGACTTAGTAGATAAGGCAGGTTGTCACCCTCTCCAAGGTAGGGAGAACGAGAGGGCACTCTATAAATTGAAAGGGGATAGATTCCGTACAAATGTAAGGAAATTCTTCTTCACCCAGAGAGTGGTAGAAATGCTCTTCCGGAGGCTGTTATAGGGGAAAACACCCTCCAGGGATTCAAGACAAAGTTAGACAAGTTCCTGCTGAAACAGAACATACGCAGGTAAGGCTAGTCTCAGTTAGGGCGCTGCTCTTTGACCATAGGGCCGCCGCGTAAGCGGACTGCTGGGCACGATGGACCACTGGTCTGACCCAGCAGCAGCCATTCTTATGTTCTTATATTTTATCCACATGCGAGAAGGAAAAATTATGTTCTTACCTGTTAATTTTCTTTCCTTTAGACGCAGCAGATGTATCCAGAGACTAGTGGGATAGCACACATCTACCAACAGATGGCGATAGAGAACTGATCCGCAGGAGTATATCTTGGATGGAACCTCTCCTGGCCAGCCAGTATCACTCTTGCCCAAGAATCAGAACAATGCCCCTCAACTCAAAACTTCTTTCCCATAAAAAAATAATAGAACCAACTATATCCAGAAACCTAAACCATCACTAGAGCTAACCCGCACGGAAAGCAATAGCAGAACTCCAGACTGGGTGGGACTATTGATTCATCTGCTGCGTCTAAAGGAAAGAAAATTAACAGATAAGAACATAATTTTTCCTTCCTTAACGCCAGCAGGAGATGAATACAGAGAATAGTTGGATATAGCAAAGCCAACCTCAAACCGGGTGGGACGAACATACCGCCTCTGCAATGACCGAAGCACCAAAGGACACATCCACGCGCTCCACCAAATCCAAGCGCTAATGCTTAGAAAACGTGTTCGAGTCACCAAAATCATTTACCAATTTATCCAAGTAATCACTGGCCCTTAAAATGGAGCCGGATCAAACACAATTCAGAGGCCGCATCCGCTGCCCAATGCCGATGCCACAATTGCTGTCTGGACACCACCGACAGAGACATCTGCTTCGCCGAGGCACAAACAACATCATATTAGGCATCCACCAGATATGCCAGCCCTGAATCCACATCGGGAAATTCCAGAGGCAAAGCCTCCCCTGACTCAACTAGTCCACCCGTAATCTGCTAGACCCATTGAAGACAAGCCCATGCCGCATAAGAACTGCACACAGTCGCTTGCAGAGTCAGGGCTGCCACGCCAAAGGATGACTTTAAGGTCAACTCAAGTCTTCTGTCGAGAGGATCCTTAAGTGCCACACCCACACACACACCCTCGGCAAAGTGGCCTTCTTAGTAACTGCCGCCACTAGCGTATCCATTTTCGGAAGCTTGAACATGTCCAGCTCCCCTGAGACAATGTAAATAACTGTCCCATAGCCTTGGCCATTCTAAGCCCTGATTCCAGCACAGTCCACTGCGCAGAAATTAACTCCTGCATTGCCTCATGTACCAGAAAGGCTTTATGAGGCCTCCTAGTGCCAGCCATAAGGGGATTGGTCGTGGCAGACACCCCTGGGGTCAGAGTGAGAAATATGAAGGCAACTCCTCCCTATGGAATAGATGCAGCGCAAAGGGATCATCCACCTCTGACCCCCAACAACTCGTCCATCTCTAAATCTTGTCCATCGGTATCCCGCGCGGAACCAAGAGCGTGAGAGAGTTCAGGGTTGTAAACCTGTCCTTCTGCTTCATCAGGATCCACCCTGCGCCACTTTGCCCCCTACTGAACTCCCCAAAACTAATCTGTGGCAGGGCCAGTAAAACCTGAGCCAAGCTACCCCCTGAACTCTCCCCCATTCTATCTGAGTTTGCCTTTTGCAATAAAAAAGCCTTATGCAGCAAAAGAACAAACTCCGGGGAGAAAGGCAGAGACCCTGCCTGGAACAACTCCTGGGCCGCATCTCATCAGAACATAAGAATTGCCTCTGCTGGGTCAGACCAGTGGTCCATCTTGCCCGGCAGTCCGCTCATGCGGCGGCCCCCAGGTCAAAGACCAGTGCTCTAAATGAGTCCAGTCTCACCTGCGTACGTCCAAGTTTAGCAGGAACTTGTCCAGCTTAGTCTTTAAAACCTGGAGGGTGTTTTCTCCTACAACAGACTCCGGAAGAGCATTCCAGCTCTCCACTACTCTCTGGGTGAAGAAGAACTTCCTTATGTTTGTACGGAATCTATCCCCTTTCAGCTTTAGAGAGTGCCCTCTCGTTCTCCCTACCTTGGAGAGTGTGAACAGTCTGTCTTTATCTACTAAGTCTATTCCCTTCAGTATTTTGAATGTTTCGATCATGTCTCCTCTCAGTCTCCTCTTTTCAAGGAAGAAGAGGCCCAGTTTCTCCAATCTTTCACTGTACGGCAACTCCTCCCTGCGCCTTCCTCTCCTCCACCGCCGGTTTCAAACTACTCCGACACACTTCCACTTCCGAGGAAGCCCGTTCCTGTGCCGGAACAGCTAAAGCAACCTTCGCGTCTACAACCACATCGGCCGCACTGAGAACAAGCGGACCTCCCAGTGCCTACAAAGCCGCTCCCGCGTTCCCCGCACAAGCAGCCGAACACACACCCACTGGCGTTCTCTGCTTCCCACAGCAGGAACACCGTTTTGCCGCTTCCGCCACCATGCACAACGTGCCCCTCTTGTACTTACGTGCACCCAGTAACTGCAAGACCAAAAAAGATATCCTGCATTGTAAAGCACAGAACTGCGCCTGCAAACCTGGCTCAAGAGTTTGTTTGGGGTTTTTTTGGGGGGGGAGGATTCTAAGGGAAAGAAGAACTCTGAACCACCTCCTCTTTTTTTCTCCACGGGCAGGGTGGGTGGGGAAGGGACCTGGGGGAGCCCAGATGTTGCCCCCAAAGTCGGCTCCATCTGGCCGCCACCCCTATTCTCTTACTGAAGCCGAAGCAACAGGAGAAAAAATATCAATTTGTTTTCAGGAGCTGAAGCCAGGAGCTAGATGAATAGCAGCCATCCAACCTGCTGGAGATAGAGCATACTGGCTTGCCAGGATATGTTCCATCCAAGATATACTCCTGCGGATCAGTTCTCTATCTCCACTGGTAGATGTGTGCTATCCCACTAGTCTCTGGATTCATCTGCTGCTGGCGCTAAGGAATATGATGTTTGCTTGTCCTCTGAGAATATTTTATTCAAATGATTCAACTGTAGTAAAAGCTTGCATGAAGCATTTCATAAAGGCAACAATTTTCCAAATTTTCTTCACACCCTCAGGAAGGAATAGTTAAGCTTTTTCCCTAAGATGTCCAATTTCACCTAGACATGCTCACAAAACTTTAGCCTCAGAAAACAATAATATTTTTTAAATGAGCCAGCAATACACAAATATTTTGCAAACTAGCAGACCATTTCTTTAAAGCCAAGCATAGCTTATCAGCCTTGATGCATAGAGGGAAAAGTTATCAATGTTATTAATGTGTGTTATTATATATACTTGAATATAAGACAACCTGAATATAAACCGAGGTAACCTTTTTCCCTCAAAAAAGGAGGAAAAACAGTTGACTCGAATATAAACCAGCGGAGTTAATATTCAAGTGCCATGGCATGCCCTGCCCAGCTGAACCCCTCCCCTCCCTTTCTGTCCTGCCAGGCTCGGCACCCTGTTCCCCTGCCCCCTGACTGCCCTGTCCCCCCTCCCTCCCGATGCCATGCAGGTCTCCCCTTAGTGGTCCAGCAGTGGACCGGGACAGGAGGGATCCCTCCCGCCTTCTGTCCCAGCCAACTGCAACGATTTTTAACTCCCTCCCACCTCCCCCGCGTACCTTTTAAATCCCTGGTGGTCGAGCAGTGGGCCAGAGCAGGAGCATTCTTCCCGTGCTGAACCACTAGCTGAAAGGCTGCCACGAGTTCTCACAGGACCAGAAAGAACTCGTGGCAGCCATTCAGCTAGCAGCTCAGCATCGGGCAGAAGCATGGTAAGACTACACCTGCTCAGCACTCAACCACCAGGAATTTCAAAGGTACATGGGAGAGGTGGGAGGGAGTTAAAAGTCGTCACAGTCATCTGGGACAGGAGGCGGAAGGGATCCCTCCTGTTCCTGCCCACTAGGTCTTATGGCAGGCCCGGTGGAGGCCTGCAACAGGACCAGGTTGGTGGGCGCTGACCTGAATATAAGCCGAGACTCCCATTTTTCAGCCATTTTCTTTTGCCCAAAATTCTTGGCTTATATTTGAGTATATACAGTAATTACTAATAATTTGGGTCAATAGTAATTAAGTCTTACAGCATAAAATGGGACTTGTGCTAAAATAGAATAGTGGCAAAAATAATAGGTCTTAATGGTAGCTCATAAAACTATGGGATCCTGGTGTGTTAATGGAATTAGCATGCGCTAAATGCCACACAACCCATTGTATACCTTTGGACTTCATAGCACTTAACACACTAATTTGATAGCCCACCTTAGTAAAAAGACTCCTCTGCCCCTAAATGCCTATTAAGGGCAGGATTCACTAAACTTCCAAACCGTGTGCGATCCGTTTCCGTTTGCATGCCGGCCGACCAATTCAGTAAAGGCCTGCATGCAAATGGGGACGATCGTTAACACGCCCCCTACCCATGGCCAGAGCGATCCCCGCTCATGCGCACACGCTGCCAGTAGAGACAGGAGAAGCAGCCTCCTGTCACGGCTCAGCCCGATCTCTCCTGCCTGCCCTGCTCTGCCCAGATCTCTCTTGCCTGCTCCCGGACTCTCCTGCTCTCTGCCGCTGTTCCCTACAGTGCAAGCCCGTTGAAAGTCCCTGATTGGCTCAAGTGCCTCAGACTGCTCCCAAGGGGGGAGGAACCCGAGGCACCTCAGCCAATCAGGGCCTTAGGCTCCTCCCTGTGCATCGCATGGGGAGGTAGGAGGGGCCTGGCCGGGGGAGGGTTGGTGGGCTTACGGAGCAGGAGCAACCGAGCACCTCTCCTGCTCCCAACTTGGATGTCAAGGGGTGCTGAAGGGTTGGTGAGCCTAAGGAGCAGGAGGGGTAGTTTTGAGCCTTGCGAGCCCGTGGTTTTAACCCGCTTTAAACTCGCGGGTTAAAACCACGGGCTCGCAGGGCGGGGAAGGGCAGTGTAGTGCGGTAGGACTTCAGGGAGATTCGGGGCAGTGCAGGGCGGCAGGACTTTGGGACAGAGAGCAGGACTTCGGGGCAGTGCAGGGCGGCAGGACTTTGAGGCAGGAGATTTGTGCTTGAGTTGGGGCAGAGAGCAGGATATGCAGCTGGAAACCACTGAACGACTGGTCTCCAGCAGTCGCTTCTTGTGTTGATCAGCCAGCCCTATCCAATGTGAAATTTTGTGTAGTGAATCGGGTCGTTGTCCAATTTGCATGCATTTCTCCTCATTTCCATGCACGGATTCGAAGCGGATTGCAGGAGAGGTAAGTGAATCAGGCCAGAAGGAAATTTGCTCGTTAAGGGGTCGCAAACCAATCGGTACACGATCGGTTTGCTTAGTGAATCTAGCCCTAAGCCATCTGTGTTAAAACTTTCTACTGAGCTATAGCTCTATCAGACAAATCCCTGTCCTGAACTGGTGATAATCTAGCAGAGATGGGAGTTTTAGCTAGAAAAAGGTTCTATGACTAAGAAAAATAAATGAAAAAAGTAATAGAACAGAAAAAGGTGAAATTTTGAATATGAGATGTTTCATACTTACAGCAACAACACTTAACTAAAGAAACAAAATAAATTACCTTAGAGACTGAGCAATTATGTTTTCACATATTGTTAGGCAGTGGTTCACCCGATCCTTCTTAGTAGTTGAAAGCTCCCTCTTTCTATTAAAAAACACACAACAACAATAAAGCACATTAGATCTAAATGAATCACTCCATAAAAATATATTTCAGAGCTCTTAGAGAATGTGGGAGTTGGATGGAGAGAACATCTGACATCACACAAACAATCAAACACAACACAAGCCCCTCGAAAAACCAAACAATATAATCCGGTCCATTTCATTGAGAGGTTTGAGCAGCTATCCTTCAAACGTTAAGTATTTGATCATATATAACTTTGTGTTTTGCAGGATTGACTGTGATTCATATCCTGAGGCAACTTATAATTAGCGAAACGCTGGCCACCGTCGATGTGCGGTGTCTTTCTGTTTACTCAATAGAATTTGGCTTTTCAAATCATTTTCAGATCATAAGGGGTCCTGATACAAGGCAGAGTATATTCCACTTGCATTGCACAAGGCTTTTCTCTATTGAAATATTATTGAGGAGGTTTTTTATGCCAGTGACTTTATTACACCCTGTAAAACTCCACCTGTTTTCAACCTGAGTTTCTCGGTTTGGTGGAGGGGGGGGATCTGAGGCTTTTTCCTCCTCTTAATAATTTTCACAGAAGAAGCGTTGCTGATGTGTGAATTGTGGGTTTTTCTGCCTTGTTCTGGAACTATATGCCTGTGGAATGTTTAGTACTTCTCTTTGTGGACTCTGCTGATCTTTCATGAGTAGTTGTGCTGTGCTTGTAAACCAGGTCGAAAGTGTAGTGAGATCACACAAACAATGACACATAATAGACCACACAAAAAAGCACAATATATTGGATCCAGGGGGGTGAACAATAGCCCAATTCAGGAAAAAAATTTTTTGATTCGATTCAGCCTTTTGATTCGATTTTTCGATTCGATTTTCCTGTCCAATTAGGTGTTTTTTTCCAAACATCCAGGTGGGTTTATTTTATAACCTCTTCACCCCCTATACCCTCTCCTACCCACACTAGTCCTGTGGTGTAAACAAAATAAACTTTTCCTCTCTCTGTTAAATCCCAGCTCACGTTCGTGGTCTAACACCAGCTCTGGAAGGATACACATTTCAAATCTGATATATTGTAATCACAAAACAGAAAATAAAATAATTTTTCCTATCTTTTGTTGTCTGGTCATTTTTCAAATCATGTTGGTCCCATGTTGATCTGGTTGTCTTCTGATCAGACTCTCCCCTTTTTTCTCCGTGCTAACCATCCATCTTCCATCTCTGTCCTCCCCTTCTGTTTCCCTTCCCTTCCCTGGAGGTCTGGCATCTTTCCTTTTGTTCATCTCCATCCCCCCGCAGCTGCAGCAATGGATCCCACCATCCACAGATCCACCATCTCTCCTTTTCTCAACTACCCTTTCATCCAGCATCTCTCTTCTGTGTCCCTGTCCCTATTCTCCTCTCCAGTACTGTTCCCCTTGTGTCCCTGTTCCTATGCTCCCTCCATGCCCAGCATCTTATCTCTCCTGATATCCTGCTTCTTCTTTTTTACCTCCTGTATCCCCTTCCCCAGGTACAGGCTTTCTCCTACTATCTCTCCTGCCATCCTGCACCTTGCCCACCTACTTTGGAGTATTATATCCCTCTTGTACCCTTCCCCTTGTGGTCTTGCATTTCTCTTTCCCTCTCTCCATTAGTCCAGCCTCTCCTCTGCTTTCCTCCCCCTTTTTGGTTTGGTCTCTCTCTTCCCTTCACCCCAGGTCTGGCATCTCCCCTCCCCTCTCTTACTCCTTCCTCCTCCTCCCTCTGCACAGGCCTGCCTCCTCCCATGAAGGCCTGCTACCCCCAGCTTCCCCACGTTTACCTTAAGCTAATACGGCAGCCTGCAGGATCGATCCCTACAGCAATCCCTGCAGCTGCCGTCATCCTCAGTGGCACATTTCCTCTGCCGTGATCCTGACCCTGACATCATACGAGGGGCGGTACTGTAGCAGACAGAACGTGCCGCTGAGGATGACAGGCAGCTGCAGGGATCGCTATAGCACCAGCGATCTGCAGGCTGCCGTATTAGCTTAAGCTGGTAAGAGCGAGGAAGCTGGGGAAACATTCAGGCCTTTCCAACTGACCCTCCCGCCTCAAGCAGGAGCGGCAGCGGACGGCCAGCAAGAGGCAGCGCTGCCACTCTTGCTTTAGGAAGGCACGGGGGGAAGGGTCAGCCATCGAATCGGGAGGCTGATTTTTCTTAAAATTGAATCGATTCGAATAGTGAATCGGGCAGCACTAGTGAACACTGGCTAAGAACTATTGCAAGATAGTATGTTGGTGCAAAACTAAATTAATTAAATTGTGAGCACAAGTCTGGTTAGTTAAATAGGAAGATTGGTTCTAGTTGACCTGAGCATTTAAAGTACCAGGAAGAAATCAGAACCCCTCCACCCCTAAAAATAAAAAAACTAAACTAAAAGATTTTGTTATTATTATAGAGCAGAGGGTCTCAACCCAGTCTTGAAGACACAGCCAACCAGGTTTTCAGGATACCCACCATGAATATAAGTAGAATCTCAGTTATCCAGCACCCATGGGGATTGGTGGATACGAAATAACTGTTTTTCTGGTTGATTGAGAGTGTGTAGCCTTGTCTAACACACAATTCCCCCCCCCAACACCTAATTTCTCATTCGCATGCAGACTGCTGTATGCAAATCTCTGTCATACATATTCATTGTTGGATTCTGAAAATCTGGTTAGAACCACTCCATGAAGTTGTAGGATTTTACAAAACAGTCTTCAAAATGGAAAGGAAACAGATATCCCTGTCCTGATCTCTAAAGCCCCAAAAGCTGCTTTCTCTAATGGTCGCATCCAAACACTCACTCCATGAAGTTGTAGGATGTTACAAAGCAGTCTTCCAAATGGAAAGGAAACAAACATCTCTGTCCTAATCCCTAAACCCCAAAAGCTGCTTTCTCTACTGGTCACATCCAAACACTAAGGGACTCATAATTTAAAAAAAAAAAAAAGTCTAAAAAGTGGCCTGAATAGGTACTTGGACGATTAAAAAGCCTGATCGTCCAAGTACCCATAACCAAAGCTGGTTTTACATGTATCTAAAACCAGCTTAAGCCTTTCCCCTGCCTCTAAACGCACAGAGCAAAGAGAGGCGTTTTTAGAGGAGGGGAAAGGGCGAGAGGTGGGCCGACCTAGACATAGGCCTACAGCAGGTATAACCAAAATTTTAGGCAGGTTGCCTGGTCGGCACTTATACGTTTTGACTTAGACCAAGTCAAAACAGGTGTAAGTGCCGAAAAAGGGCCCGCTGAGCTGATGGCGGCGATCAGCTCAGCGGCCCGGCAACCTACCCACCCCCACCGCAACCATCGCGGCAGGAGAGATGCCTAATCTCCCCTGCCACAATAGCGATACCACCAAGTGCACTTGGGATTGCTACAGCAGCAGGAGAGATGAGCCATCTCTCCTGCAGCGATCCACCCCACCCCCCACCCCCCCGACACAATCCAGGCAGGAGGGAGCCCAAGCTCTCCTGCCCTCGGTGCACCTCCCTCCCACGATCGCCCCCCAAAACCCCCAATCGGCCCCCCACCCACTGACCCGCGAGATCCCCCCCATACCTGAAAATAAGTTGGCCAGACGGATGAGTCCCAAGCCCGTCCGCCATCCATCGAATGGCGGGCCTTAGGGCCTGATTGGCCCAGGCGCCTCAAACCAGAATCGGCCCAGTAGCCTTAGGCCCCACCTGTGGGCTTATTTTGTCCCAGGGGACGGTAGTATAACTCTACCTTTATACTCCTTCCCTTCACACATAGGATTTCTATCCATAAGGATTCCACACTGCTATCCATATCATGCAGAATGTTTATTTGATTTGATTCAATTCCCTCTTTAACATATAGCACACACACCTTCCAATTTCATCTTTTCTAGCCTTGAAATATTTATTATTATTATTAGGTTTTTTTTATATACCGCCTATCAAGGTTATCTAAGCGGTTTTACAATCAGGTACTCAAGAATTTTCCCTATCTGTCCCGGTGGGCTCACAATCTATCTAACGTACCTGGGGCTATGGAGAACTGAGTGACTTGGCCCAGGGTCACAAGGAGCAGCGCAGGGTTTGAACCCACAACCCCAGGGTGCTGAGGCTGTAGCTCCAACCACTGCGCCACACACTCCTCCTAATATAATTTGTACCCAGGTACCCCAGTGTCTCATTGATTGTCCTCCTTCTACCAGGTCTCTGAGATGCCTATTATATGTTTCTTATCATTCAGTGCTATATATTCTTAACTCTCCTATTTTATTTTTTAGGCTTCTAGCATTTGTATACAGACACTTTGTGTTTTTTCCTTGCAACTACAATCTGCTGAGAAGACAGGGAAAATCTGAGTCTTTTACTCTGTCTTCCCCTTAAAGCCTCCTGGCTTTCTTTCACCATTATTGGAACCTCTAAGACAGACATGTAAAATTTGGCCCGCGGTGAGTTAAAAATTGTCCCGCCAGACATTTTCAACTTTATACTAAATCTGGCCCGCCGGCACGAACCGTTACCAATGCTGCTGCTCTTGACTCGCGTCTGCCTTTGCCTGGTCTCCTCTTCAAAGCAGCCTGCTGAGAATCGCCGGCCGGCTGTAGCGAACCTCGCAGGCTACCATCGACCTTGGAAGCACGTTCCCTCTGATGTGATCCCGTACATCAGAGAAGGAGTGGGACCGCGGCAAAGGGAACGTGCTACTGAGGTCAATGGCAGCTTGCGAGGTTCGCTACAGCCGGCCTGTGATCCTCAGCAGGCTGATTTGAAGAGGAGACCAGGAAGCTGGGATGGAGGGAGGGTAGGAACGGCAGGCCAAATCTGAAGATGAGACCGGGAAGAAGAAAGGGGGAAAACATGCAGGCCTTCGGGACAGGATAGGTCCTGATGTAGAAGAGAGAGAGAAGGAGGAGTCCTAACGTGTATGTGCCGGACTGGGTGGAATGTGGGGTGGGTAAGAAATAAAACAGAGGAGAAGGACAGAGATGGTGGGCAATGGGATGGAGGGAGGGAGGGAAGGAAGGAACAAAAAGAGAGATAAGTTGGACACAAGGGATGGTATGGAGGGGGGATAGAGATACTAGATAGGAGGGTAGTTGTGAAGAGAAACGGAGAGATGGTGGACTCTGGGGTGGTGGGGAAGGAGGGAGAGATGCTGGATAAAAGAGTAGTTGAGAAAAGGATAGATGGTGGATCTGGGGATGGTGGGGTCCATTACTGCAGCTGCGGATAAGGACACGAAAACAAGGAAAGATGCCAGACCTCCGGGGAAGGGAAGGGAAACGGACGGGGAGGACAGAGATGGAAGATTGATGGTTACCACGGAGAAAGAAGAAAACGACAAATGGGCAGGAGACCCTGGCAAGCGAGTTATCAAAAAAACAACCAGAGCCTGGGACCAACAAAAGGTAGAAAAAAATAATTTTATTTTCTGTTTTGTTATTACAATATTTATTTTGTTTACACCACAGAGTCGATGTAGGTTGGAGACGTTATAACCCTATACTTCTAAGACTAAGCCTTAGTCACTTATTAAGGTGCGATTTAGCGTACGCTAAATCAGTTAGCATACTTTAATAAAAGGACCCCTAAGTATCTTAATTAAAAATTCAGCCCGTGATTAAACCTTTTTTTCAGATTTTGGCCCCTTGAGTTTGACAGCCGTGCTCTAAGAGATCTATGTCCAGAAACACCATTTGGAGAAAATCTGGCGCAGAACAGACATATTGAGAGACCACTCTGGGGCTGAAGGAGTATGCTGAGTTTGTCTGCCAACACATTTTGCTTACTTGTAAGATAAACTGCTCCAAGAAGGATTCCATGAGCAATTGCCCAAGACCAAATCTAGATTGCTTCCATGCAGAGAGAGTGAGATCACATTCCTCCTTGTTTGTTGAGAAAGAATATGGTAACCTGATTGTCAGTGCAGATGAGCACTATTTGGTGAAGAACACGGTCTTGAAATGTTTGGAGAGCACTGTGAATTTCTCAATGCTCAAGATCAATGGCAACAGCTACAGATATTCTGAAGGAGACATCGAAAGTTGCTCAGGCCATAAACTTTCAGTAGTAAACAAATTCTTGGAGAGCTGTAATTGTTTGAGTTGTGATGGGAGATACTGATGAAAATCATACAATTGTTTAAAAAGAGATTTAAAATATTTGAACATGTAAAACTGGTAATCCATGTAGACTGGAATGCATGTTTACTAAAGGAATCCTTTTCCAGGGGAAGCAGAAGCATAAGAATGTCTACAATGCTCTACTTACAGAGAGAGGTGTACAAATACACAAAAATAAAATGTGTCACATGCGCACACACATATCTTTCTAACCTAACCTTATAATAGAGGAATTCAGTTTGCAAAGGGGAAAAATGAGAAGCCCTACCTTAACTATTAGAGCATCTTCATGCCACTAAAGGGCTAAAGGAAGGCTAAATGCTGATTATCTTTCACTCGTGGCACAAATACATAGTATAATTACTCAGGAAACCTGCTGCAGTTACTTTTTTTAAACAGTGATGTGGTGTGAAAGTATAAACATATTAACATAGTTAATGACAGCAGATAAAGACCTTAAGGGTCCATCCAGTCTGCCCTATAATTACATGCATTACAATTTCATTAGTTCTTTGTTATTTCTGGGCCATAGACCTTAGAAGTAGAGAATGACACAATTCGTCACCATTCCCATTCCTGCAGATAACTGGAGGAAACCATCCCCATGTCATTCTTTAAGGAGAGAGGGAAGAATCAGAATATAAATGGGCATAACCACTGACCCTCAAAGCCTTGCACGGAAGAATCCTGGTGTAGAACCCTGGTGAAGAATGACACGGGATTGTTTCCTGCAGTTATCTGAGGGACGGGAACAGTAATGAAATTTGTCACCATAAATCTCTCTACTTAGAAGTCTATCTGGTACTGTCCTTAGCTGGTTTCAGACTGTGAAAGTTTACTCATTCATATTCTAATTAATGATCCTCTGTGTTCATCTCACACTTTTTTGAATTCCACTACCTCCCTCAGGAGGCCATTCCAGGCATCCAAAACCGTCTCCATGAAAAAGAATTTCCTAACATTTCTCTTAAGTCTACCACCTCTCAACTATGTCCTCTAGTTTTACCAATTTCCCTTCTCTGGAAAAGATTCGGTCCTATATTAATACTTTCAAATATTTAAATGTCTGCATTATATCACCCCTGTCTCTTCTCTCCTCCAGAGCATAGATGTTGAGGTCTTCAAGTCTCTTGTACTTCTTTTGGCTTGGCGCAAATCCCCCTACCATTTTTGTCATTTTCCTCTGGGGCATCTCTCTCGCTGCAGGGCAAGGGGGTCGGGTCGTGGCGTGGCGGGGATTTTAGGGCAGCAGGAGAGTGTAGGCATCTCTTCCGCTGCAGGGGGTGATGTCACCACTGTTCTGGGGGGGTGGGGGGTGTTCGCCGCTGCTGTTGCAGGTTTTGTGATGCAGCAGAGAGAATGGGCATCTCTCCCACTGCATCACAACACGGAGCTTTCTAGCAGTCTCTGACACTGACCGGCACCCCTGGACCAGTCACTTATTTTTGTCACCAAAAGCCAACACCGCTTTTTGAAAATGGCTCAGCTTTTTTAAAGAATCCATTGGAGGGCTCATTTCATTGTTGAAGAGCCCATTTGCATGTCAGTGTCAGAGACTGCTAGAAACCTTGCTAAAGACAGAGATAATCCCTTTTGATAATCTGCCGCTAAACTGCATATAGGCTAAATTGCCGGAAAACGGTTTAGTGACGGCGTTAAAATTTTGAGAATCTGAGCCTGAGTTCAGTTCCCACCGCAGCTCCTTGTGACCTTGGGCAAGTCACCTACCCTCCATGGCCCCACGTACAATACTTAGATTGTGGGTCCACCAGTGACAGAAGTACCTGCAAAGAATATGTACAGTGCTAAGTATGCCTAGTAACACTATACAAATGATTAGTAGTAGTATGTATAATTCTATGCAATCTATGTAGCAATATGCTGCTTGTAACCCTAGAACTCCAATTTGCAAGGATTCGGCTTGATATAAGACTGCACATAATATATAACAGGAATCAAAGGATACCTAGGGGTCACTAAAAGTGATTTAACTAAGCAGGAGAGGCTCCTGTCCAATTAAATCACTTATGCAGATCTACTATACCTGCTGATATTCAGCAGCACTTAACCAGCTAGTACTGATCTTCGGCAGAACTAACTACTAAAGCCATAGACAGTGATTCTGTAAACATCCTGGGGGCATAGTGGGCGCATATGCAGTGAAAATGCTGCTATTGAGCATTTAGGGCCTCTTCTATCAAACTGCGCTAGCAGTCTTTAAGCGCAGATAGCTAAGCTGAATGGCCCAAGCTGCTCCCGATGCTCATACAAACTCTATGAGCATCGGGAGTAGAGAATGACATGGTGGCTGATACCTTCGGGTACCCCCGCCGAAACGGGGAGCGAGAAGATAATAGTCGTTGGGGATGGGAACCAGACCATTCACCACCCCATGGAGCAGTGAATGGTCTTGTCTCCGCAGTGAAGGGAACACAACATGCGGTCACGCATCCCGCCCGATCGCTGCGTCCTGCCATTTCCTTCCCTCCCCCTCACCTTATGTGATGAATTTAAATGTTGTTCTCCCAGCGGCGCGCGGGCACGGCTGCTTCAGTTGAATCCTCCTCTGACACACCCAGAAACAGGAAGTTGTGTCAGAGGAGAAGATTCAACTTAAGTAGCCGCACACGACTTGATGAAAGCGTGCGTGCCGCTGGGAGAACACTTAAATTTGCCACATAAGGTGAGGGAAAGAGAGGGAGAGAAATGGCAGGATGCTGCAATCGGGCGAAAGAGGGCTGCTGGACCGCGCAAACTTTGACTGCGCGTGTTCCCTCACAGCAGGAAGGAGGGAGTGAAAGGGAAAGAGATGCTGGGCCAAGTGGATGAAGAGGGAGACAAATATTGAGAAAGGGGAGGAAAGGCAGGTGAGCCAGATGCTGGAAGCAGAGGGAGAAAGAGGAAAAGAAGCTAGATGAGCTTGGAGAGGAGAGAGACACATTGGTGTCGAAGTGGAAGAGAGGGGAAATCTGGACACAGGAAGGTAACAGAGGGAAAATTATGTACATGGGGGCATAGGAACAGAGACATAAAGGGGAGATACATGGGGGGAATTATGTGCATAGGGGGGGAATTATGTGCATAGGGACAGAGACATAAAAGGGAGATACATGGGGATGGTATATGGACACAGGGGGGACAATGCCGGACACAGGAGGGAGTATACAGATACAGAGGGGAGATATTAGAAATGGGGAGAATAGGAACACAGAAGGGAGATGGTTTGTGCGGATGCGATCAGATGATTTGCAGGGACGGGACGGGGACCGAACTCACAGGGATGGGGAAGGGACTGAGCTCGCTGGGATGAGACGGGGATGAGCTCACGGGGCGGAGACGGGGATGAGCTCACGGGGCGAAGACGGAGACAAATTTTTTACCCGTGTCATTCTCTAGTCGGGAGCAGCGCGGGCCATTCAGCGCGGCTCACTGTGCTATAAACTGCTAGCACATTCTAATAGAACTTAATCCGATAAATTGAACCATATAAAATTCAGTCCTATCTTTATCTAGTTTCATTTAAAGAGTTAAGTACTGTGACTCTGGGCAAATGGATTCAATTTAGAGAGTTGTGCAGGGACAGAAATCAAACCTGTCCCCGCTAGAATCAAATCCATCCATCATCACAAGTAATCTCTTCCGTCCCCGCCCATCCCCATAAACTTCAGAAGTAGTTATTTGATTTAATTATGCTACTGAATTAGTGGCTCTGGTATAGACCAATTTACAAATAAGGCTTCCAGGTCAGCTGTGAGCAGCACTTTGGAACTGCTGCCCATAGCTTTGTGAAGAAATATGTACGGCTGCTTGGAAGGAAAAAGGAGGAGGACGCCAGGAGACAGGTACACAACGCGGGAGCCCCATAAGAGGTGCTTCCATCCAAACATGATTCCCATCAGCTCTGTTCCTATGCAGCTCTCTAGATGAATTCCCAGTGTAGCTCCTTGTGACCCTTGGCAAATCTCTTAACCCTCTATTGCCCCAAGTACAAAAACTTAGATTGTAAATCCACCAGGGACAGACACATTACCTACATATAATGTATACAGTGCTGTGTACATCTAGTAGCAATAGTAGAATATCCCACTTAACCAAATAAGGGATAGCCAGCCACATAAACACATATATTCAATGCCACTGCCCAGACATGGCTCAGCATAACACCAGTGACAGCCATAAAAAAATGCCAACTACTATCAGTTAAATGTTTATCTCTTAATGTTCTTTAAAAAAAAACACAATTTAAAAAGATTTGAAGCCAGAAATATGGCATACCAATTGAGGAAATTGAATAATGGGTCACTATGCTTTATCAACTTACTTAACCTGTGTTCAAACATATTCCAAATATCCTCTACAGCACTGTGAATGTGAATATCAAAAGTGCTAAACACATAAACTACTATTATCGTGGTCCATAAAAACAATTTTCAAAACATCCATCCTCAAACTATCATATTTTTCCAAAATCCCATCATCTCTCTAGGGAAAAGGGTCAAGAAAATGTAGGGGGAAAAGATGAAGGACTAGTCAGATAGGATAACACTTTCATCTTGGTCTGTCCTATAAGAAGAATGGATGTTCCATACAGACTTGGTGACAGCCACACACTCATTCATAATTGCCCAGGCAGTCTGTTCATCGCTCTGGAGAGAGGAGTGCCGAAACAGACCAACATCAAAAACAACAAAGTCTCTGATAGGGTTTGAGCAAATACTTTTTTACTCAAAAAACACTGGCTTTGATCATTTGAAACACTTCAAACAAAATAAATTACTATTATTAGCACGACATTCACTCCAGAGAAAAAGTACTAGGAAAACAAGCTTCATGCTGCCATCAATTAACAAAAGTGAGCAAATTGAGCAGATAACTTACATTCGTAGCTAAAGTAAAATATTCCTCTTTAATAGAGAGTCTATTTTAAAGAAAACAGATAGCAATGCTCTCTGGCAATTTCCGATCAAGGGGCTCTTTGCCCATTTTGCATCACCGCGCGAGTCGCACTTAAGGTTTCATAAGATAAATTCAGTGAGGAGCTCCTGCTTCCAAGGCAGTGGAGCAGACTACTGTAGTTACTAAGCAAGCAGGTGGCAAAGCAGATAGGGAATGGAAGAGGAAAAGTTACTAAGCAAGCTGGTGGCAAGAAAGAGAAAGGGGAGGGCGAATAAATCAATCTAACAAAGTCGGGCCCATCATCTGCACTCACTGCTTTTGCACCGGCTCTTCGGGCACCACAACCACCGCAGCCGCTGCAGCAGCAGCCGCCGCCGCCACCGGTCCCTGTTGTTGCTGGAAAGACTTAAGCGACTCAAAGGCCTTCATCAGCTTCTCCATCGTGGCCATGTCCGAAAAATCAGCCCGTCCTCTTCCAAAATACCACAGCGCCGGTCAAAACGAAAGCAAATGAAGAGAAAAGAGGGGCCTCTCTGCACCCACATAAATGGTCGGCAGCCGCCGGACTCAGCGCTCACCGACACCCTCCAACCGTCCCATCACCCTCCCCAACTCCGCAGCAAGAGGAAACACAACCACTGACAGAGAGGAGAGCACAACCAAACTTGGGCGGAGCGAAGCTGCGCACTGCCAGCTCCGACGACCAATCCCACCGTAGGTTTCCTGGGGGCGGAGAAAAAGGGGGAAATGGCAGACTCCAGCCGCTGCTTCTGTGAAAGAGGAAAGTTCAAGTTTAGTTGCGGCGATAAGCCACACGCTCCACGCGCGCGCGAGCGACGGCAAAGTACTGCAGCAGAGAGGACGGCGCGCGCCGCCTTGCTCTGATAATGACGTAATATGCTTGGCCCGGTATCTTTGAAAAAGCTGGATAGGAGAAGGGCAGAGTAAGTGCAGTCCGCAGAATACAAATTTGTTGATGGCCTAGACTAGATAATCTATTGGAAGAAAAGAGTAGTAAAATCCTTTGGGATTTTTATAATTTTTTTTCAGACACCGCAGACTTTGTATTAAGTTATATTTGCATAATCTTAAAGCTTCGGCGCTCCAGTATTAAGATCATTCAAATGAAGGTGGTGCTGTGTTCAGAGAAAATAATCTTGTTTTGTTTAAATAAAACTAGGCGCTTTTTTTTAGATCTTGCTTGTCTATTGTTCTTCCGTCGACTGGACTGGTAAGCAATTCCATATAGTCCTTGATTTATAGTTGCTCTTACTCAGAAGGAAACAGACCGACTTTAGGCTAACTGAGTACAGAGATTCTAAGTCTCGCTTATTGAGCATGTCATTCAGTAGAAGGCTTGTCTCTTTCTCGTGCTTCTCTCGTTCATCAGAACCTTGCGATTGGTGCACTAATCATGGTCACTGCTTTCCTGCGAGGTCAACAGAAGAAAAGCCAGGTGCTTTTCACCAGCAAGAAGAAATCTGAGCATATCTTCTTTAAAACAGTTAAAAGTTGGATTTCATGTATATAAGCAAATGCAATTAAGCAAAGAAAAATACACTCAAAGAAATTTTTGGCTTAAATATACCCATCTTATTCAAAAGGTCATATCAGGCAGATAAAGCAAAGCAATAATACAAATAAGAGGGTGGGTTGAAAAGTTTGGTTAAAAAAGCAATTTTAACATTGTAGTCTCCATCGAGGACTATACACTTAGTCCAATGAGTTTCTAGGTTTTATCAAAAGCTATTTTTCCTATGCTATGAAAAAAATTGGAAACTCTAGACTAAGGGGCTCATAATCGAAAGAGAAAAACGTCCAAAAACCGGCCTAAGTCGGCACTTGGACGAAAATTTCTCAAAAACGTCCAAGTGCCGATACTAAAAATGGGTTTTGGACGTATTTCTAAATGACCTAGGCCTTCATAGTGCCGCTGAACAACCAAAGCTAAACGGGGCGTTTTGCAGTGGCGTACCTAGCATATGTGACACCCGGGGCACATCATTTTTTGACACACACCCCCATCTATATGAAAAATATGATTTTTAGTAACAGTCCACATATCGCACAAGAGTGTACCTAGGAAAAGGCAGCATCTTAAACACTGCAGTGAGCACTAGAACACCAACACATACATTGTAAAACTAAACAAGCCAGATCCCGCACAGTCAATTGATCCTGCAGTCAATGCCAACTGAAAACTATGTTCTTTTCATACACACAGAACAGAGATACACCCTCGCCCACTATGGAATAATCACAAACTAAAAATAGAAATATGTAGACAAAAGTTAAACTGAACCACCAAGAAACCAGACTCTGCATACAATGCAACACCACAACACCACAAAAACAGTAACACATGTCCTCTAATATTGTGCAGAATATAAAGACAGTAAATTTAAATTTGAAAAAATTGATATATAACAATCACCATAACAAATTAACAAATAAAAATAAAACAAATAATGAGAAATAAGAAAATACCATTTTATTGGACTAATCCCCGTAAGCTCGGTCCCCATCTCTGCAAACCACCTGATTCCATCCACACAAGCCTTGAATTGTTTTATATTGAACTTATTATATTAAAGTATAAAAAGAAACAATATTCTGTACAATTGTCAATTTATAAATCAGCGTCTTCTCCCCACTCTCTCTTCCCTATTTCCCTTCAGCGTCCTCAACCCACTCTCTCTCCACTTTCCTTCAGCGCACGCACAAAAAAACAAGCAAGTAATTTTATATCATATTCATTCTATTTATTCATAGAAATTAAAGTCTAAATAATGCCAGTCACATAACAAAACATGATTTTACAAAAATAATTCCCTGCACAGTCAAGCCTGCAAGGATTACTAGATGTCTTTCAGCAGCTCTCCTCCCTCCCTCCCTCCCCCTTAACTTTGTAGCCAAGTCAAAATGATCTACCAACAATAAAATTTTAAAAACACAAAGCACACTATATGCAGAGAAAATGTTAATTATTTATATTCCGTGAGTTTTCAAAGACGTCAAGGCAGATGACTTTATGCAATGTCACCTCAGTAACAACTATACAAAAATAGACAAATATACCCCCTCCCTTTTTACTAAACCGCGATAGTGTTTTTTAGTGCAGGGAGCTGCACTGAATGCCCCACACTGCTCTCGACGCTCATAGGCTCCCTGCGCTAAAAACCGCTATTGCGATTTAGTAAAAGGGGGCCATCGTGCAAAATATAGACAGCATATATAAATTCTCAAAACAGACACATTTTGATTACTAAATTGAAAATAAAATCATTTTTCCTACCTTTGTTTGGTAATTTCATCAGTCTCGGGTTGCACTTCATTCTTCTGACTGTGCATCCAATATTTCTTCCCTTCTTTCAGCCTCCTGTATGCTTCCTCTCCTCCAGACCTCATTCCCTCCCTCAACTTTTTCTTTGTTTCATCCTGCCCCCTTCTTTCTTTCTCTCTCTATGCCCCCTTTCTTTCTGTATGTCTGTCTTTCTCTCTCTCTCCGTGCCCCATTTCTTTCTTTCACCCTGCTCCCTTCTTTCTTTCTCTCTCCATGCCCCCTTTCTTTCTCTATGTCTGTCTTTCTCTCTCTCCGTGCCCCATTTCTTTCTTTCTTTCTTTCTCCCTGCACTCCTCAATGCCACCACCATTGGGAAACATGCTGCTGCCACCGCTGCTGGGGAAAGGCCGCCACCGCCACCATCGGAAACAGGCCGGCGCCGAGTTCTCCCTCCCTGCTTGTCTTCCCTGCAGGGCCGACCAACTCTCGCCGCCCAAGATCAATTTTAACGTCGGAGAGGATGTTCCAGGCCAGCCAGGCAGCGATTGGCTGGCCCAGAATGTCCTCTCCAACGTCAGAATTGACATCGGGTGGCAAGAGTTGGTCGGCCCCGCAGGGAAGAAATGCAGGGAGAACTCGGCGCCAGTGTGTTCCCGATGGCAGCAGTGGCAGCCTATTCCCCAGTGGGTGGCCAGCTGTGCACCCCCTTGGTATGCCACTGGCGTTTCAGGAGGCGTGTCGAGGGCGGGACGTGGGCCGGCTTAGACTTAGTCGTACAGCATTTATAACCGAAAGTTTTACAACAGACCCTAGACGGAACTTGGACATTGTGACTTAGACAATGTAAAGCATGGTCTAAGTCACCTAAAGTCACCAGATAAGCACTGCAAACACATAAAACAGACCCCCACACACTACCCCAGTGATCACCAACCCCCCCAACCCCCATAAAAAGTTTAATCGTAACTTTAAAATTCATCCTCCAGACCATCATCACCTGGCCGCCTGGCATAGGAAAGCCTAGTCGTCCAGCCCAGAGGCAGCTTAAGTCATCTTGGGGGTGCGTTAGGGACCCATAGAGAGGAGGACCCATGCCCATAAGCCCCTGTAATCACTGCATTGATACTGAAACATGTGCACTCCCCTATACACCCTCAAAACCCTTTTGTACTGGCATATAAGTGGCTCCTGCAGCCATAAGGGCTATTGGGGTGGTAGATAAGTGGGTCTAGGGGATTCTGGTGGTGGTTTGGTAGGCTCATCATGACCTATAAAGGAGCTGTAGGGAGGAGAAGACATGGCACTCTTTTTGTGAAGTTCACAGCAGTGGCATGTCTAGGTGTTCAATCCATCACTTTGCAGACCCCTCCCACATCCAACCAGGCTTGTTCTAGGCATTTTGGACTTGGACAGAAAGTTGGACGGAAATGTGGTATAAAGATAGACGATTTAGCGGCTTGGACGATCAGATCGGCAGGACGTATAACTAGACGATTTTCGAAATGAAAAAAAATTTGGACGTATCTTTTGAAAATGTGTCTTAGGCTGTTTTTTATTTTGGATGACTTGCGAGATGGACGTAAATGGGCTTAGACATCCCTTTCGATTATACCCCTCTACATGTATAGCTGAGAGGCTAGTAAGTGATCATGCTATAAGAAAGTAAGACAGTAGAGCCGGATGAGGTTACAGTGAGCTCCTGAGATTTGTGATGAGAGAAGAATGAAGCCCTGAAAGCAGTGACAGGAGCACAATAAAAATTTATGAAAACATAATTAGTTACTGACAGAGGCAGAAAAACAAAACCGATAGTGCATAGGGGAATCAAAGTACAGAGATGACAAGATTGAATACACCTGAGGAAAAGCAAACGGATCTTATGAGAAGACACGTGCCCTGGAAAGTAGGTAAGTTACGGTAATAACTATGGAAACGAAGTTCATAAAGTTAAAATATTACTGTAGAATAAGTTTAGGTAATAGAGAAATGTGAAGGTAGAAAATTCTATTAAGCAAAGGAAATTTCAATCTGTACTAGGCAGGGACGTGACAAATTGAATATGGTAAGACACGTCATAGGTTAGAAAAAATTATAAAAAGACAACACAGCAATACAGAATTGAGATAGTCAGCTCTGAGATTTAGAGAGTGAAGTTGTTTAACTTGCTTTTTTAACAAACTTTTCAAACCACCATTGTATGTCACCAAGACCTGAGCATACCTTCTTTATCTCTAGTGACTATTCTCAGAAGCAGGGGGGAGAGGAATTAAGTAATACGCTGAGTACAGTACTCTTCAAAGAAGACTGAAGGCATGAGAAAGGAAGAGTGGAGAAAAAGAAAGGGCACACAAAAGGTCTGTCTCTCAGGCTGAGTCTCAGAACTCCCATGGTAAAGCCAACAACGCACACCCCATCTTGCTGAAATGGCACAGAAAACTAGCTCAAAGGAAATGAGGGGGAGGGGAGATCGCCCTGGGTGCACGCCCTAGGGGGTCTGGAACCTCCCGCCCTACTCTGCCACAGGTGCTGGTCCACCCCCTCTGACATACATGTTCCAGAGCAGAGTCGGCAGCTGTGGAAAGGTACAGCAAGGTCCCGTGATGACTTCGTCTGTCAGCTGTGCTCCGGAACAAGTGACGTAAGAGGGGGTAGACCGGCAGCCGCGCTGAGGTACAGGAAGGTCCTGCGATGACTACGTCTGTTGGCTCTGCTCTGGAAGAAGTAAGTAACGTCTGAGGGGGTGGACCAGCAGTCACAGTCATTGCATTACCTTGCAGCAACTCCCCATGTCTGCCAGTCCACTCCCTCCAACGTCACTTTTTCCGGAGCAGAGCCAGCAGCTGCAGTCATCGCGGGACCTTGCTGCATGGCATTGAGATGAAGGGAGAGAGAAAGGATGACGAGATTGAAGGTAAGAGAACTTTGGACTTGGAAGAGAAACTCTACAATAACAAATACAATGCAGACTTCATCACCCTCGTTCAGGGCAAAGATTTTTAATATGGAGCAGGATACTAGTATGGAAGAGTGGTGGGAGAGAAAGGGGGCAGGATACTGGATGGAATTGGGTTGGAGGGAAAGAAAGGGGGCAGATGCTGATGGAAGTGGGGGGAAGGGAGAGACAAGGGGCAGATGCTGATAAAAGAGGGGTGGATGGAGAGAGAGGGCAGACAGTGGATGAAAGGAAGAGAGTGACAAAAAGATGAGGAAAACAGAAACCAGAGAAGACAAAGGTAGAAAATCTCCAGGATCCCCCCTTTATTACGTTTTTTAAATACGCTGACAAATGGACAGGAATTGCCCTATTCATGGCGTTTAGCTGGTATAACTGTGATATTAAAATCAGGTAAAGATCAGACATCCTGTTCTTCTTATAGACCTATTTCATTATTAGATGTGGATTATAAATTATTTACTAAGATTTTAGCTAAACGCTTACAAAATATATGCCACAATTAATAGTTGATGACCAATCTGGGTTTATACGGGGTCGCCAGACTTTTGATAACATACGATGAGTCTGTCATTTAATATAGCAGACAACTGGTGGACAAGACTCGACTCATATCTTGGGCACTGATGCCGAGAAGGCATTTGATGGGGTCTACTGGCCCTATCTGTTTCAAGTTTTAGAAAAGGTGGGAATAGCTGGGAATTTTCTATACTGGCTTCAGTTGATATATAAGGCCCCTTTAGCATCAATCAATATAAATGGAGGATATACTGATTGCTTTACATTGGGGAGAGGAATCCGTCAAAGTTGTGCCCTGTCACCTGTACTCTTTGTATTGATTATGGAACCTCTCGCATAATTTGTGCGACAGGCTTCAAATATTTCAGGTATAAAATTGGCGGATTAGAAACAAAAATATTATTTTTTGCAGATGACATTCTCTTTACAATACAAGATCCTCTTACTTCGCTCAAAGCTATAGTGGAAACTATGACAAGTTATGGACAAATTTCAGGATTTCGTATAAATATTTCTAAATCGGAAATCTTGGATCTTACCCTGTCAGATTTAGACCGTAGATGGATCACTAGTAATTACTTCTTCAAATGGGCACAACAATCATTACGATATCTGGGGATTAATTTGACTAAGCAAATTGAGATGTTATATGTTGCTAACTACCCTCCCCTTTTGAAAGCAATCTACCAGGATATTGATATTAATATTTCATGGCTAGGCAGAGTGCAAACAATTAAGATAGTAGTACTTCCAAGATTGCTCTACCTATTTTCAGCCCTGCCAATTTCCCTCCCCCAATTTTTTTTTCTCCATTTGGAGCGGAAGATATTTGCATATATTTGGAAATATAAAACACCAAGGGTAACTCATGCGATGGACCAACCTAGGAAATTGGGAGGAATGGCAGTGCCACATTTTTAATATTATTATCAAGCAGCTCAATTGCGATATTTAGTTAATTGGAAATGGAACATGGAGAAATCGTGGGTGAATATGGAGCAAAACATAGTGAGTACATTTCTGTTATGGGCGATAATCCTGGCTCCCACTACCTCAACTCTTTACTATAGCTAAAATGTCTAGCCCCGTAATACGGCACACTTTAGATTTGTGGACCCAGGTACGTAGGCGATGGTATGGAGATAAGATCTATTTTCTGGGGGCAACTATTATATATATGCATAATTTTGCCCAGGGCGAGGCTGATATGGCCTTTCATATATGGGGTAGAAAAGGTCTTAGAACATTGGGTCAACTATTGGACAATGGGAAAATGGTCCCTTTTGAAGTATTGGTAGACGAATATGGCCTTTTACCGAGAGACCTATTCTACTACAGACAAATTGAAAGCTATATTAAAAAAACGATCATTAAAGAATTAGTTACTGTTGAACAATCAAATTTAGAGAGTGCCATGATGAAAGAAAGTGGGAGGGGTAGTATCACCGCAATTGGAGCATCTTCATCCACCTTATAGGCGGCGTTGGAAAGAGATAATTGGTAAATGTTATACTGATAAAGAATGGTCTAAAATAATGCATTCCCAACTTTATGGCACTATAGCAAGTAATATGATAGAAAATGGTTATAAGATTTTTTTTGTTGGTACTATACTCTGGAACGATTATGGGCTATGTATGGTAAAGGATCAGCTAAATGTTGGAGAGGATGTGTAGAAGTGGGTACCTTTGAACATATACCTTTGAATAGATCTATTTTAACTACCGACTCGATCAATATACTAATTCATTCCCTAGTCATCTCACATTTAGACTATAGTAATTCTCTTCTCAATGGACTCCCCCAAAAAGAACTACGACGGCTGCAACTTGTTCAAAATACTGCTATTAAACTCATTTACAACGTCGGCAAGTTCGAACATGTCACTCCTCTTTTCAAAGAGGCTCATTGGCTCCCCGTCTCTCATCGGATACTTTATAAAATCATATTACTTACTTTCAAAATCAAACACTCACACCTACCCCTATTTCTTGATAAACTTTTAATCCCCCAAAGTTCTCCTCGTTCCTTAAGATCATCTGATCAAAAACTCCTTTTCATTCCTTCTCTAAAAGAATCCTTTTACACCAGGAATACTAACTTCGCCATAACTGCACCCACATTATGGAACTCTCTCCCCCAATTTCTTCGGGACGAAATTCAATTACCAAAATTTAAGATTTTTCTTAAAACTTATCTATTTAAAGATGCCTATGCTAAATCTTAATCTTTTTCTCGTCCACTTGTTGATTTCTTTTTCAATCTAATTATCATCCTCAGAGCATATCACTCATACCAGGCACCCCCGCCCCCTGTGTTATATCCCTTCCCTCTATCTCATTTCTCCTAAGATTATGTAACTTTTTCCTAACCTTCCCACTTACCCTCACTGTCAGGTTTGTCTATACGTTTTATATGTTTCTATTTTTCTCACTACTCTCTCTAAACACAATTAAATATATCTTTCTTTCCTATTTAAATTTTATTGTTAACCGGTCAGATATTTGTTTTATGATCGGGGTATAAAAAAACCAATAAACTTGAAACTTGAACTTGAACTTGATATGGTGGTATTGTGTTAAAGCACAGGCCTATTGGGATAAAGTGACTTACTTTATAGAGGAAGTATTAGGCATTAAGATCCCTAAGACTATGGGGTGCTACTTATTGAATATAGGACCAGATGATGTCCCGCTTAAGCAGCAGAAATGGATACATTTGATAATGACAGCAGGTCGACTTATGGCATCTGCTTAGAAACAACCAGATCTTCCGGCATTTCGAGTATTGTTGACTGAAGTTCAATATATACAACAGATGTCGAAACTGACCGCTCTTTGCAGAAATCAAATTCATAGCTATAATATAATTTGGGGGGGCATATGAAACTTGGATTAGTCTCCAAAAAGATACTACCTTACTTAACTGAAAGTTTTTATATCTTTATATTTCATGAATCTCCTGCACACATCCTTCCACCGGGATGGTGGGGTGGGTTGGGGGAGGGAAGGAAGGGAGGGTATGCTTAAGAGAAGTTGTATAAGAAATTAGATTTTTTCTTTTTAGATACTATGAAATGAGATTTATAATGAATTAATGTACTAATTAATGATTGAATATGAAAGATAAAAGTTTTAAAAATGTATATAAATTAGTAATAAAGATTTTTTTGGAAAAAAAATTTCTTTTTCTTTTTTTTGCTTTAGGGGACATGTGTCACCGTTTCTATGGTGTTGCATTGTATGCAGAGTCCAGCTTCTTGGTGGTTCAGTTTAACCTTTGTCTACATATTTCTATTTTATCCCCCCCCCCCCTTATACAAAACTGTACAGTGTTTTTTAGCGCCGACTGTGGTGGTAACAGCTCTGATGCTCAGAATTCTATGAGCATCTGAGCTGTTACCACTGTGGCTAAAAAACGCACTACAGTTTTCTAAAGGTGGGAAGGGTTACGTTTGTGATTACTTGTGTTGTTGTTTTTACTTCAATGTATTTTATTCTCCCACCCTAACCCCTCTACATTATGTATCAAACCATTCTAAGACCTGTCCATTAATTATGTAAATACTTAGTTAGTGACCTTTCTTTTCTTTTATTTTAGAACTATATTTTAAATTTAATAGTGTAATTTACATTATAATTTTACTCTGTAAACCGATCAGATACTCACTGATGGTCAGTATATTAAATATAGAATTAATTTGGAAACTTGTGTGCTCGAAAGACATGGTTTTATGTTAGGATTGACTGTGAGGGACTGATCTGTACCAGTCTGGCTTGTTTAGTTTTACAATGAGTGTATTGATGTACTGTTCACTACAGTATGTAAGATGCTGCCTTTTCCTAGGTACACTCTTGTGCGATGTGTGGATTGTTACTAAAAATCATGTGTTTCATACAGATGGAGGGGGTGTCAAAAAATGATGGACCCCGGTACGCCACTGATTATATGTATAGTGTAAATACAAAAGCGAGGAGGAGGAATGTGCTTGGTAGATGCACAAGAGTTTTACAGTAAGCACAGCTCTTGTGTGCATATGCCATGTAAACCCAACTGTGAAGCATATATTGATGCAGCTCTTTTGTACCTTTAAATACAGTTTAAACTTTTCAGGATTTTTTTTACTTGAAAAACTTATATTTATGCATACAAAACAGGCGCCACTTTCGGATTCAAATCTTTTCTGATCAGAAGAAGAGTACCTTTGAAAGCTAATCAAAAAATCAATTAATAATAATAACTATCCTTTTATACCGCCATAACCAAAAGTTCTAGGCGGTTTACACTAAAAAGAGCTGGACAATCGGCAAAATACAATAATACAGTAAAAAATACAAATATTTGTAAAATAGAATTTCAATAATAACACTCACTAAGTAATAAACTTATCGAACAAAGTGGTCTTAATTAATTTCCAAAAACTGTAATAGAATAACATAGCATGCTGAATACATTTACCTAACCAAGATTGTTGCCTTGAAATGCTAGGGTCCTATCTAAGAAGGTCTTATATCTACACCCATTAATTTTTGGATAAGCAAATAAGTAGAAGTTTCTAGTTTCTCTTGATGGTCTATGCAACACAAAATGAGGAAAAAGGTAAGCTGGAGACAATCCCGATATCAACTTAAAGCAGATACAGGAAAATTTGAATAATACTCTTGCCTCCAAAGGCAGCCAATGAAGTAAATGATAATATGGACTAATATGGTCATTCTTAGTTAGTCTAATAAAAAGGTATCACTTTATTTCCTTTATGTTTTGTTTTGTTTTATTTCTATATATTACCTTTAAAAGTGGATTAGCATGGCTACCAGACCATTTTACTCAGGTTTCAAATCTGGTAGTGGGTTTACTTGGACTCACATGTATTTCTCAGTACAAGCACTTAAGGCTTGCACGGGCTTTCTTCCAAAAGAAATCCTCTCTTCAAATCCCCTTCTCCCACCACCAGTTCCGAGCTAGTATTATTTTTCTAGCAGTTCGAACAAGGTTTGTTTATACCCTCTTCTCTGAGCATTGGGAAGGCATAGCAAACGACATCTTTAACATTTGTTTGACTATACAGTTTTGTCCATCTCTGGTTCACACTCTGGTACACACATTGATTCCTGTTGTAAAACCCTCTTTAGTGTTCCACGCAGATTAAAATTTTCATTATTCCCACACTAACTGGCCTTACCGCAGAAAAGTATCAAGTATCGGCTGTCTGCTCTACACAGATCTCCCTTGCCATTTATATTTGTGTCTTTCCCTTCATCATTGTATATATTGCATTCTTCTAAAGGCAACAGGTAAAGTAGTGTGGCAGCCCTGATCATCCACTCTTAACTAAATATAAATCTAATCTAATCTGAATTTACATATAACTCTTATCCAAAAATAGGTTCAAGGCGATTTACAAGTTAAAAGGCCCACATATAATATGGGGAAATACTATGACATTTTGGTTACAAATTTAAAAATTTTCATAGGGATAAGTGTGGAGGGTCAGATATGTATATTACAATTTGGGGGGCTTTTCCATGTGCATATACTATGTCCGTGATAATGTATTGGTGTATTACTGATGATAGTTTTCTTGAGGTAGCTGTAGTGTTTAAGTTATAGGTTGAAGAGGTATGTCGTATAAATAGGTTTTGATTATTTTTCTGAAAGCTGAGGTAGTTCAGTCCTAATGGTTGTTGGGAGACTGTTCCATGTTTTGATTGTTGAATAGGTGAATAGAGAGTTATAAATTTGTTTGTATTTGACTCCTTTGAATGAAGGAAGTATTAGTAGGTTTGTGCTGTGGAGTCTGGATGATAAGTGCGATTTGGAGAAGAGTTGAATTATTTGCTCTGAGATATTAACATGTAAGGTATGGAACATGATGCAAGATAGCTTGAATGTGATTTGTGCATGTATGGGTAACCAGTGAAGTTTGTGGTAATATTCTGATAAAGCATCATATTTTTTTAGTCTGAAGATCAGTCTGCTGTGTTTTGAATCATCTGTAATTTGTGTTGTAGAGAGGAACTCAGGACAGCGTAGAGTGAGTTGCAGTAGTCAAACTGACAAGACCAGCATTTGGACTAAGAAGGCAAAGTGGTGAATATGGAAGTAAGGACGGATCAGTCTTAGTTGCTTCAGTCTTTTGCTTTTCTCCACAAATAGAAGATCTGGGGTTCATATGAGAGGATGGAGCCAGGTGTGATTCCTAGAACCTCAGCAGTTTTGTCTATTAGTAATGATCCTGTTGGTAGTCAGAGATGTGAGGACTGTCTGGAATGTGTTGTGGAACCATAGTAATTTGGTTTTGGATGTGTAGAGCCCAGAAGTAGATTATTTCTATGCTCTCTGATATTCTTGCGGATGTTTCACTCAAGTCATTTCCAAGTGGAATGAGTAGAAAAATGTCATCTGCATAGTATAGGAGGCAATCACCCTTAGTGAAGGATATGTTACCTTATCTAGAGAAATCTTGAATAGATTGACTAATATGGGGAATAGTGGACAACCCTGAGGGACACCACAGAAGGATTTATTTCCAAGTTTGTGAGTCTGTGCCATCTTTCCAGGCATTCTCCAAACCAAAGAAAATAAAAGAAACTGGAATGATACTTTTTAATTGGACTAACTTAATACATTTTTTATTAGCTTCCAAAGGCAATACTTTCTTCAAATCAGAAATGAGCAAATGATAGCAAATATCAGAACAGTTAATGTTAAAATTGCAACATTAGTCTATGGTGGTTTAAATTACATCATTTTCCATATGGACATAGCCTAACTTAAGGTAAAATAGCTTCGTAGGTTTGTGCGTCATTGAAGTATGGTGGGTTTTTGGTCCAGTGGTCCGACATAAGGGTTAGTCAGAGATGCAGATGTAAGCTAAGGAGCTGGGTTTGTAAAGAAGAAGGTTTTCAAGGCCTTCCTGAAGTTCCATAGACTGTTTAAAGATCTGACAGATGGGGGAATGATGTGCCATAATCTGGGTATGAAATGGGAATAAGAGTGTTTCCGGGCTGTTTCAGATATGAGTGAGTGTCCGGGTGGAATGGCTAGCCATTTTTCTGCTTGGGATCTCAGTGATAGGTTGGGGAAAGCTAGAACCAGGGCTTTAAAGACACATCGTTTTCGGAGGGCAGCCAGTGCATGGATCTTAGTGCAGGGGTGACGTGGGTGTGGAAGCCCAGGTTTTTCAGGAGTTGGATTGCAGCAATTTGCACGCCTTGGAGACGGGAGATGGTTTTTGCAGGTAAGCCTACTAGTAGCGTGTTGCAATAATCTAAGCGGGATAACACAAACGCATATAGCGGTATAGCAGTATATAAGAAATCAAATCAAATCAAATATAGTAGTAGCTGGGCAAAATCGTTCTCTGAAAAGTAAGCACAGATGCACTTTAGCTGGCATAGGTAATAGAAACATGAAGACACTAATTTTGATACATGATCTGAGAGCAACAGGTTTGAGTCGAGAATCACTGGAATGCACTCCCGAGAGAGGTGGTGGAGAGGAAAACAGTGACGAAGTTCAAAGAAGCTTGGGATGAACACAGAGGATCTAGAATCAGAAAATAGTATTAAATATTGAACTAAGGCCAGTACTGGGCAGACTTGCACGGTCTGTGTCTGTCTGTATATGACCTTTTGGGAGAGGATGGGCTGGGTAGGGCTTCAATGGCTGGGAGGGTGTAGATGGGCTGGAGTCAGTTTTGACGGAGATTTCAGCAGTTGGAACCCAAGCACAGTACCGGGTAGAGCTTTGGATTCTTGCCCAGAAATAGCTAAGAAGGAAAAATTTTAAAAATTTAAATTAAATCAAGTTGGGCAGACTGGATGGACCATTCGGGTCTTTATCTGCCGTCATCTACTTTGTTACTATGTTACATATGTAAGTATTCCAATAATAGTTTCACAGATAAAAGGTAGGGATGGGGGAGGTGAGAAACATGAAGAGATGGATGGGTGATCAGAGGGTGGCAAAGCAGTATACAGTACTTTTATGGTTTATAATGTGAGAGAAAACACAAATTTTAAGTAGTGTGGTGAGTGTTGAAATATTTCATCATTTTAACTTCAAATTAGGAAGGGAGTTCCTAGATTGTTTAAAAATGTCCTTTTATTATTGTCACTATAAAGTCATTGATGCAGTGGTCTGATTTGATCTAGCCTTGCAAAGTGCTGTCCTATCTAGAAGTGTCACCCTGGTTAGCAATATGGTGTTCAATGTGGTGCCTCTCCAACATAGCATTCTTCTTCACATTTTTTTGCATTGAATATTATACACTACATTTGAAGATAAGTATGTGTAGAATCCTCTTATGCTGAATATTTTTTCCATTGTGACTGACTGTGGGGTCCTGTGATATGTGCTGACATAGTTTGCAGCTTGATATATTGCAGCAATATATGCCATTCTCTTTTTCAGTTTTTATTGGGAATTTAATTTTCACTAAATTTTGTTTCAGATTAGGTAGGTGGCTGTTGGAATGGGAGCATTGGTAGAGCTCCCAATATCATTTTCAGTAATTATTTTTTCTAGAATAGTCGCTGTAAGAACATAAGCAGTGCCTCTGCTGGGTCAGACCAGAGGTCCATCATGCCCAGCAGTCCGCTCACGTGGCGGCCCATCAGATCCAGGACCTGTATAGTAATCCTCTCTCTGTACCCTTCTATCCCCTTTTCCTTCAGGAAATCATCTAATCCCTTCTTGAACCCCAAAACCGTACTCTGTCCTATCACACCCTCTGGAAGCGCATTCCAACTGTCCACCACCCTTAGGGTGAAGAAGAACTTCCTAGCATTGGTTCTGAATCTGTCCCCTCTTAATTTTTCCTAATGCCCTCTTGTTCTTGTAGTTTTCGAATGTTTGAAGAATCTGTCCCTCTCCACTTTCTCCATGCCCTTCATGATCTTGTAAGTCTCTATCATGTCCCCTCTAAGTCTCCGCTTCTCCAGGGAAAAGAGTCCCAGTTTCTCTAATCTTTCAGCATATGAAAGGTTTTCCATACCTTTTATCAATCGTGTCGCTCTTTTCTGAACCCTCTCAAGTATCGCCAAATCCTTCTTAAGGGCAGACTCATGCACTGGGAGATAGGGAGAAATTGCTGGCCAAGCAGATAGAACTTAATACCCCGTTACATCACAGAACAAAAAAGTCTTACTTATTACAAATATCAATTGTACAGATATGGGAACAAGGGTGAGAAACCTTTAGCTAGGTTGATCAATACAGCGATGGGCCCTTCCCCGATATTACGCTTGAAAAGAGAAACAGGACGGGAGACCACGGATGCTCAACAGATATGTCAGATTTTTCAGGAATACTATTCGAAGCTGTATGGGCCACCCCCAGAATTAGAGTTAGACAGTTCCATTTACTTGGACAATGTTTCATTACCACAGGTAGCCACTTCCGATCTTACTAAGTTGAATGCCCTAATCACAGTGGGAGAGGTCGAATGGGCCAACAACCAGAGTGCTTTGTTCAAGGCCCCTGGGGTGGATGGTTACAAGGCCGAATTTTATAAAATTCTCTAGACTGAGATTACCCCCTCATTGATGGAGATTTATAATGCATGTATAGAGGCAGGGAGTTTGCCGGCAGGCCTCAATGTGGCTAAGATAATAGTACTTCCTAAACTTCACAGGGACCCCACACTCCCTAGTTAATATTGGCTTATTTCCCTGCTAAACTTTGAAACAAAGCTGCTGGCCAAAGTGATGGCCAACAGATTGGCGAGGGTTATTCCTTCTTTGGTCCATAAATCTCAGAGCGTCTTTGTGAAGAGAAGATATATTGTGAAAAATATGAGGCAGATTGTTATGTCATTAGAAAAGGTAATGCGGGATCATCAGCCTTCTCTGTTAGTTTTGATGCGAAGAAGGCTTTTGATCGAGTGCGCTGAGACTTTCTTTTCTCAGTTCTATGGGTTTGAGGGGTACTTTGTACAGACGATCTGTACGTTATTTAGCAATTCCCGGGCCTATCTTTGGGTGAATGGTCATGGCTCGACACAGTTTTCTATTTGTAGAAGCACCCAGCAGGGCTGCCCCCTGTCACCCCTTCTATTTATCCTAACTCTGGACCCCCTGTTTTGGGAGATAGTGGGGACCTCTGAGATCAAAGGGGTGACGATTGGCAACTAGGAATTCAAAGTGGCACATCTTCCCCTGTCACTTATAGAATGGCTTAATATGTATAAAATGGTAATTTTTCCTAAGTGGCTGTTTATGTTGCAGGTTCTACCATTGAAGCTGAAGGCCTCTGATCTTCTTTCAGCCAGTTAGTCAGGAGGTTTTGTTGAGCTAATAAAGAAATTAAAGGTCAGATTACCCTTTATATGGGGCTCTTGGGCTCATGGGGGTTGGTACTCCCTGACCTCCGGAGTTTACAATATGGCATGTCTCTTGCGTCATGTTCACAACTGGCTAGGAGGTAGTCAACATTACAGCCCTATACAGACGGAGAGGGCTTTTGTTGCCCCCTTCCACTTTACTTCTATTTTGCAAGTTTCAAAGAAATTATTACCGATAGAGCTGAAACATAGTTGGGTGGTTGAGCCGTTACGCGAGGCATGGAGCTTCCTAGTCTCCCAATTAGGAAGTGATCTACAAGTCTCAACTCTGCTGCCCATTAGAGGGAATTTAGCTTTTGAACCAAGCCAGAAGAACAAGGTATTTCTGCACTGGGAAGAGGCGGGTATTGTTCTCTTAGAACAGGGGTGTCCACCTTTAGGCTTCCCTGGGCCGCATTGGCTGAAAAAAATGTTTCTGGGGCCGTGCAAACGCTGCAGCAAGACAGTGGAGGGTGCCGGCAAGATGGTAAACACCTGGGGACAGCAGAGGAAAACACTGCATCACCCTCGACCGGGGCCGCACAAAATACTTCACGGGGCCGCAGGTTGGACACCCCTGCCTTAGAACATCTGCTAGACCCATCTGGAAATCTGATCTCATATACAGAATTTTTCTGTAGGGTGACCCCAAGGTGGGGGGATTGTTTCACTTTCTGTCAGCTGAAACATTACTATCAGTCCCTTTATAGATGAGCGGTGATGTTTCCCATAAGAACTAAACTCAAAGAATTTTATGTTTCTATCTCCTCCAGCAAGATATAAATTTCGGGGACCCATAGAGCATTTCTCATTACTGGCCAGCCCAAAGATTTTTCCCTACTACGACAATGTTGAATACAGTATTTGGGGGGAGTGGTATCCACCTGGGGTGTTCTCTGCTATGGAAATGTGCTTTCCGGGTATTTCATAGGGCATATCTCACACCCTCCCAAATGCATAAGATGGGCTATTCACAGTCCTGCTATTGTCTGAAATGTGTTTTAGAAGAGGCAAACTTCTTTCATGCCTTTTGGCTGTTCAAGCCTTTTGGAGGAGGGTGGGGGAGTATATTTGGCGGACTCTGGGACAGAATCTGATAGCTTCCCCAGAGGCCCTTTTACTGGGGTTGTTGGGCTCTTGCAGGATACGGGGTAGAGGCCCCAGATTATGAGTCTGAAAGTTGTGCATATTGGGTTATAAGGCCAGTGGAAAATCAGGGGCGGGAAACTGCACGGTGACACTAGGAAGTTCTTCTTCACCGAAAGGGTGGTTGATCGCTGGAATAGTCTTCCACTTAAGGTTATTGAGGCCAGAAGTGTGCCAGATTTTAAGGCCAAATGGGACAAACATGTGGGATCTATCCGCAAAGATAGATAGGGAGGGTCATTGGAGTGGGCAGACTTGATGGGCCGTGGCCCTTATCTGCCGTCTATTTCTATGTTTCTATGTATATTGAAGGAGTGGACTTCAGATAGTTCGCCCTCTTATTGAGGGTGGAGAATGAGTATTCATGAACTAATGGGATGGGAGGCAAGCTACTCCAGGGGTATTTACAAGTGGAAGAAGCACTTTCTCAGTATTTGGGATCCTTACTTGCATACCCTCCCACACAGCATACACGGTCAAACTTTAAACCTACTGTAATATCATTCTAAGCAGCTTAGCTTACATGACTTTCCCTTTTTCTTTCTTTTTCATCCACACTGGGGGTTTGGAGGAGGGTTACAAAGTACATATATGATGACATGGTTGTAATACCATTCCATCTTTCTTGTTCAGTTCTTCTTTTTATATTGTTCTCATCAATGCAACTGTTTACGTATAAACATTTTGTTACTGACTACTCCGGCTCCCACAGCATGGCAGTATCTCCAGGTCCTGGGGTCCATGGTATCAATGATAGATGTGATTCCTTAGGCCAGGGCCCACATGCTCCCATTACAGAACATGCTCATTTCACACTGAAGTCCATAGAGGGACCCACTACACTTGTGCCTCCCCTGGACAGCAGAGGCTCGGGTCAGCATGGCCTAGTAGTTGTGTCCCCGGACGCTGGTCCGTGACCTTCCCCTGCAGATCTCCAGCTAGGTGATCATGACGATGGATGCCAGCCTTTTTGGCTGGGGAGTGGTTTGTCACCACAATCTGGTGCAGGGACAGTGGTCTTGGACTGAGCAGAGATGGTCCATCAGTTGACTGGAGTTGCAAGCGATTCTCCGGGCTCTGCTTCACTTCATGCAATGTCTTCAGGCATGAGCTGTGGGTCAGTGCCACAGTGGTGGCTTACATCAATCAACAGGGATGCATCAAAAATACCTCCCTGGGTGTAGAGGCCCAACTACTGTTTCACTGGGCGGAGCACCATCTTCTGGTGATCTCTATGGCTCACATAGCCAGTGTAGACCACATCCAGGTGGACTATCTCAACCGATACTCTGGATTCCGGGGAATGGTCCTTGTTCCAGAGAGCATTCAACTACATCATAGACTGGTGGTGTCTTCTGACATTCGATTTCATGGCATCAACAATCAACAGGAAAGTGGATCGCTTCTTCAGCTGCTGGCGCAAGAAGGGAAGCGAAAGGCTTGGATGTGTTAGTGCAGCCCTGGCCACAGGAGGGTCTTCAATATGTCTTCTCTTCTTCACCTGTTGAGGAAGATTGCATCTCACACGGGTTGGGTGATTCTTATTGCACCCGATTGGCTGAGACACCTGTGGTACACCGACCTGGTTTGTCTCCAACAAGGTCCGGGGCTCAAGCTTCCTTGTCACCCTCATCTGCTCATGCAAGGTCCGATTGCACTCCAGGATCTAGACTGCTTTGGGTTTATGGCCTGGCTCTTGAGCACACAGCCCTAGTCAGTAATGGATACTCATCAGTGGTGAGTCCATGCTGGCGGCTTATGCAAAGGCATGGAGGTTTATCAGGTATGGTGCGTGCAGAGACAGGAGGATCCTTCAGTTCTGTCCATTCTCAGAATTCTGGAGTTTCTTCAGGATGGTTTGGAGAAAGGGCTGGCGGTGGCTTCCCTTCAGGTCCAACTGGCCATCTCTCTTGTCTCAGACTGAAGCCCCCGAGGGTTCTCCTTGGCTTCTGAGAGGCACACTCTGGCTATGGCCTCAATTCCAGGTGCCTTGTCTGACGTGGGATCTTAACCTGATTCTCTTATTTCTGGCTCATCCACATTATGAGCCAATGGAGTGCATTTCTCTTATGGATATGACCATTAAGATGGTTTTCCTGGTGGCCATTACTTGGCCCACAGGGTTTCTGAGCTTCAGGCTCTGTGTACAGACTCGGGTGTCTCCTTGTGCACTATTCCATCCTTCCTGCTTAAGGTAGTTTCAGCCTTTAATGTTAACCAAGAGGTTAGGCTTCCAACTTTTGTGCCCTCCAGTTTAAGAAAGTGGGGCTGGGCTCTGCAGTCCCTGGATGTGCGTAGGACTCTGTTGCCGTACCTGGAGGACACAAATGAGTTCCAGGTCTCCGAACATCTGTTCATCCTGGTGGGTCCTGCCCACTGAGGCCGTCCAGCTTCCAAGGTGACCATCTCCAGATGGATTCACATTGCCATTTCAACTGCCTACGTTGCATCAGGGAAGAAACCCCTCCCCCCCTCTTGGTGAGGGCTCATTCTACCAGAGTCATTTTCTCTTCTTGGGCGGAGCCATCAGTGATCTCTTTGGAGGAGATCTGTAGGGCGGCTACCTGGTCCTCTGCATATCTTTTACCAAATTGATGTGATGGCCAAGCAAAATTCTACTTTTGGTTCCTCCATTTTGGTGGCTGGCTCTGGTTTTGTTATGTCCCACTTGTCCAGGAATATGGTGGGATTGTACAAGAACGAAAGATTAGGTTCTTACCTCTGCTAATCTTCTTTCTTGTAAATCCACACTCTATTCCTGAAACCTGTTGATTCGCCGATCGTCTACCCTGACAAGTAATGGTAAGCTGAATGTTTGTCTTTTCTGACCAGTCCTTTGAAGATTACCACCTGAATGTATTTTGCACTTTCCTTAGAATTTCTAATCCTAGCGCCCCCTTTCATAGGTGCAGGCTGTGTCTCCTAATAGCACTGTTTGGTCAGACTCTACTGTTTTCTTGCCTATTTGCAATTATTCATGATCGTTTAATGTTCATGTTCTGAGCAGAATAGACTAATGTGCCAGGGAGTTTCCCCATTCCCCTCCTTTTGTTCTTTTCTTTCCAGATGTTGCTGTCTGCTTTTGTATAAACTGATTCTCTGGGAGGCAGTGCTGAAACGAGAGGAGAGGAGATGAATATTTATGTCTCCCTATAAGCCTGTCTGGCAAGGATAGGTTCACAACTTACTTGTCCAGGAATAGAGTATGGATTTAGAAGAAAGAAGATTAGCAGAGGTAAGATGTGGATGTCAATTTTGAGCTGTTCAAAGTAGTTTGAAAAGTTTGGTAAAAAAAAAAAAGTTAAATATTTTTTAAAAGTTGTATTCCCCAACATAGTCTCCATCAAGGGCTGTACACTTAGGGCTCATTTTACTAAGGTGCGCTAGCGTTTTTAGCGCATGCACAAGATTAGCGCACGCTAGCTGAAAAATTACCGCCTGCTTAAAAGGAGACGGTAGCGGCTAGCACGCGTGGCAATTTAGCGCGCACTATTCCGCACGTTAAGGCCCTAACGCACTTTTGTAAAAGGAGCCCTTAGTCCAGCAAGTGTCCAGTTTTTCCATTCCATCAGAAAAATAGGTTTTGTCAAATTTTTAAAAATACATTTGTTTAACTTGTATTATTACTGAACCTTTCAAACCGCCCTCATATCTCAAAAAGGTAATTTGTATTGTCTGTTAATGGTACAGTCTCCAGACCCAGATTTCATTTGTTTTGCAGGCTGCAGGCTGTCATCTGGGGGCCTCATGTAGCTAGTTGATTCTGAGATATGGAGTAACTTGGCAAGGTCATCTGAGACAGACTTTTATTTCCTACATTGCACTTAAGTCTGCAGTTGAATATCTTGGTCTTAAAACTGAAATTACGGGAACCTGGGTGGTTGCTATTTATGAATCAAGCAAACAGAAGAAGCCTTAAAAGAAAGCCTTGTTTATAACTTTTTTTTGTAAGAGAATGACAGGAGAAGTGTGAAAATGCTACCAAATAAGCAAGCTACCACCAAGTGGCTTGTCATCCATTTTTCCCAGTAACACTAATTTTGACATGTTTTCTATGACTAATAAACTACAGCAGGCTTTGATAAATTGTCTAAAACTTATAATTAGATGTTCATGTTTATTTTTGTTAAACAATTTTATTGTGAATCAAGACACAATAACCAATGCAACATTACCATAGTAACAGTTCACAATGCAAGTAGATCATAGATATGTATATGTTGAGTCACAAAGATCTATTTAGTGCAGTTCATAACAATAACTTTCCTTTTTTTTAAATACCCACTAATATCCCCCTAAAAAAAAACAACCCTAAGATAAAGAGAAACATCAAATATACCAGGAATCAAGCATTAAGCAATCTACTAAGAACAGAAGAATTGCCATACTGGGACAGACTGAAGATCCATCAAGCCCAGTATCCTGTTTCCAGCAGTGGCCAACCCAGGTCCAAAGTACCTAAACAGATTTTATGCTGCTTATCCTAGGCATAAGCAGTGGATTTCCGCAGGCCATCTCAATAATGACCTATGGACTTCTCTTTTAGAAAATTATCCAAACCTTTTTTTAAACCCTGCTAAGCTAACTGATTTCTGGCAATGAATTCCAGCGTTTAATTATACTTTGTGTGAAGGAATATTTTATCCAGTCTGTTTTAAATCTACTACTTAATAGCTTTATCACATGCCCCCTAGTCCTAGTATTTTTGGAAAGAGTAAACAAGCGATTCACATCTACCCTTTCCATGCCACACAGTATTTTATAGACCTCTATCATCTCCTCCTGAGTCATCTCTTCTCCAAGCTGAAGAGCCCTAGCCACTTTAGCCTTTCCTTATAGGGAAGTCATCCTATCCCATTTATAATTTTTGTTGTCCTCTGTACCTTTTCTATTTCCACTATATCTTTTTTGAGATACGGCAGCCAGAATTGCACACAGTATTTAAGGTATGGCCTTACTATAAAGTAATACAAGGGCATTATAATATTTTCATCTTTGTTTTCCATTCCGTTCCTGATAATTCCTAGCATTCTATTTGCTTTCTTAGCTACCACCGCTGCTGCACATTGAGCTGATGGTTTCAAAGTACAGTGCTCCCCCGCGAATTTGCAGTATGCGATTTGCGGTCCCAGTCATTCACGGTATTTTCCGACTGCAAATGACCGGGCAGGAGAGGGCAGCTGTACTTCCTGCCAGTCTTAACAATCAGGAGCTGCGTGTCAAAGCAGCTCCTGATTGATGAGGCCCAACTTTAGTACAAGAAGAGGCAGTTGGAGCATACCACAACTTAGTGATTTCCTTCACTCGCCGGCACTCCGGCTGTCCTCTCCTGCCTCCCTTGCTAAAAACCGTATTTGAGGTTTTTTAACATTCGCAGGGGTTCCGTTCGGGGAATACTGTATCCTCAACAATGATACCTAGATCCTTTTCCTTGGCAGTGACTCCTAACGTGGAACCCTGCATCACATAGCTATAGTTTGGGTTCCTCTTTCCCACATGCATCACTTTGCACTTGCTCACATTAAATGTCATCTGCCATTTTAATGCCCAGTCTCACAGGGTCCTCTTGCAATTTTTCATAATTCTCTTGCAATTTAACAACTTTGTGTCATCAGCGAATTTACTTTTTACCACCATAGCCTGCAATAAAAATTTGGGGTTTTTTGACCACCAGAAATCATACTAATGCTTGTTAGGCTTAAGTCAATCTGTGGGGTTAAAGGAAAGAACAGACTTTCCTGAAGTATTGCTTCAATGCTTCTTAGCTGGAGTTAAGGTTTCTCTGGGAAAGTGTGACTTGCTAATTAGTAAAACAGTGTGAAATGTCCCTGGGCTGTGCTAGATTCTGGGCAGGGACAAGTCAGAGGGAATTCTATTAGCTCCAACAGTCAAAAATCAAAAACATTTTCCGGGGATTGGCTCTCATACAGACATTTCAGATTCCCAAAGGAAAAGAGTCAAAGTAAATGTGATTACATTTTTTGGAAAAGGATTGAAGTGTAAAAGGCTAACATTAAGAACATAAGAACATAAGAAGTTGCCTCCGCTGAGGCAGACCAGAGGTCCATCTCGCCCAGCGGTCCGCTCCCGCGGCGGCCCATCAGGCCTGAGCAATGCCTGAGCAATGGTCCCAGACTATCCCTATAACCTACCGCTACTCTTATCTGTACCCTTCAATTCCTTTATCCTCTAGGAACCTATCCAAACCTTCTTTGAAGCCTTGTAACGTGCTCCGGCCTATCACAGCCTCCGGGAGCGCGTTCCATGTGTCCACCACCCTCTGGGTGAAAAAGAACTTTCTGGCATTTGTTTTAAACCTGTCTCCTTTTAATTTTTCCGAGTGCCCCCTTGTACTTGTGGTTCCCCGTAATCTGAAAAATCTGTCCCTGTCTACTTTTTCTATACCCTTCAGGATCTTGAAGGTTTCTATCATGTCTCCTCTAAGTCTCCGCTTTTCCAGGGAGAACAGCCCCAGCTTTTTCAGTCTGTCAGTATATGAGAGGTTTTCCATACCTCTTATCAGTTTAGTTGCTCTTCTCTGGACTCTCTCAAGTACCGCCATGTCCTTTTTGAGGTACGGCGACCAATATTGGACACAGTACTCCAGATGCGGTCGCACCATTGCACGATACAGTGGCAGGATGACCTCCTTTGTCCTGGTCGTGATACCCTTCTTAATGATACCCAACATTTTGTTTGCTTTTCTTGAGGCTGTGGCGCACTGTGCCGACGCCTTTAAAGACGTGTCCACCATCACTCCCAGGTCTCTTTCAAGGTTACTTACCCCTAGCAGTGATCCTCCCATTTTGTAGCTGAACATCGGGTTCTTTTTCCCTACATGCATGACCTTGCATTTCCCTACATTAAAGTTCATTTGCCATTTTTTGGCCCATTCTTCTAGCGTCGTTAGGTCCCTTTGCAGATCTTCGCAGTCTTCCATGGTTTCAACCCTGCGGTAGAGTTTGGTGTCATCCGCAAATTTAATAACTTCGCAATTTGTTCCCGCCTCCAGGTCATTAATAAATATATTGAACAGGAGCGGTCCCAGCACCGACCCCTGCGGAACTCCGCTCGTGACCCCATGCCAGTCTGAGTAATGGCCCTTCACTCCAACCCTCTGTTTCCTGTCTGCCAGCCAGTTTTTGATCCATCGGTGGACCTCCCCTTGCACCCCGTGTCTCCACAGTTTTTTAAGCAATCTTTCGTGCGGTACCTTGTCAAAGGCTTTTTGAAAGTCAAGGTAAATGATGTCAATGGATTCTCCTTTATCCACCTGTCTATTTACTCCCTCAAAGAAGTACAATAAGTTTGTGAGGCATGACCTACCCTTGCAGAAGCCGTGCTGGCTCGTCTTTAGCTGTCCATTGTTTTCTATGTGTTCACAGATACTGTCCTTAATCAGTGCTTCCATCATTTTTCCCGGGACCGAGGTCAAGCTCACCGGCCTGTAGTTCCCCGGGTCCCCCCTTGAACCCTTCTTGAAGATGGGCGTGACATTTGCAATTTTCCAATCCTCCGGGATCTCTCCAGTCTTTAAGGATAGGTTACATATTTGGCGAAGTGGCTCTGCTATTACGTTCCTTAGTTCCTTTAGTACCCTTGGGTGAATGCCGTCCGGACCTGGCGATTTGTCGCTCTTTAGTCTGTCTATCTGCCTGAGGACATCCTCTTGGCTTACCTCTAGTTGGACCAGCTTTTCATCCCGATCCCCATTTACGATGTCCTCCGGTTCCGGAATATTGGATGTATCCTCCCTCGTGAAGACTGACGTGAAGAACTTATTTAACCTGTCTGCTATCTCTTTTTCCTCTTTTACCACTCCTTTTTTGTCTCCATCATCCAATGGCCCCACTTCTTCCCTTGCCGGTTGCTTCCCCTTCACATATCTGAAGAACGATTTGAAGTTTGTTGCTTCCCCCGCCAGTCTCTCCTCATATTCCCTTTTAGCTTTTTTAACCACACGGTGACACTTCCTTTGGTGTTCTTTGTGTTCCATTTGGTTGTCCTTTGTTTGGTCCTTTTTCCATTTTTTGAACGATGTTTTCTTGTCACTTATCGCCTTTTTCACTGCAGTTGTTATCCACGCTGGGTTTTTTGTTCGGTTTTTTTTTGCACCCCTTCCTGAATCTGGGGATGTACAGGTTCTGTGCCTCTTGCACCGTGCCCTTGAGTAGGGACCAGGCTTTTTCTACAGACTCCATCTTCCTTTCGCTACCATTGAGTTTCTTTCCCACCAGTTTCCTCATGCCATCATAATTCCCTTTTTTGAAGTTGAGTGCTGTCGCTGTGGATCTTTTCACCTTTGATGGTCCAATTTCCAGCTTGCACTGGATCATGTTGTGATCGCTGTTTCCTAGGGGTTCTAGCACCGCCACCTCCTTTGCAGGTCCCCCTAGCCCATTGAGGATTAGGTCGAGAGTTGCATCCCCCCGTGTTGGTTCCGTGACCAGCTGTTCCATGAAACAGTCCCTCGTGGTTTCCAGGAATTTGGTCTCCCTTGTGCAGTTTGAGTGTCCAATACTCCAGTCTATCCCAGGGTAGTTGAAGTCTCCCATCACCATCACGCTTCCGCTTTTGCATATCTGCCTCAGCTCAGCCTCCAGGTCCTGGTCGAGTGCTTCCGTTTGTCCAGGTGGGCGATAGTACAGGCCCAATTTTATGTCTGCTCCAGCTCCTCCAGGTAGCTTAATCCATAGTGATTCCAAGTCGTCCGCCCTTACTGTTGTTTCTATCCTGGTTGAAGGTATGGAGTCCTTTATATAAAGCGCTATTCCTCCACCCTTCTTGTGTGTCCTGTCCCTCCTGTAGAGTTTGTACCCTGGTATGGCCACATCCCATTTGTTGTCGTCAGTCCACCACGTTTCTGTGACTCCTATTATGTCCAGGTCCTTTGTATTGGCTATGACTTCTAGTTCTCCCATTTTGGCTCTTAGGCTCCTAGCATTAGTGTATAGGCAATTTAAGTCCTGGTTGTTTGCCTTTTCCGCTGGTTTTCCTCGTGGTTTGGCGCCCCTGCCAACCTCCTCATGGGTTGCCAGCCCCGGAGCTTTGTTGTGTTCATCCCCATCTTGCGGTGTGTATATGTTGTCCTCAGCCTGCTCCCCCATGTTTGGATGACCCTCTGGCTCCTGTTGCTCTCTCTTAATTCTGCTTGCTAGGTTCGTTTGTGCATTGGCTCCCTGCATTGCATCCATGTATCCTTTTCCCAAAAGTTCCCTCTCAGTCCCGAGCCCTCTTTTACAAATTTCTGGTTCAGTATCCTTGTTTGATACTTTGGTCCGATGTGTCGAGGTCAGGTCGACTGTCGGCTTTCCCCTTCTCCTCAGTTTAAAGCCAAGTCTATGCTGCTCTGGACGTTGCGTGCCAGCAACCTCGTCCCAACCGTGCTCAGGTGCAGTCCGTCCCTCCTGTAGAGCATTGTAAGAAATATATTAAAATATGCCAACCTAGCAACAATACAATACAGTACTTATTATATTCCACCACTGAACCTCTCAGCTCTATGTGAATTACAAATTTCATAGACTGGATAGCAAGAAACATTCAGGAATTACATAAAAAAAATCATAAAAGCCATTCATATATGTCAACCTTATACTTCCCAAAGTCAAATCAGTTTAGATATTCTTAAAAAAAATCATCTTGACTATCTTTCTAAATTTGAGATAATTCATAACCTGTCTCACTTCCAATGGAATGCTATTCCATATGACAACTGTAACAATTATTAAAAAATAATACAAGCCTTATACCTTTATATAGAGAAATAAATTTATTTTTGTTTGTTACTGTAATATTTATAACTTAAATTTGTAACCAAGCTCTTTGATTAGCTAAATGAAAGAAATGCACTGTTCTATAAGCCTTTTTGGATTTTTTTAAAAAATGTACTTCTTACTTTTTCCTAAATCTGTCTTCAAGGCAAATTACAAATTTAGGTACATGAGTTATTTCCCTGCCCAAACTGGCTCACAATCTAGTTATACCTGAAGCATCTGCCTAAGTATATTTAATGCCCTAGGCAAACCTTCATCTGTGTGTGTCACCTCCCATGGAGTGACTCTAAGCCCTATCCCTCTCTACTTTAGCATTGCCCCTTCCCTACCCTACCCTCCATGGGGCCAGCATCCCTCTTTATGCTCCCTACTCCCCATTCAGCATCTCCTTTCAGCTTTCCTTCTCTACACCCCCCCCCATGTCCAGCATTTTCCCCTTTTCTCTATTCTCACTACTCCACCTCTTCCTGGACCCAGGCCAAAGTTTGAAAGAATCAGCACCAGAGTGAGGCCTTTAAACACAGGCCTGTGCTGAAGTGCCCTTCAGATGCAAGAGTTACCGTCTGGAGGAGCAGGGGACTCAGCAATGCTTGAGCACTGTCTTATGTTTAAAGGCCTTGTGCCAAAGCTCATTGCCCACTCATTTAGCAATTGTCCATAGATAACAAACTACTGGGGCAAGACTCTTATTGGGGAAAGCGATCATGGGGGAAGTTATTATGCATTATTGGACACAGAATAGCCCACCGGGATACTGGAACTAGAGAAACAAATTTCGCATTCTCCTGATCTTGGAGGCACAAGATCCCCATCACTCGAGAGGCAAACAGTTTTTTGAAGATTTGGGATACTTGTTTGCCTGAAGCTTAATTTTGAATACTGTAGCTGTAGGTTTGCTGAAGTGACTTGAGACCATAAGACATGATTCTAATTTGGTGTTTAGAGGGAGGGTAATTAGGGAGAGCATGGGAGGATGGAGTGATTGGGTAGAGCACTACAGGAATCTAGGTGCTCAATATGACTAGTCACTTAATCCTCCATTGCCCCAGGTACATTAAACAGAACATAAGATTTGCTCACGCGGCGACCCTTAGGTCAAAGACCAGTGCCCTATTTGAGTCTAGCCTTACTTGCGTATGTTCTGTTGCAGTAGGAACTTATCCAACCTTGTCTTGAATCCCTGAAGGGTGCTCTCCCCTATAACAACCAATTTCTCCTTAATGGTAAAGTAAAGATATCTCAACACATAAATATTCACAGAGTCCACTGAGATATAATCCTTGCAGTAATGATATAGATTTTTATGAGGTCCAAAAGGGGTATCAGACAGCCCGACAAACAGCTTAGTTTGAAGGGTATAAAATCTTCATTTGCCCCGCGGTACCTCCTCCTCCATACTTATTCTTTTTTTCTAATATTTCATTTGCTCTTAGTGATTGCTGGTGATTTATCTTATTATTCCACTCTTTATTTCTACTACAGCGGAAATCCGCACCTTGCTGGAGGGCCTGCCGGGCTTACTGCCTAGATCCTGGGGCTCCTGGGGACACTGACTGACTCTGCCTGGTGGTTTGTTTAGTGGGCTCGGGTCCTCCTCCCTCTGCCTCATGCATGGCATTTTCCTGGCTTAGTGGGGTTCCTTCTAGTGTTTGTTTGTTTTTTCTCTTCTCATTATCTTTCTGGTTTTTATATTTTTCTTTTAGCTTTCCCACTATCCCTCTCTTACTGCTCTTGGTTGCTTGTGAGTCTTGCTGGCCCCTATCTTTTCTCTCTGTTGCCTAGCCATGACAGCGGCCTCCGTGTGCTTGGTAGGGGCTTGCATAGCCATTTACTGACTCTGCACGTGGCAGTAACAGGGGCCCACGTAACTTCTGAAGCGGGACTGCTACCCCATTTTGTATTTTTCTCTATTCATTTCCTACACATTTCACTTTTTTCCTGGACAGATTGAGGGGATTATGTGCAGGACTGGGGCCGCTGGACGATATGTGCTCTTGCTGCATCTGATGGCTATTGGCCCCTTGGGGCCATGACCAGCAGGCTCATTCCAGTATCTATGCTTCTGTTACTGTACTCTGCTAGTATAAATATGTTCCCCTACCCTGCTGTTTCACTGTTCACCATTGCCTATTTTGGTTTTTGCTTCTTGTACATTGGGGTTTCTTTGTCCTGCTCCTTGCCTCAGGAGGGTTGGCTTCAGGGATCGTGGGGAGGGGGGAACCCTACAGATTTACCGGGGGTGAGAGCGGATCAATCCGCTAAGATCGGGAGATGGGAGGGGGGTGTAGGGATCCTCCGGTAGTGGGTACGGAACCCCAACGGGTGTTGGGATGACTTTCTTGTGGTCCTGCACAGGTTGCGGTCTCACCCCCTCCTTTTCTTTCTTCCTTCTGTAGGGGGAGGGGGGTCCCACCGGTAGATTAGCCGATCCAGGGATAGTGTGGGGAGGGAGTGGGAGTAGGGGCTGAATTCGGAGGGGTTTTTTCTCCTTAGTTTTTTCTATCCCGGGTTAGGGAGAGATATTGGAGGTGGGAGTGCATGCAGTTTCTTTTGGGACGGGGGATATGAAGTCCAGGGGTGGACTTTCGGGGCAGCAGGGGAAGTGGTGGAAGGATGGGGGGGTGTTATGGCTGTGGTTGACTGTTGGGTGGTGTGTCGGGGGCCAGGGGGTGGGGGGAGTAGGATCTCTGGCAGAAGGGGAGCTGCGGGAGCACTGCTGTTTTTTCCAATGCTTTTTCCTGGAGATGGATCTATCTGGGGGGGGGGTCCGTTCTCTGGACTATTTTGTTTTGACCAACCTCTGGGTGTTCTGGTGGCTTTTTTTACTTAGCAGCTATGGTTAACTTGACTGTAGCTACTTTTAATGTTGATGGTATCCACTCTCCAATCAAACGAAAGAAAATTCTTACTTGGCTTAAACAACACTGTAAACAACACTGTTGTCGTGGCCTTTCTTCAAGAAACCCATTTAACTGCTGCTGAACATGAGAAGCTGTGCAAAGACTGGGTGGGAGATGTGAGCTATTCTGCCTATAATGGTAGACAGAGGGTTTCTAAACTGCCTTCTCCCCCCTGTTTTACCCATTTCCCTTCAGCGACTTTTCCTCTCCACCCCACCTTGTGGTGCTTCCCCCCCCCCCCCAACAACAGGTCCGGTCCGACAAACCTCCCTGCCCTGTGGCCGGCGATTTCTAAACTGCCTTCTTACAGCAGCTGGAGCGTTGAAGTTGCGTGTGGCTGCCGTAAAGGTCATCTCTGATGCAACCAGAAGTTGCATCAGAGACGACCTTTACGGCAGCCATATGCAACTACAACACTCCGGCTGCTGTAAGAAGGCAGTTTAGAAATCGCCGGCCACAGGGCAGGGAGGTTTGTCGGACCGGACCTGTTGTTGGGGGGGGGAAGCACCACAAGGTGGGGTGGAGAGGAAAAGACGCTGAAGGGAAATGGGTAAAACAGGGGGGAGAAGGACGCTGAAAGCACATGGGGAAGACAGGGGGGGGAAAGGATGCTGAAAGCACATGGGGAAGACAGAGTGGGAGAAGATGCTGCAGGGAAATGGGAAAGAGAGAGTGGGGAGAAGACGCTGAAGGGAAATGGGAAGAGAGAATTGGGAGAAGAACGCTGAAAGGACATGGGGGAGAAGGACGCTGCAACATTGCGGGCAGGGCAACGGAACCTGACAGCGCAACCAGGCCCAACACTGTGGAACAGGACCTACTTTTACTGGAACAATGGTCCAGTACTTGGCAACTGAACTTTAATGCCAAAAAATGTAAAGTAATGCATCTTGGAAGCGGAAATCCATGCAGAGCATACACCTTGAACGGTGAAAACTTAACAAGAACTACTGCAGAAAGGGACTTGGGAGTACTCATCCGGGAAGATATGAAGGCTGCCAATCAGGTGGAGAAGGCTTCAGCAAAGGCTAGACAAATGCTGGGTTGCATTAAAAGGAGCTTTATATGCCGAAAACCTGAAGTCATACTGCCGTTATACAGATCCATGGTGAGATCTCACCTCGAGTACTGTGTCCAGTTTTGGAGCCACACTATCAAAAAGATAGGAAGAGAATGGAGTCAATCCAGAGAATGGCCACTAGAATGGTCTCAGGACTTAAAGATATCCCATATGAAGAACGTCTGACCAGATTGCGCTTATATTCTCTCTTGGAGCACAGAGAAAGGGGAGACATGATAGAAACATTCAAATACATCACGGGCCGCATTGAAGTGGAGGAAGAAATCTTTTTTCTTAAGAGTCCCACGGCGACAAGAGGGCATCCGCTAAAACTTAAGGGGGGAAGATTTCATAGTGACACCAGGAAATACTCTTCACCGAAAGGGTAATTGATCTTGGAATGGAATGGTCTTCCACGACAAGTGGTTGAGGCTAGTAGCGTGCTCGACTTCAAGAGTTGATGGGACAGGCAGGTGGGGTTGCTACAGAGTATGCTTAAAAGATGGTTTCTCAAGGGAGGGAGGGTTCTTGAGTGGGTAGACTTGTTCTATGAAAGGAAATGGGGAAGAGAGAGTGGGGAGAAGACGCTGAAGGGAAATGGGGAAGAGAGAGTGGAGAGAAGACACTGGCAAGGAAGAAGACAGAGATGCCAGACTATGGGGGGAGCGGAGGGAAGAAGATGGGTGCCAGACCAATTTGGAAGGGGGGAGAAAGGGAGAGACACAATAACAGAGCAAATGGAAGATGCAGAGAGAAGAGAGGGAATTGAATGAGAAGTTGAGGAAAGCAGAAACCAGACAACAAAGGTAGAAAAAAATTATATATTTTTTTCTTCAGGATAAAGTAGTATATTAGTTGTGTTGATAAAAATTTATAAACAAAGCCCTGCCAGCTGAATATCTCTTTCTCCAGTTCAGCAGCCAGAACTTTGATTTATAAGGAAGGAATAAGCTAAATATTGCAGTACTGAGGCTTGTATGTATGCTGCAGGGACGGTAACAGGGCGGTGAATGAGATGGCGGTGAAGGGAATGGCGGTGACGGGGAGTTTTTTTCCCCGTGTCATTCTCTAGTGCTCACGTTAAAAGCTTCCCTCTGACTCAGCTTCCTGTTTCTGCTTTTGACTGAGCACTGTGTTGCCTATCTGAAGTTCTGTTGATGCCAGGGGTAAAAGGAGGCCTGTTGCCGATCTTAAGTGTCATCGGGGGGGGGGGGGTGCATTGCAGATCTTGTTGCCAAAATCGGAAAGGTGAGGAAGGAAGAAAGATGGGCCTGTGGTGGATGGAGAGATTGAGAGAAGGGGGCAGATGATGGAAATAGGGAGAATGGGCAGATGATGTTAGTGGAGAGAAGGGGGAGGGAGAAGGGGCAGATGATGGAAGTGGGGAGAGAAAAGAGGGTAGATGTTTGAAGTGGGGGGGAAAGAGAGAGAAGGGGCATATGATGGAAGTGGGGGGAAGGGACAGCAAATGCTGAATGGAAGTGGAGAAAGAGAACACATACTGGATGGAAAGAGGGATAAAGAAAAAGGACATATGCTGGATAGGGGAAGAAGATAGTTGGTGAGATAGTGGAGGGGTGAAGGAAAGGGGTGGCATGGTGTGGGTAGACATAGTGAAAAGAGGGAAACTGTGGACTGCATAGTAAGAAAGAATTTAATTTAGACGGAGGCAGAAAATAAAGAAGGAAGACCAGAGAAGGAAAGGGAAGAGAGAGAGGAGAGAGAGATGCCAAAGAATGGGGAAGGAGACAAAGATATCAGATCTGAGCGGAGGAAATGAGAAGAGAGAGATGCTAAAAACCACATGGGGGAGGGAAAGAGAGATGAAAGGAGAAAGATGCCAGACCATGAGGGAACAGAGGGAAGATGATGGATGCTAGACCAAAGGGGGGGTCTAGAGGAGAGATTGCAGGGGGAGACAGACAGTTTCTGGAAAGGGCAGACAGTGGATGGAACGGGAAGATGCTGGATTGAAGAGACAGGGCAGACGCTGGAAGGAAAACAGTGAAAAGAAGATAAAAGCAGAAACCAGAGACAACAAAAGGTAGAAAAAAATCATTGTATTTCTATTTTGTCATTAGAAAATATCAGATTTGAAATATATATCCTGTTAGAGACAGAACTGGGGACTGCAAAGTCCAGGCAGTGCTTCTTTAGCTTCCAGCTGGCTTAGGGCTCTCTTGGACCAGGGGGCAGTTGCCCTAGTTGCAGTCCCCTAACACTATTCCTGTCATGTGTGTCTGCAGTATTCTGTTAGCATGATATTTCTGTGTAGCATTATATAATAATTTGGTTTGTTCAGTTTTCTTGATAGTAGAGGGGATATATGTGAAGGGGAGGGAGACAGGGGTTTTGTTGGTCCTTACTCTGTATATATATATTTATAAAAGGCAATTGTACAGAATATTGTTTCTTTTTATACTTTAGTAAAATATGTTCAATATAAAATCATAACTGAGAGTTGTGCAGATGGGATCAGATGGTTTGTGGGGACTGAGCTTGCAGAGACAGGGCGGAAATGTGTTTTTTTAATTTCAGTCTTAGTAGTTTGCCAGTCCACAAAATAATTCTTTTATTTCTGCCGGTCCATGGGTGTAAAAAGGTTGAAAAACACTGCTCTAGAGCAGAGTTGGCAGCTGCGCTGAGGTACAGGAAGGTCCCCCAATGACTCGTCTTCCGGCTTTGCTCCAGAAGAAATAAGTTATGTTGGAGGGGGTGGACCCGACAGACGCAGTCATCGCAGGTCCTTGCCGCAACTTCCTGTGTCTGCCGGGCCAAACCCCCCCACCCTCGACGTAACTTCTTCCGGAGCAAAGCCTGGAGTCATCGCGGGACCTTCCAGCACGTGGCTGCCGACTTTGCTCCAGAGCTAGTACGACGGAGTGGGGTGGACCGGCAGCTACAGTCATCGCGATAAAGGAGCGGGACTGCTGGAATGAAAGAGTGGTGCAGGGAGAGAAAGAGGGCAGGGTGGTATGGAAGGGTGGTGCTGATGGAATTGATGTACAGGGAAAGGGGAGAGAGACATAAGGGGGAAGGATACTGGATGGAATTGGATTGGAGGGAAAGAAAGGGGGCAGATGCTGATTGAAGAGGGGTGGATGAAGAGAGAAAGGGCAGACATTGGATGGTAGTGTGGCAGGTAGAGGGGGAGCCTATGCTGGATGGAAGTGCAAATGGGAGAGATAAGGGAGCAAATGCAGGAAGGAAATGGGAGGAGAGAAAGAGGGGAGCAGAAGATGGAAGTGGACAGAGAGAGGAGAAGGTACTAGATGGAAGATGTAGAGAAAGAGGACACATGATGGAAGGAGGAGATAATAAAAGGAGAGCACATGATAGGGGGAAAAGGATTGAGTTAGGGAAATACTGGAGGGGGTGAGGGAAAGAGGAGGCGAGCTGTAGGTAGACAGTAAAAAAGGAAATTGATGAGAGAGTAGTAAGAACATAATCTAGATGGATGCAGAAAATAAATTGAAAAGGAAAATGAGGGAAGAAAGGGATTGCAGAAGAGGTGTGGGATTAGGGCCTACTAAAGTGAGAGATGCCCATATGGGCTTGTGGGGGGATGCATTGTGCACCAAATGTAAGGGGGCCCCCGGGACGCTATTGCATTCGTTCCTGGAGTGTCCCAAACTCTCCTTATGAAACTTTTCCTTTGCACAGCTTCATTTGGTATTGCAGCGGGACCTTGAGTGGAACTATAAAACATTGCTTCTAGGTGATCAGACCCTGCTGAAAGCACAAGGCCTTACTGTACCACAGCGTAGATTTATCTATATGACTTTGTTGGTGGTTCACAGAACAATCTTACAACATTAGACCCTTGGAGAGTTGGCTAAGTCAGATGTCTGAGCTGGCCCGTTTTGAGCTTTGTTATTATACACGCTGGTCAAACCCTGAGGTGTTGGCCTATCTGGCTTTGTGGAAGATGGTCCTGCAGTTACCTCTAGTCTCCCAACAGGGTAGGGGAGGAGGGGGGGCATGACTGGGGAGTGTGTATGTGGTTTGTCTGTTTGGATGTCTGGTTTGAGTAGTGTGGTGTGCATGTTATCCCTTGAACAGGGAGCTGTTGAGGATAGGTATTATGGCTTGGAAAATTATGGGGTCGACGAAGGGAACGGGATGGCCATCCATCTGGACCGCCTTGAGAGGGAGGCCTTGAGCCTTGTGACTCTCTTTTTTCCTTTCTGGCATAGCGGACCTGCTTTGTTAAACAAGCCCACATTCTGTTAGATCTGTACAGGTTCCATTTTCTGCACATAAACGGTGGGAGTTGTTGGGCTCCTCCTCCGGTCTGTTTGCCTATGTATTCTGGTACGATATGTGATGTTGGCGACTATTGTCAGTTTTGTACTCTTCCTCCTGTTTGCATATATGCTCATTGTGTCATGCCTGTTTCTCTGGTTGCCTCTTCAATAAAAATGATTTTTATTTATTTTTTTTAAACCCAACAATTTAAATAAAAGGCCCCATACCAGTGCTGTCCAACTGCAAATTTAGCTTGATGCGAGTAGGGCAGTGACTGTGGAGGCAGTGAAGGGAGGGGGAGATGGATACGAGATGAGCAAGTAAGGAAGTGGAGAAGAGGTGCTGCTCTCCTGCCATCTTCCAAATGCTGCCAGCAGAGCTGGCCCTGATGTGAAGGAAATGCCTCACCATGGGATTAATGCTTTTCTGCCAGTAAACTTAGTGGTCATTTGTATGGTGTATGTAAGGAGGAGGAGGGATTTTTTTTTTTCATGGCAGAGATCCTTGAATCCCTGGGCTTCTTGAAGGATCCAAGATCTCTACATTATAATTTGTTGCTTTTAAAACAAATTTTCTAAACAGATGAGTCTTAAGCTCACAGTGAAGAACAGAACATCAGGCGAAGATCTAAGAATCAAAGAAATCAAATAAAAATAATTGAGTTTTTTCAGTTTAATACTTCTGATGAGATATCTTTGGATACTATATGGGATGCCTTTAAGGCAACCTTAAGAGGGCAGATTATAGCCTATTCAGCTCATATTAGGAAATTACTTAGACTTGAGTTTTCAAATTTAGAAATGACCATCACTGATTTAGAATCCAAATTAGCTTTACAATGGGATCAAGTAACTTTAAATGCCTTGATGAAAGCTAAATACAAATATAATTCTATTTGTACACAATTGGCTAGGAAAGATTTTTTTCTTCAGCAAGCAGTTATCATACTTTCAGCTTTCTTTGAAGGATGTTTATAGAGCTGTTATCAAACTGGACAGAACCTTAAACACCTTCTTCAGTTTAGTAAATTCACTGAGGAAGTTGTGGGTCGCTATCCACACATACTAGACTTTCGTAAAATTGAAAAAATTTGAAGAAAGTCAATAATAACGTTACTTTATATCCAAATGCTGCCATTGTAGGGTCAAAGGAAAGTCTGCTGACTCATCGTCAAATTGAGAAATTAGAGAATGCCAGTTACAGTAGAGCATGTCACTCGCATTTGCTTTATTTTCCAGTTACTCATTATTTATCCCCTATCACATTTTTTAAAATGTATATGAAATATATTTTACAGCTTACTATTGATTCTCATAATTTAAACAATATATATTTTTTGCCACGGGGAGTAAAATAGATCAAACAAGAAGGAAAGTTTTATAATGTAAACTCTTTAGATCTGATGAAATTTCTTGGGACTTCACAAGATATTATTATTAAAAGAGCTACTCTACTGGTTATTCTGGGTTCAGCTGAAAAGAAAATAATGATCCTAAAGAATTATTTTCAGAAGAAAAGTATTCCTTTTTGTGGACAGACCATTTTTTTATTTTTTATTAATTTCAAATATAGTATCAAGTATAACTTGTACTTAAAGCAAATTTAACCAAAGCAGGTTTAATAATAATAATAATAATAACTTAATTTTTCTATACCGCCAACACCCAAAGAGTTCTAGGCGGTTCACAAAGTAAGAAGACTGAACAATTCTGTGATGAAACAAAGCACATGAGAAGCCAAAGTACAATATATCATTTTTAAAAAACTATGGTATGAGTAGTATGATATAATGATGCAATTAGAACATACTAAAATATTACATTATAATTTGTTGCTTTTAAAACAAATTTTCTAAACAGATGAGTCTTAAGCTCACAGTGAAGAACAGAACATCAGGCGAAGATCTAAGAATCAAAGAAATCAAATAAAAATAATTGAGTTTTTTCAGTTTAATACTTCTGATGAGATATCTTTGGATACTATATGGGATGCCTTTAAGGCAACCTTAAGAGGGCAGATTATAGCCTATTCAGCTCATATTAGGAAATTACTTAGACTTGAGTTTTCAAATTTAGAAATGACCATCACTGATTTAGAATCCAAATTAGCTTTACAATGGGATCAAGTAACTTTAAATGCCTTGATGAAAGCTAAATACAAATGTAATTCTATTAGTACACAATTGGCTAGGAAAGATTTTTTTCTTCAGCAAGCAGTGTATTATAGAAATTCAAATAAAGCAGGAAGAGTACTGTATTTTCACGCATATAACGCGTGCGTTATACACGATTTTAGAAACCGTGCATAACCATGCGCGTTATACGTGTGAGCGCGTTTTACAATTTTTTTTTTACATTCTGATCCGGCATTCCCCCTGCGAACCGGCATCCTCCCCCCCCCCCCGCGATCCTACATCCCCCCAGCACCGCAAATACAACTCTTACCCGATTGGGCACCGGCACCAGCACCAATGCACAGCATGTGCCAGTGCCAGTGCCCGAAGATCCTCCCTCGTTGGTTTGGGCTGGGCTGGGCTGGGCCGGGCGGTGCGAGAGAGATCCTCCTTCTTCCTCTGCCAGGCTGGACTAGGTTTTGAGCATTTGCGCATGCTCAAAGCCTAGTCCAGCCTGGCAGAGGAAGAAGGAGGATCTCTCTCGCACCGCCCGGCCCAGCCACAAGCATGTCCGGCAGGCCCGCCGCCTTAGGGCCTGATTGGCCCAGGTGGGGTGGTTCAGGGGGTCGTTCGGGGGGGCAGTCAGGGGGGCTACATCGGGGCAGGTGGGCCTGGGATCCCTCCTGCCCGGATCTTGTCATGGGGAGGGGGGGGGGGTCGCCAGGCAGGAGGGCCTGGCCTCCCTCCTGCCCATATCGGATCGGGCAAGTGCGGGGTTGCTTCTGGGCAGGTGGGCCTGGCCTCCTTCCTGTCCATATTAAATCGGGGGGGGGGGTGGATCGCGGCAGGAGAGATTGGCTATCTCTCCTGCCACGATAGCGATCCGAAGTGCCGCTGTTGGTGGCACTTCGGGATCGTTATCGCGGCAGGGGAGATGAGCTATCTCTCCTGCCGTGAGTGTTGCGGTAGGGGAGTAGGCTGGAATACATCCGAGGGTGCTGAAGGAACTTAGGGAAGTTCTGATAGGGTAGTTCCCTGACTGGTCTTTTCAATGAGTCTCTAAACACTTTGAAAATTAACTCTTTTGAAATTTTGTCATTATCTTTTATAGTTCCTATCTATCAATTGTAACTCCTCTCTGTCTTTTTTTTTAACTGCTGTAAACCGAAACGAGCTTTCTTAGAATAATGACTCAGTATATAAAGTTAAAATTTTGATTAGATTAGATTAGATTAGGAGTGGTACTGGAGGACTGGAGAAGGGCGGATGTGGTCCCTCTCTATAAAAGTGGAAGTAAGGAAGAAGTAGGGAATTACAGGCCAGTAAGTCTGACTTCTGTGGTAAGTAAATTAATGGAAACACTTTTAAAACAGAGACTGGTAAAATTTCTGGAATCCTGTGGATTACAGGACCAAAGACAACACAGATTCATTAGAGGTAGGTCTTGTCTGATAAATCTGATCAATTTCTTTGACTGGGTGACCAGAGAATTGGATAGAGGATGTGCGCTAGATGTGGTGTATTTAGATTTTAGCAAAGCCTTTGACAGTGTTCCACACAGACGTCTAATAAACTGAGTGCCCTTGGGATGGGACCCAAAGTGACAGGATGGGTCAAGAACTGGTTGAGTGGAAGGCGACAGAGGGTAGTGATCAATGGAGGTCACTCTGAGGAAAGGGATGTTACCAGTGGTGTGCCTCAAGGTTCTGTTCTTGGGCCTGTTCTTTTTAACATTTTTATAAATGATATTGCTGAAGGGTTGTTGGGTAAGATTTGCCTCTTTGTGGATGATATCAAAATCTGCAATAGAGTAGACACGCCGGATGGTGTGAATAACATGAAGAAAGACCTGGCGAAGCTTGAAGAATGGTCTGAAATTGGGCAGCTACAATTTAATGCTAAGAAATGCAAGGTCATTTGCATTTTGCATTTTGCATTTGGGTTGCAAAAAACTGAGAGAGCAGTACAGTTTAATGGGGTAAAGAACTTATGTGCACGACCAAAGAACAGGACTTGGGTGTGATTGTAAGTGATGATCCTAAGGTGGCCAAATAGGTTGAAAAGGTGATGGTGAAACCTAGAAGGATGCTAGGGTTGCTTTGGGAGAGGTATGGCCATTAGGAAAAAGGGGGTATTGATGCCCCTGTATAAGACTTTAGTGAGACCTCATTTAGAATATTGCGTACAATTCTGGAGGCCACACCTTCAAAAAGATATAAAAAGGATGGAGTTACTAAAATGGTTACTAAAATGGTGCATGGTCTTCGTCATGAGGCATATATTGACAGACTTAAAGATCTCAACCTGTATACTTTGGAGAAAAGATGGGAGAGGGGAGATATGATAGAGACGTTTAAATACCTATGTAATGTAAATGCGCATGAGTCAAGTATCTTTCATTTGAAAGGAAATGGCAATGAGAGGGCATAGGATGAAGTTAAGAGGTGATAGGCTCCGGAGTAATCTAAAGAAATACTTTTTTACAGAAAGGGTGGTTGATGCATGGATCAGTCTCCCAGAAGAGGTGGTGGAGACAGAGACTGTGTCTGAATTCAAGAGGGCCTGGGATAGGCATGTGGGATCTCTCAGAGAGAGAAAGAGATAATAGTTACTGTGGATGGGCTATTTGGCCTTTATCTGCCATCATGTTTCTAAATATTACACTGGCCTTATTAAGAGATTACAGAGTTTCTGTTATTAGTCAAAAATTTATGAATTAAATACAATTATGGTGTTATAGCCATGTTTTTTTTAAGCATAATGCCTAAAATGCCAAGTGGAAAGTCCTACATAATACTGCAACTTAGGCCACACCTCAGATTCTAATCTCTACAGGATAGTCTGACTGTCCAGAGGTGAAATCTAAAATACAGTGATAGTCATGACAGAAGCAGCTGCATTTGAGCCTTAAAGATGGGTTGGAGCTGTAGTTCCAGTCCTGAGGTTTGACTGTAACCTCTTTTATTGCAGCATTTTACCATGATGGAAGCACTAAATGTGAATAGATGCATACTTAGCCAACGACCTCCTTAATACTTGATGTAACAAAAATTATTGGATACTTAGAATTATTGATGAGTACAGATAGTACTAGAGCAGTGCTTGCATTTGATACTTGGATTTGAATGACCTTGGACATGAGTCTTGCTGTAAGTGCCTATTTACAGATAAAACAGAAGATACTTGGTATTTGTGCTCTTGTGGTGACGTGATCTCTGTATATTGTGCTATTATTGCCATATTTATTTTATTTAATCGCTGGAGTACCTCACAAATACCAAGTGCAGAGGGCACTAACAGCCAACATTTAATTACTCTAGAGACCTGCTTCTTCTCTTATGCAAAAATAATCAAAAGGCAGGAAAAAAATGCAAAAAACTAGGGACTCCTTTTACTAAGCCACGCTAGCAGGGTTAACGCGCGCAACTTTTCATCACGCGCTAACCCATCCTGCTGGCCAAAAACTACCACCTGCTCAAGAGGAGGCGGTAGCGGCTAGCACATCCGGCGGTTTAGCGTGCGCTATTACACGCGTTAAACCGCTAGCGCGGCTTAGTTAAAGGAGCCCTAGGAGTTATCCTTGCTTAGATTGTGGGTAGGAGATGTAGTCCATTGATTCAGATCAATATTTCTGGTCTATGAAAGGGCACACAGAGAGCAAGGAGCTGGCTGTTGGAGCATAGGAGAGGATGAGTTCCCATGAGGTTTGGGTGTGATACACAGAATATAAGAACATAAGAATAGCTATACTGGGTCAGACTGGTAGTCCATCTAGCCCAGGGATAGGCAATTCCGGTCCTCGAGACCCACAGGCAAGTCAGGTTTTCAGGATATCCACAATGAATATGTATGAGATGGATTTGCATGAATTGCCTCCTTGAGATGCAAATCTATGTCATGCATATTTAGTGTGGATATCCTGAAACCTGATCTGCTTGTGGCTCTCAAGGACAGGAATTGCCTACCCCTGATTTAGCCCAATATCCTGCTTCCAAACAGTGACCAATCCAGGTCACGTTGATACATCTGAGCTATATGTTGTTATGTAAACAGCTTAGATTTAGGCAGTCTATAAATTTTAAATAAATAAATACATGTAGATTAAAATTTTTAATTTTGATTAATTGCTCAATTAAAAGTTTTAAATCTTGATTAATCACTTTATTAAAAGATTGGGTTCAACATCACTCTCTCTTCTCCTTTCCTCCCCTCTGTCCCCTAGGTCCAACATCTATCTTTCTCTTTTTGCTCCCTGGGTCCATTCTGCTGGCATCTTATTTCTGCCCTGTGTCCATCTCTTCCTCTCTCACTTTTGCCCTCACCCCAGTCCAGCATCTCTCCCCTCCAGGTCCAACATCATTCTCTCACTGCTTTCTGCCCCCCTGGTCCAATATCACTCTCTTTCTCTCTGCTTCTTCCTTCCTCTCCCCCCACCCAGGTCCAACATAACTTCCTCCCTCCTATCTGCATCTCTCCCCATCTCTGTATCTTCCAAGTTACTTAGCACTGGCAGTACAGCAACATCTATACCCTATCTGCACCATAGGCTCCCTCTGACACAATTGCTATTTCCCGGTGATGAGTGCTTTCCATACATATTTGGTGCCTATTCATATTGCAGCGTTAACATGATTGTTTAGCCCTTTATTTGGCATTGTTGCTCATAAGCAACAAGTGTCTTCTATGGCTGTTATGGGAAGATCTGCTTCTCCAAATGCCTATTTACTTGGCACTATTGCTCTCGTTCAACATCAAGTTACATTAAGCAGCCGTTTCACCATCTGCCAATTAAAGGGTTAAAATGCCACTAAGTCTGAATGTCGACCTGTTTGTGCATAAGCACAATATGGTTACAATCTTGCCCAACCCAACCCCCCTTTTACTAAGCTGTGGTAGAGGTTCTACCATGGCCTGGAGCACTAAATGCTCCGATGCTCATAGAATTCCTATGAGTGTTGGAGCATTTAGCACTAGGCCAGTGATTCCCCTTTCCTAGAGGACCACCAGCCAGTCGGGTTTTTGAGATAGCTATAATGAATATGCATGAGAGAGATTTGCATATAATGGAGGTGACAGGTATGCAAATCTGCTCCATGCATATTCATTAGGGCTATCCTGAAAATCTGACTAGCTGGTGGTCTTCCAGGACAGGGTTGGGAATCACTGCTCTAGGCCTCAATAGAAACCTCTACCGTGGCTTAATAAAAAAGGGTCTTGTTTAGTAAAGATTACCTATGATTTGAAAGGTTTAGTTTATCACCTTATGCTTGGCTAGGTTCCTCGGGTGTTTTAACTCTTAAAAAAAAAGTTAATCTTATTTTTTCTGCACTTGGAATGTGAGGTTTTTTTTATGATGCTGCTTTCAATACTTTTTTATTTTCCACAGTTAGATGAAGGGGAAAACACTCCTGAGTTTCAGTGTTGCTTGACGTTCTGTAGATCTCCCTCACACTTTTTAGTTTGGTTAGCAGCAGACTCACAATTTCAGGATATATATTTTTTCCAAAGTCATTTTCCCGGTTAAACTGATGAAAAACTGGAAAACTGTCCTCTTCACAAGTATCAGCACAGTTTGACATGCATAAACATTTACTCACATTAGAAAAGAACATTCCTTTTGGTTATATTCAACACTTGTATGTGACATTTTGAAAAATAAATGCACTATCTCCACCCTATCCACATCTGCCCACATAAAAGTGAGCACAAAGTTTGTGGGTGTTTAATCGGCAGACTTCATCTCCAGTTTTCAGAAAAAGCTATATTACATGCAGGTCAGACTTGAATGTTTGTACTATTTTGATTAATTTGTAAATCACTTTCGGTTCCTCTTTTTGAGAGGAAAGCAATGTAAAAGCCTGAACAATTTATTCATTGTGAAAACAGTAAAAGCAAGGCAGTCCACATGAGACTTGTGTACAATATCTGTCATCAATTCTCATATCTAATCTTTTAAATTTTATGTTTTTAAGTTATTTATTGTGCACATAAAAAATCTACAACATAACTCTAAACTGCATAGCACACAGCATCTTGCCCAGAAATTTTGGGAGTAATTTTAGAACTGCCCATTCTTAAAGTAAAAGTTCACCCATATTTTCATTTGGAAAATTATTGCAGGAAGAGCACCTGCACATATTTATTTTTATGAATTTAATAACTGCTTTTTCATGAATAGATTGAATACATTGAATAATAATCAGGTATTCTTAAGTATTTTCCCTATCTGTTCCAGCAGACTCACAATCTAACTGTGGTACCTGGGGCAATGAAGGGCAGGCTGGGATTGAACTCACCACCTCACAACCACTAAGCCATTCCATTCTATTAACTCATGCAAATACTTTTCTGAGCAGAAATAAGGAGCATATTTTTGAAAACATAGAAAGAGGCTCATTTTCAAAGCACTTAGACACACAAAATACCTTAGAAACATCTGAGGGTATGGTATTTTGTGTGTTTAAGTGTTTTGAAAATTAGCTCCATGGTATCTCATGAATGCCTCCCCTAAAGCTAAAAAAGAGGCACTTTTACTAAAGCTTAGGGTGCTATGATATGGAGCAGGGCCCAAGTCCTTAAGAGCTCTGTCACAGGGTTATCTTCTGTCCTATAGGTCCTTCGACCACCAGAGGGCATCCGCTGAAAATCAGGGGAGGGAAATTTCGTGGTGATTCCAGGAAATACTTCTACACAGAAAGGGTGGTCGATCATTGGAACAGTCTACCTCTGCAGGTGATTGAGGCCAGCAGCGTGTCAGATTTTAAGAGAAAATGGGACATTCACATGGGATCTCTAAGGGAGTAAAGACAGGGGGGTGGGTCATTAGAGTGGGCAGACTTGAAGGGCTATAGCCCTTTTCTGCCGTCATATTCTATGTTTCTATGTTTCAATAAGGAGAAGCTGGGGGAGGAGCATAAGGTAGAACATTGATGTCTATCTCAGCATGTTGAGATCCCTGCCTCTACCCGGGAAAAGGATGAAGAGATCCTAATTTCCTGTGAGGAATATAGAACATAAGCAGTGCCTCCGCTGGGTCAGACCAGAGGTCCATCATGCCCAGCAGTCCACTCATGCGGCAGCCCATCAGGTCCAGGACCTGTGTAGTAATCCTCTAGCCATACCCTTCTATCCCCTTTTCCTTCAGAAAATTGTCCAATCCCTTCTTGAATCCCAATACCATACTCTGTCCTATCACACCCTCTGGAGGCATATTCCAGGTGTCCACCACCCGTTGGGTGAAGAAGAACTTCCTAGCATTGGTTCTTAATCTGTCCCCTTTCAATTTCTCCGAATGCCCTCTCGTTCTTGTAGTTTTCGAAAGTTTGAAGAATCTGTCCCTCTCCATTTTTTCGATGCCCTTCAAGATCCCCTCTTAAGTCTCCGTTTTTCCAGGGAAAAGAGCACCAGTTTCTCCAATCTTTCAGCGTATGAAAGGTTTTCCATACCTTTTATCAAACATGTCGCTCTCTTCTGAACCCTCTCAAGTATCGCCATATCCTTCTTAAGGTACGGTGACCAATATTGGACGCAGTACTCCAGATGCGGATGCACCATCGCCTGATACAGCGGCAGGATAACTTCTTTCGTTCTGGTTGTAATACCTTTCTTGATTATACCTAGCATTCTATTCGCTTTCTTAGTAGCCGCTGCGCACTGTGCCGACGGCTTCATTGTTTCGTCCACCATTACCCCCAAGTCCCTTTCTTGGGTACTCTCACTCAGTAACAGCCCTCCCATCGTATAGCTGTACCTTGTGTTTCTGTTTCCTACATGCAAGACTTTACATTTCTCTACATTGAACTTCATCTGCCATCTCGTCGCTCACTCCCCTGGTCTGTTCAGGTGCCTTTGTAAGTCCTCGCAATCCTCTTTAGACTCTGCCCCACTAAATAGTTTGGTGTCGTCTGCAAATTTTATTACTTCACACTTCATCCCTATTTCTAGACTTTCTTAGATCAGAACAAGGAGTGAAAGAGGTTTGAAAGGAAGCCAACCCAGAGTTGAAATGAAGGAGGATGGTTTGAGAATCCTGGGAGAAGAGTCTTGCCATGGGAAGTACTACAGAAAAGCCTGGAATAGGACAGAACCTTTACAAAAAGCTGGAACATGCATTTCCACACAAGTAAAAGGTGTGCTGGAGATCACTCCTGATCCTACTGGAAGCTTCAGAGTGCCCATGGAAGCAGTTTCCTCCTGTTCAGATCCTAGCTAGAATCTCCAAATCTTGACAGCACACTAAATACTGCATATTCTATTTTATAACTATGGACAATGTGGCACTTAGTACGCACTAATGTACATTAGCACACACTAAGCTTTAGAAAAATGACCCCAAATATAGGCCCAACATAACACTATAGTGATAAGATTATAGAAACATGATGGCAGATAAAGGCCAAATGGCCCATCCAATCTGCCTGTCCACAGCACCCACTATCTCCTCCTCTCTATAAGAGATCCCACAGGCCTGTCCCACAAAGGCCTTGAATTCAAACATACTCTCCCAGTAGAGGTGGTGGATATAAAAACTATTCCACACATCTACTACCCTTTCTGAAAAAAGTATTTCCTTAGATTGCACCTAAGCCTATCACCTTTTAACTTCATCCTATGCCCTCTCATTCCAGATCTTCCTTTCAAATGAAAGTCACTCGACTTAGTGGCGTACCTCGGGGGTGGGGGGGAGAGGTCCGCCCCGGGTGCAGCCTTAGGGGGGATGCACAGCCGGCCAGGTCCGGAAAATGGTCGATCGCCAAGGCAAAGTGAGTCGATCACGGAGCCCATCCCGGGCTCTGTGATAGACTCACTTTGCCTTGGCGATCGACCATTTTCCGGACCTGGCCGGCTGTGCACCCCCCCTAAGGCTGCCGTCGGAGAGGAAGTTCGGGCCAGCCAATCGCTGCCTGGCTGGGCGGAACTTCCTCTCCGACGGCAGAATTGACGTTGGGGAGAGAAATGCTGGTCGGCCTGACGCTGGGAAGCAGAGAGAGCTTGGGGCAGCCACCGCAGCGGCTTTGGAGCCTGTTCCCCGATGGTGGCAGCAGTGGCTTGGTGGAGGGCAGGGAGAAAGAAAGAGAGAAAGGGGGCAGGCAGGGAGACAGAAGGGAAAAAGAAAAAAAGAAGGGGCATGAAGAGAGAAAAAAGAAAGGGAGGCAGGGAGAAAGAAAGGGCAGGGAGAGAGGAAAAAAAAGTTGGGGGAGGGAATGAGGTCTAGAGGAGAGGAAGCATACAGGCTGAAAGAAGGGAAGAAAGATTGGATGCACAGTCAGAAGAAGAAAGTGCAACCAGAGACTCATGAAATCACCAGACAAGGTAGGAAAAATGATTTTATTTTCAATTTAGTGATCAAAATGTGTCTGAATTTATATCTGCTGTCTATATTTTGCACTATGGCCTCCTTTTACTAAACCGCAATAGCGGTTTTTAGCGCAGGGAGCCTATGAGTGTCGAGAGCAGCCCTGGGCATTCAGCGCAGCTCCCTGCGCTAAAAACTGTTATTGTGGTTTAGTAAAAAGGGAGGGGGTATATTTGTCTATTTTTGTATGGATGCTACTGAGGTGACAGTGCTTAGAGTCATCTGCCTTGACCTCTTGGAAAAAAACCCAGAATAGGAATGATAATTAACATTTTCTCAGCGTACAGTGTGCTTTGTGATTTTTTTTAATTTTATTGTTGGTAGATCATTTTGACTTGGTCATTTTAAAAGTAGCTCGCAAGCCCAAAAGGTGTGTGCACCCCTGAGCTAGAGCATTGAAGCTGCGTGTGGCTGCTGTAAAGGTCATCTCTGACACAACCGGAAGTTGCATCAGAGATGACCTTTACGGCAGCCATATGCAACTACAACACTCCGGCTGCTGTAAGAAGGCAGTTTAGACATCACCGGCCACAGGGCAGGGAGGTTTGTCGGACCAGGTCTGTTGTCCGGAAGGGGGGGGGGGGGGGGCGGCGTTGCAGATCTTGTTGCCAAAATTGGAAAGGTGAGGAAGGGAGAAAGATAGGCCTGTGGTAAATGGAGAGATTGAGAGAAGGGGCAAATGATGGAAGTGGGTAGAAAGGGGAAAGAGAAGAGGTTAGATGATGGAAGTGGGAAGAAGGGAGAGCAAATGCTGAATGGAAGTGGAGAAAGAGAACACATACTGGATGGAAGGAGGGATAAAGAAAAAGGACATATGCTGGATGGGGGAAGAAGATAGAGTTAGTGAGATAGTGGAGGGGTGAAGGAAAGGGGTGGCATGCTGTGGGTAGACATAGTGAAAAGAGGGAAACTGAGGACTGCATAGTAAGAAAGAATTTAATTTAAATTGAGGCAGAAAATAAAGAAGGAAGACCAGAGGAGGAGAGAGAGATGCCAGAGAACTGGGAAGGAGACAAAGATATCAGATCTGAGCGGAGGAAATGAGAAGAGAGAAATGCTAAAAACCACAGGGGGGAGGGAAAGAGAGATGAAAGGAGAAAGATGCCAGACCAAGAGGGAAGATGATGGATGCCAGACCAAAGGGGGGGATCTAGAGGAGAGATGAAAGGGGGAGGCATACAATTTCTGGAAGGGGCATAGAAGGAGAGAAGATGCCATATAGGGAGGGGCAGAGAGATGGCAGACAGTGGATGGAAGGAAGACAGTAACAAGAAGATGAGAAAAGCAGAAACCAGAAAAGACAAAGGTAGAACAAAAATTTTCTATTTATTTATTGCTTTAGGAGACATATGTCACTGTTTCTGTGGTGTTGCATTTTATGCAGAGTCCAGCTTCTTGTTGGTTCAATTTAACCTTTGTCTATGTATTTCTATTTTATCCCCCCTTTTACAAAACTGTGGAGCATTTTTTAGAACCAGCCGTGGTGGTAGCAGCTCTGATGCTCAGAATTCTGAGTGTCAGAGCTGTTACCACCGTAGCTAAAATCCACACTACAGTTTTGTAAAAAGGGGAGGGGTTAGTTTGTGATGACATATTCCATACTAGGCGAAGGGGTTTTCTGTGTTCTGTGTGTTCGAAAGACATGGTTTTCTGTTAGGATTGACGGTGTAGGATTGATCTGTACTGGTCTGGCTTGTTTAGTTTTACAATGAGTGTATTGATGTACTGCTCATTGCAATATGTAAGATGCTGCCTTTTCCTAGGTACTCATGTGTGACGTGTGGCTTGTTACTAAAAATCATGTTTTTCATACAAATGGGGGGGGTGCCAAAAAATAATGGGCCCCGGGTGTCACATATGCTAGGTACGCCACTGACTCGACTCATGCGCATTTACACCATGTAGGTATTTAAACGTTTCTATCATAGCTCCCCTTTCCTCCAAAGTATACATATTGAGATCTTTAAATCTGTCCGCATACACCTTGTGATGAAGACCACACATCATTTTAGTAGCCTTCCTAAGGACTGACTCCATCCTGTTTATATCTTTTTGAAAGTGTGGTTTCCAGAATTATACACAATATTCTAAATGAGGTCTCACCAGAGTCTTATACAGGGGCATCAATACCTCCTTTTTCCTACTGGCCATACCTCTCCCTATGCACCCTAGCATCCTTCTAGCTTTCGCTGTCACCTTTTCAACCTGTTTGGCCACCTTAAGATCATCACATAGTATCACACCCAAGTCTCGCTCCTCTTTTGTGCATTCTCCTTGAGTAAATCACATTTACACATATAAATGACATGGGGGGTACATGAGTAAAATGGCACACTATAGTGCCCATATTTATGTGAGATGTGCCAGTGTTCCTGGGGGCTTAGTATGCACATACTTTATAAAACATGCATATATATGCATATATTTATTCCTGAACCAGAGCAGGCACTACTGCAGATGGTTCTATGACACATTTTTAAAATTTCTTATGAAATGTGGAAAATTACAATTTGTTCAAAACAACAAAAATTCAAATAAACAAAGAACAAATTGATGCATTATAAATTCTTCACAAGTGTAGAGCGTATCGCTTACCTCTAACAAGCTAAAAAGCAGAGGTGTAAATTTATAGAAGAGACACAGCCTCTGAGGAAACCCTGAGTGAAATGGCTGGGTAGCCGTCGGGCTTAAGCTAAGTGCTCTTCTTTAATGTTTTTGAATATATAACACACCATTTTGTAGATCTTGCCTTGTGAGCAATAACTCTTGACCTGGACAAGACCAATGATAAACACATCATCCCAGTAAGGACACAAATGAAACTGAAGTAGTGTCTTGGGTGTTTGAGGTCTTGTGAAGAATTTATATTGCATCAATTTGTTCTTTGTTTATTTAAATTTCTTATGGACACCTTATTATAAAATTACCCCCCCCCCCCCCCACAATGTGTATACTTCTGTTTGACCTGGGGAAATGGCTTTGAAAATTGCCTTCCCTATGATGATGAAATGGCACAGCCTAAAATGAGAATAACTAACCCTCTGTTTTATGAACGCATAGTGCAGGTTTTAGTGCCAGCAGCGGCATTAACTGCTCCAATGCTTAAAGAATTCCTTTGAGCGTCAGAGCAGTTACCGCCACTGCCAGCACTAAAACCTGCGATATGCGTTCATAAAAGAGGGGGTAAATTCTTAAAGAAAAGTGTTTTCCTTCTGCCAGATGTGCAGACATATATCCTTGGGCCAATATTTAAATGGCTAAAAAGCAAGTTCATTTTCACATCTTAAAAGAGTCAAGTTGAGGCCATGGAGGGGAGACAAAATAATGGTGTGCTACAAAGCCCATTCCTGGAGTCTTCCATTTCCAGCTCTCCAAAGCTGAACTACTTTATTTTTTTTTTTAGTTTTAAGAAATAAGGAAATAAAAACACACACTTAGGCCATGCTATTGTATTTTAAAACTGCTCAGATCAGGCTTTCAAGATGAAAACATGTGAATTTACATCTTAGAAATTCTGCTAGACCAGCCATTCCTAACCCAGTCCTTGAGGCACAACTAGTCCCATGGGGTTTCAGGATATCCATACTAAATACTCATGAGTTAGATTTGCATGCAGTTGAGGCAGTGCATTCAAATCCATCTCATGAATATTTGTTGTGGATATCCTGAAAACCTCAGGCCCCCAAAGACGGGGTTGGGAATGACTCCCAGACAGCTCATTCTTCTTATGAGAGACGGCATTAAAGTCTGACAGGTATGAGAAATTTTGTGCTATTAACTGAAAACAATAGAACAGGAAGAACAATGCCTCTATACACATATATGCAGTAGTCCTATATCTGTCAGAACAGCTGCATTCTTTAATATGCGCTGTTCTTAAAGTACATATTCCAACTGCAGTCTAGGACAGGGCTTCCTCTGGATATCCTCAATATATATGCATGACATCATTTGGAACCCCTCAGAGGGACAGTGCATTCACATTTATCTGCTGCATATTCACCATGGATATACTAAAAACTGGGCTTATATATATATATATATATATATATATATATATAAATTGGCCAGTTGTTAAAAACACCTTTAATATTTTCCACAAAAACAGAGTGAAATAAATTACTATCCACAAGAGAAGAAGTGTTTTCCTGACACTAAAGGGCTCTTTTACTAAGCCTAACACAGCTTAAAAGGGTTTACTCTGGGACGCACTCAGGCATCCTGTGTTAAGTTTGGCTTAGCTTGGTGAAAACTGCTCACAAAAGAATTTTAAACATTTTTCCGCGGAGGGTGTATGTGTGGGCATTTTTGCTGTATTCAGTTAGCGCATCTACATTACCACATGCTGATTAATGCAGGATTAACACCATACCACCTACAAAATGATTGGTGAGGAGTGCTTACACGCCAAGTTTTGTTAATGGCCACACACTAATGGCAACATTAGTGCATGGCAAATATATGTAAGTATAGAAGACAAGAGAATACTTCAGTAATGTTGCAGCCTTACTCTGCTTGTTTGGCTTTTCTGGCTCCAGTAAATGACACTTTGCCACATGGATCATCACTTCCTTAATCATTCCTCCCATTTTATCTATTTTATCCCTTTTAATCTCCACAGATTAGGCATTCGCATCTTATTCAACTATTTAGACTTATCCAATTATCAGCACTTATTTGTATCACTTGGTGATCTTTCTGTAGCTCAGCGCAATGGAACTGCCCGTTTTGCAGATGGCCTTCATCGGGAGCAACTATCTTTGTTGCGCCACCTCCAACATGCACTTAACTAACTCCAGCACAGGACTGAAATGCTTATAGCTGAATAAGCTGTGAATGCCTAATTTGTGGAGAGATATGTTAAAAAGATTGAATTAAGAGGGATAAAATGGCTAAAAATGGGAGGAATTACTAAGGATATGACTTGGCAAAGTGGCTATGACATTACTGAAGCCTTCTTCTGTCTTCTACATTTACATAGATTTGTTGTGATTAAACTATTGAATTCCAGTTTTGATGATTAACATTAGTGCATAACCATTCATTTGAAAAATAGGCTATTTGCGGGTGTGGGAAAAGTGGCCTTAGCACGTGGGAAAATTCAGTATAAAAGCACACTAAGGCCAACTTTTCCTTCAGCTTGGTATAAAGATTCCTAAGTGTAAGTCAACAGACCACCCTAAGTCTGCTCATCTACTCTCTTCATCCTGCAGATTGTCCAAGCCAGAGCTTCTCAATTCTCTCTAAGGGCCACAGTCAGGTCTGGTTCTTAGAATAATAAAAACAAAGGAATCAATCCAGACCTTGGACCAAGCATGTTCAGATATATCCGATACCTAACCATTTTAATATCCTAAAAAAAATTAATGTGCCCATTTGTGACCAACCAGACCCTACAGTGGCCACCAGCCTTTGCCAAGCCTTCCCCTCCTCCCTCAAACCCCTTACCTAAGGAAAGAAAACCAATGACTACAATGTACAAATAACTTTGTTATTTCCTACAATATAATTTAAAAAGTGCACCAGAAACGAGGAATTGTGTTGCTTTTATCCGAGAGAACAAAAGTAGATATTAGCATCAGAAGTGTGAAGCTACATTATAGGATATCAGCTATGGAGAACAGGCCCTACGCCGACCTGACAGACAAGAAATGTAATGCCTTTGATTTTAATTAAAAAGAAAAGCACACATCAAAGATATGCGTCTGTGCTTTAAAAACTTTAAATATCTGCAGTCATTCCAATTAAAAATGTATGCACACATATATTTATATGTATATATATAGAGACGCATATGCATATACATACATATAAAAATATATATATGCACTTGAGTGGTATTGATATGGCTTTTGTACAATACAACTTTAGTGGAAAATATACATCTGAAAATAATTCAAGTACAAATGTACAAAATCTGTAAACTTATACAGAATTTTTAATTTATAATACACTTATTACAGTCTCTAGGTACAATAAAACACTTAATGTTCTTCAGTTCATAATTTGATTTTTGGCTATGGTACAGTGGTTTATATTCTGGAGGGCTCCTCTTCATCCTCACTGTAACCAGATTTAAAACAGACCTAGAAAATTAGATGGAATAAGTATAGTTAGCTCATTTATATTTTTGCAACAGATGTTTTTGAAATTGACAGGGTCTGATGTCACATAACCAAAGCTGCTTTTGTTTTCTCTGTCACAGCCAGCCTGGAGCTTCCCCACCACAGACTACATCAGACATGGACAACTCCGGTCCTCGAGGGCCGGAATCCAATCGGGTTTTCAGGATTTCCCCAATGAATTTGCTTTGAAAGCAATGCATGCAAATAGATCTCATGCATATTCATTGGGGAAATCCTGAAAATCCGATTGGATTTCGGTCCTCGAGAACTAGAGTTGCCCATGTCTGGCCTACACGATCTCTGGGTGGCAGTCATTGCCACCACACTACGCCCCCCTCCTCTCTCCAGTGCATGCTCAGTTTCCATAAAACTGAGCATGTGAAAGGAGGCAGACCTCTCCTGCACAAGCTCTATTTTGTGGAAACTGAGCATGGGTGGGGGGAGGCCTGGTACAGTGGCAGTGGCCATCATTGCCATTCAAGAAACATGCAGGCTACAGGTGCAGGAATGCTTCCACTGGTATGGTTTGGGGATCCATGCCAGACAGGATCATGAACCAAAATTTGGGGGATCCAGGCCCCCAAACACCCTGTGGCTACACCCTGTTTTGGCAAAGAACTAAAAAAAAAAAACCAAACCCAGGCTTCACCAAATGCTGATACTTGAACTTACTAGGCTATATTTCAGCTACAGAAGGTATCACCAAACTAGAGTTGCACTGGGACAGAAATTTTACCCATACCTACTCGTACTTGTTAAGATCAATTCCATCCTCACATATAATCTCCTCCATTGCCACCCATACCCACAGGAGTTGAGGCTATTATTTACTTGCTTGCTTGCAGCCCTCTCTTTCCTCCCAACCTCAATAGATTATTGTGGGTTTTTGAAAGATAGTATTCACTATTCAACTAACTTGGCTGCAAGACAGTGTGGCTGGGTGATTTTGATGCTCCTCCCTCATCAGCACAATTCAGCTAATTTGACAGCACAAGTGATCAAATTCACACTCCAACAGGGAAAAATCTGATTTGTGAAATCTGCAGCTGATATGGCATCTGGAAGACAGTCTAAATTGGAAACTGCATTTGCTGCAGGAGCCTCAGCTAAAAGGGCTAAACAAGATCCACCCACTCCTTCAAACGTGCCATTACCTAAGGACACATCAGAATTGTTGGAACAAGTTATATCTGGGCTGAAAGCTATAAGGGAGACAATGCATGTTAATACCACTGAACTAAAGATATTAAAAGAAGTTCAAAATCTTAGCCAGAAGTTACAGATAAGTGATGATAAAACTGTACATTTGGAACACCGGGTGTCAGTTATGGAAGGCAGTTGAATAAGCTTCAAATCGAACATAAAGCAGTGAATCGCCTGACTAAAGAATTGGAGGAGGCTAACAACAGAATTTGGAGGAATAATATTAGATTACTAGGGCTCCCAAAAGGGGTAGAGGGATCAGATGCTGTGTCTTTTCTTGAGGATTTATTGCCTAAGATGCTCTCCCTCAACCTGAAGTATCCTCTGGAAAAAGAGCACATTTAATTCCATCCAGAGCCTCCAACAGTCAAAATGGGCCCAGGCCCATGATATTAAGAGTACTGCGTTTTAAACAAGCTTTGGATATTTTGTCTACCGCTAAGCAAATGAGGTTGGTAAAATGGCAGGAAACAAAAATCCAACTCCTGCCTGATTATGCTAAGGTCATGGCTGGCTTAAGAAAAAGGTTCCTGCTTCTCAGACCTCAGTTGAGATAAATGGGAGCAAGATATGGGCTGCTATATCCAGTGGTAATGAAAATAACCTTTAATAATAAAACCAGTCATTATGAAGACCCAACTAAACTACAGGACTTTATTAATCAGCATTTAGACCCGATGACATAGAGAGTGATATGAAAGGTAGATTCTGCTATTTTTATTTTAACTTTATTATTTTATTTTGCTGTTGTGCGGTCTGGACATGAAGGGGTTCCTTATTAGTTGTACATAAATTATACTTGAGCATGGTTTCATCTTTGGATTTGCAGCAAAACTGTTGTTGGGAAATTTGTATTGATTTTGGTATGAGCCAATGGAGAAAGAGATTCAAACTTGAAGGGGAGGAACTCTACATTGGATAACATTGCGCTGGAGAGTTGAAGAAGTCGTTTCTGATAGCGCGAGAGGAAATTGTGGAGATTCCCTGCCTGGCCTCGAGAAACTGCAGTGCCGTTCGGCTTCCCTGTATTGTTAATCTTTCACTTTTCCGCAGCAAGCACCACAATTCCTTGAAAGAAGAGAGAGCTGGATGACATAAAGGGCCGAAAATTAAAGACCCTGAATGAGGAAAGATCTGTTGGAGAGGCATCACCTGATTGCTTTGGGAATTGTGGTGGATATACTGGGATGCACTGGTACAGTTCCAGAGAGAGCTATGACCCTTCACAAGATCATTGAACTGGCTCTTAAAGCCTCAGATCCACCCAAAAACTTAAACTATCCTTCCCCTCGCTAAAAGGTACCCTCCATGCGGGAAAATTAGGGAAATCTCTTTTCTTCAGAATCACAGGGCTTTGCAATAACCTTAATGTCCCACTACGGAATCTGGGCTCCTTCCAACTATTCCGAAAGCACCTGAAAACTAGGCTATTCACAAAAATGTAATGCTTCCTCCCCCCATACTCAACCTCCTACCCCATTATGCTGTTCCTTCCTTATATTAAGCTCTTGTAAACCATGCTGAGCTCTATAATTATGGAGAGGATTCGGTATATAAACTTAAGGTTTAGTTTAGTTTAATTGGAGACCTCTTTGCTTTCTCTGCTGTGATGAAAGCCCTTAAGTTCCCACAGATTGCAAGACTTGAGCAGACTTGGACAGCTTTGCGCCAGCATCACACAGCGAGCGCCATTACATTTCAGAAGCAGCTAAAACCTTTCATCAAAACCCTGAATGAATGCAAAGAAAATGTGTCTATGCCCCTGGGTGGCATCTCGGTACCTCATATTCTTCCTCTGATTAGCGTGATGGAGGGGACAGAGCTTTGGGATCATACCGAGGAGGGCTGTGAACTGCTGCTGTGTATCCTGGAGTCAGCACATTCCATCGCAGGGAACACGAGAGTTTACCAGATAAACGCAGAGGACAAACTCGCAGGTTTTGAACCCAGCCCACAGCTGCTTGAGGCCTTTAGGACAGAGTTTGCTCTCTGGTTGTTGTGGGGCAGTAAAAGAACTGAAGCACCGCAGAGTGAACGATATAAAAAATTGATTAAGTTTTGACTGAAACGAGCCAGAGAAGAGACTGGAGCGGTGGCTTCCTCTGGTGTGGCACTGGAACTGGAGGGAGTTCAAGGCTGTGCCCCCTGCTGAAGGACACAGGTGCAGGATCATTTGGGGAGAAAAGAGGCAGCAAAGACTTTGGGGGGCTGCCATAGAGAGACATATAGCAGAGATTTGAGGTGATGGTTGGCTTGCCCACAGCTACAGAACACTGGATGACTTTTTGTATTTATTAAGAAGCAGACGCTACCTGGAGGCCCCCCAGGTCACTCAAGTATCATCATCTACCTTGTGCACATACTTCTGGAACTATTCTGTGATTAAAACGGTTATTTGTACGCACACACACAAAAAAAACCCGGAAAAAAGGGCATGGGATGTGTCCTTCTAAATTAGATTCTTTTCTTAAGACTTCATAATAATAAAGGGTTCACCACAAAAGAGAATCTGAGAATCTGATTAAAATATTTTAAAGCAGAGGATCCAGTCCAAAGCGAAGTCCCACTCAAAGTCGCACTCGCCTCTATTCTCCAACTGTCCAGGCATCAAATTATGATTTTGAAGTAATGAAAACCCTCAAAGAACGGGAGGATCGGCAGTCCATGTTGGAAAAGTATGTGCATCACATGTCAGAAATTCAGGCTTTTTATTGGGTTTTTTTTAAAAATTTGAATATGGTTTTATAATTAATTAACTGACCATAATAATAAATTATATATTTTTAAAATGGTCTTGTTAATCCATTGGGGGATTCTTGTTCTCTATGAATTTGTTTACATTTTGGGTATTTATAGTGCTATGCATATAGTGGGATTTGGGTTTAATTTATTATAAGGAACTATATGAATTAACTTCAACTCTAGAATCTTGTTTATTTTATTTGTTCTATGGATTCTGAATTTTCATTTTATTAAATTTGGTGTGTACTTATGAGTTTAACTGTGGTTAAGGTGAAGCGAGCTTTTATAATGGTGTCATTTATTCCTTATAGTTTCCATTAGATGGTGTCTAACAGTAGATTATGGGTGTTTATTATTATTATTACTATTCATTTTGTTATTGGATAATTTCTGGGAACATGGCTATTAGTTAATAGAATCTCATGAATTTTGATATTCTTAGTAAAGTTCATAATGAATTAGTAAAAAAAAAAAAAAAATATATATATATATAATTAATTCATTATGAACTTTACTCTACTAAGAATGTTCATGTCCTAGATAGTATGATTTGTCTTGTTCTTTAAAATAAACTATTTAATGATAAATGGTAATGTATTTTGTTTATTAATTACTTAAGATGAATTAACATTGTATGGTATTTATAAGCTATTGTGTTTTTATACTTGATCTTAATATTTTGCAGAACATGGAGGGTTGATTTGAGATAAATTAAGGTGCTATGGAGGGGTGATGGTGATCTTCTAGTCTAAATGTTTACATACAGGTTTTCATGTGGTTTACAGGGTTGGAATGGGGTGGGAAGGGAGGGATTTATTGATTAGGGTCCTGGATGTGTGTGGAAATTTTATTTTTAAATTTGGTCAATAGGAAATTATTGGTTTATTTAAGATTTTGTAATCAAATAAAATGGCTTTAAAGTTATATTCCTTAAATGTCAATGGATTTAATCATCCCATAAATAGGAAAAAGATTCTTAATTTTTTGAAGAAACAACAAGCAGACATTTATTTCATACAAGAGACTCATCTGTCAGCTGCCAAAGTGGCTAAATTGGAAGGGGGTGGATAAAACATTGGGTTTTTTTTGCACCAGCAACATGAAAGAAGGCAGGTGTGGCAATCCTAGTTAATTGGAAGATTTCTGCTACATTTGATAACTTTCAGGCTGATCCCATGGGTAGATGGCTCTATGTTAATATGACATCAGGAAAAGATACCCTGACGCTTCTTAATATTTATGCACCTAATTCTAAACAGACAGATTTCTTTAAAAAATCTCCAACAAACACTTTTGTCACTGACTATGACCAATTTAATCATAGCTGGAGACTTCAATGCTATCATGGATCCAATAATGGATAAACAACCGAGCAGGCATTTAAAATCATTAGGTCTGGATAATCTTGCACTTACATGTGGATTAAAGGATATATGGCAGATTTTACATTTTAATGCTTGGGAATTTTCATTTTGTTCCCAAGTTCACAAATCATTTTCAAGATTATTTTTTTGTTTCAGATCATTTAATTCAACAGGTCACAAAAGCTAGCATAGATCCGATCATTCTGCCGGATCATGCTGGTATTTGGATAGAATATCAATTTGCTGAAGAAGATTCTAATAGACCTGTTTGGAGATTCAATAATACACTGCTTGCAGACTAAAACTTTCTTGAGGAAATTCAGATAAAAATGAATGAGTATTTTCAACTCAACACCTCAGATGAAATCTCTTTGGAAACTCTGTGGGATGCATTTAAGGCAAGTATGTGAGGGCAGATCATTTCAAACCCCAGTCCGCCACCGCTGCTTCTTGCCTTCTTCCCGACGTCAATTCTGACGTCGGAGAGGAAGTTCCGGGCCAGCCAGGCAGCGATTGGCTGGCCCGGAACTTCCTCTCTGATGTAAGAATTGTTGGGAAGAAGGCAAGAAGCAGCGGTGGCGGACTAGGGTTTGAATCGGCGCGACAGGGAGGGAAGGAGGGAGGCTGGCAAGCAGCGGTGGTACAAGGGCGGGGGGTTTGAATCAGCTACTGGAGGGAGGGAAGGAAGTAGGCAGGCAGGCTGACTTTGGGGGAGGGGGTGGGACAAAGGCTTAAAGGCAAGACATGGGAAGGAAGCAATGGGGGCACTAAGGACATGGGAAGAAGGGACTGAGGGCACTAAGGACATAGGAAGGAGGCACTAGGGGCACTAAGGACATGGGAAGGAGGCACTGGGGGCACTAAGGACATGGGAAGGAGGTACTGAGGGCACTAAGGACATAGGAAGGAAGGAGGGAGGGAATAGAAAGGGACAATTGTTGGGCCTAAGAGCAGAAAGAAAGGATACACAGGAAGAAGGAAACGCCACCAGAGACTCATGAAATCACCAGACAGCAAAGGTAGGAAAAATGATTTTATTTTCAATTTAGTGATCAAAATGTGTCAGTTTTGAGAATTTATATCTGCTGTCTATATTTTGCACTATATTTGTCTATTTTTCTATAGTTACTGAGGTGACATTGCATATTTTAAAGTCATCTGCCTTGACATCTTTGAAATCCCCCCAAATATAAATAATTAACATTTTCTCTGCGTTTTTTTTAATTTTATGGTTACCATTATGAATTAATAAGATATTATGTGTACATGAAAAATGAATGGAAGAAATTGGGGGTGGGGCTAGGGTGGGATTGGGGGCAGGACTGACAATTAATAGATGTCCCCTTTTGATGAAAAAAATAAATGGTCACGTTATTTATACCCCACAGAAAATACAAATATAATGAATCCACAAATAGGATAATCTTACCCCTCTTCGAAAAAGTCTATGGAAGAAGCCCCTCTTTGGTCTAAGGTTACATTCGTTCACATCAAGATCTGGTGACAGACAGCCATCTGTTTCGTAAACATTTATGTCTTTAAAACAGTCGGTTTCGATCATCTATATCCAAGAAAGAAAATATGCTGAAGAAAACACATTTAAAGGAGAAAAAAAAGCAAGTTTGACCTTACAAGTTGCCAAGCTAGAAAGTTTCCTTTTGGCCAATGATAGCCCAGATAAAAATGAGTTTAAGAGGGACTCCTGAAAAGTTCTCAGCCCAACCACAAAGTTGGGGCAGTATCCATCGAGGGCTATACATGTAGTCCAGTGATTTTCCACTTTTTTTGTTCCATTGGAAAAATACCAAATGAAAAAAGAAGAAACTCACTAGATTATGGGGCTCATAATCAAAACTGAAATAAGTCTAATAATCCCCCCAAGTCAGCACTTGGACGATCTAAAAGACAGGTCATCCAAGTGCCGATAATCGAAACAGCTTTTTGGACATACCAGGGACTTTTTAGGCCAGAGCTGAAAGGGGCATATTTGGAGGAGTGATTAGGGTGGGATGTGGGCTGACCTAGACTTAGTCATCCTGCAGGGATAATCAAAGGTTTGATGAGACTTCCTAGACAGAACTTATACATTGTGATTTAGACGATGTAAAGACATGTATAAGTGCCAAAAAGGTATCCAAAGTGACCAGATAACCGCTGCAGAGACAAAGTAAAGACCCACATACACACACCCTGTATTTACAGACCCCATCGAACCCCAACAAAGTTCAGAATATAAAGGTACATACCTGCCTCTGAAACATCATCACCAGACATAGGAAAGCCTAGTAAAGCTGCATAGAGGTGGGGGGGGGGGGCAGTGAACTATAGAGAGGAGGACCCAGGCCCATAAGCCACTCTGATCACTACATCAATGGTGGAAACAGCCCATTAAAAAAAACCCAAGCCCTACTCTACTGCCATATAGGTAGCACCTGCAGCCATAAGGGCTATTGGGGTTGTAGACAGGTAGGTATAGTGGGTTTTGGGGGTCTCAACATGACCTATAAGGGAGTTCTGGTGAGTTGTTTATGTGGAACCCTTTTTGTGAAGTTCACAGCAGTACCCTGTAATGTGCCCCACTACTCTGTTTTCAATCCACAATCATACAAGGAAAATATCTCCAAAGTGCAACTATGAAAACTATGAAAGATTGCTGGTGTTTCACCTCTGGGTCTTCAGAATGCCAACTGGGTCCTAAGGCTCAAGCTGGCTAGACTCCTCATTAGTCCCGTTGGTTTTTGCTATTTGACCTTACTAATGTCTAAGGGCCTGTTTTACAAAGCCGTGCTAGCGGCTGCCACGCGGCAACAGCCCCAAAGCCCTTTAAATCTCTATGGGCTTCGGGGCCGTTACTGTGCTGCAGCCGCTAACGCAGCTTTGTAAAACAAGCCCTAAATGTTGTTTCTTTTTTTCATTTGGTTTTTTCTTCTTTATTCTTAAATATTTTTAAATAATAAATTTGATTTTTAAAAATTATAAATATACACCTTATTCATCATATTTATAAACTGCTAAATACACTCCAGTTTCTTAAAATCGTGTACTTAGCTTGCTTAGCAGCAACACCTCTCCCTTTGGAGATATTTACTTTGTATGACTGTGGATTGAAAATAGCAATATCAACAGTAAGCATTATTGTTTATCAAAATGCCACTATTCTTGCCATGTCTGGGTGGCCTGTCCATCACAATGCTGGCCCCTCTCATATCCAAAAGGTCTTGTTCTGGACATTTCAGACTTTGATGAATTTTTGGTCTAGCATGTGGTATAAAGATAGATGTAGTGGCAGTCTGGACGATCAAACGCCTGAACATACAGATAGACAATTTTTGAAAAAAATTATTTTGGACGTACTTTAAGATTGGACATTTTGCCACTGCCAGCTTTGTGTAACTAGCGCCCTACGTCCAAATCAGACTTAGACATTTCTCTTAATTAAGCCTCTCCATGTGTATAGCCCTCGATGGAGACTGTCCCAACTTTATTGGACTGAGAACCTTTCAGCAGCCCCTCATATGTTTACATAGCTACACTTTAACTAATATAGAACCACTGTAAAAAGTGCTCCAAAAAGTTGAAAACCACAAGAATCAACATACATGCTTTGTTAACGCCTTAGAAGTAAGAGGTAGAAAAAGCCTCAGAAGTGTTTTAGACACGCTATGGATTGCTATCCTCTTTCTATCATTGGCATAAAAACCTCCCTGATTTTATAATTAAAGTTTTATTCTCCAACAATCTACATTAAAAAAAATCAATACAAACAAATCACTTATCTTCACAAATGTGTAGAAAGCCTACATTATGTCTTTTCAATACATGCAGTCTCTGCTCATAGGAAAAGGATGTTGTTAGTGGAGTGCCACCGGGATCTGTCCTTGGAACAGCTCTATTTAACATCTTTGTGAGTGATATTGTGGAAAGACTGTCTGGCAAAGTTTGCCTTTTTGCAGATAATACTAAGCTCTGTAACAGGGTGTGGATAACACGAGGAGGGATCTGGTGAAGCTTTAAGAATGGTCAAGTAACTGGCAACTAAAATTTAATGCTAAAAAATGTAGGGTCATGCACTTCGGCTGCAAAAATCCAGGAGAAAGGTGTAGTATAGGAGGCAAGGAACTTTTGTGTGTGGAAGAAGAGTGGGACTTGGGGGGTGATTGTGTCCAATAATCAAAGGGATAGAAACAAAAAGAAAATCCAACAGTTCTGCAGTAGGGTGCAAGTATCAATAATAAAAAAGGAAGACTGCAGAGATGATGAACGAAAATCAGGAGTTTATTTAAAAAGTCAACAAATGTTTGTTTTCCAAGTAGTGGCTCTTAATAGAACACCGGGACTCGACATGGTCCGTGTTTCAAAGAAACACTCCTTCCTCAGGGGTCCTATAGTGAAATGTTTAAAAGTAAGATGAAATAAAATGAATATCAGAAGAGATATAGGAAATTGACTTAGGAGTGAAAAAAAAGGTTGGCTAGAAGATAAACGATAGAGTGGAAAAGTAGGACCAAAGGAGCACAAGTGAAATGTGCATGTGAACAACAAACAAATATCAAGACTAAATGCTGTGGTTTTATTTTATTCATTTTGGTCAGGCACACTCATTTCATATTTTTGTGGTTTTAACATATTGTTTACCAGCCAGTTTTTTGTCAGTAATATGTATAATGGTCCAGAAAGGTTTTCACACAATGTGTCCCAAATCCATAGTTTTTAGTTATTTGCCAGCATGGGCTGTATTTTTCTGTGGTCACCATGGGGGCTCACCATGAAAATAGGCACAGGACTTAGGAGCTTACCATAAAAATAGGCACTTAGGTCTTTTATTTTACTTTTCAGCAATTTATTCAGATACACAAGTGGTTAGATTGGTTGGACTCACATTGTTTTGATATATTTCCTGTACTGTCTTGATAATTTTCTTTTTCTTGTTCATTGCATTGTTGTTCTGATAGTCATCATCACGTAACATTTAACATTTCATTTATAACAAGTGATTTGTCATGCTTTTTATGATGTCTGATTATGCTTTTAGTACTACATTTTTGATTTTTATTCTTCTTCACTATGTTCATTGTTTTACTGTATTGTTTTGTTGATTTGTATTGCATTGTTGTTCTAATAGCCATCATCACGCAAACTTAACATTATATTTGTAACATAAGCGATCTGCCATGTTCTTTATGATGTCTGATTATGCTTTTAGTATTACATTTATGATTTTTCTTCTTTTTCACCATGTTCATTATTTTATTGTAATGTTTTGTTGATTTGATAGCCATCATCATGCAGTTTTAATTACGTATAGTTAAAATTTACTGTATAGTCATACTGTGTTTATATCAATGTTTAAGCACATTATGTTCTGACTTATTTTATCTTATTCTTCTTTTTACCAATTTCTAAGGTTTACTTTGTTTCATATATGTTTTAAATAGGTTTTTATTCAGAAATATATGTTTTATGGTTTGTATTTCCATTTGGTTCTCTTCACACCTACCTTGTTTCCCCCGAAAATAAGCCCTACCCCAAAAATAAAACCTAGTCGCTGGCAGCAGTGCTTCCTGCCACCACCCCCCCCCCCCCGGCTGCCACCCCCTGCGCTGCCTAACCCTCACTGACACTTCCATCTCTCCCTCCCATTAGAACACCGCTGACTGCGAGACTGATATATCTTGCAAATGGCAGCGTCAGCAAAAAACTAATCAGACTGCATTGGGGCCTTCTCTTCTCCCTCCCGGGCGTTCCGTGTGCCACATTGCTGATGACATCATCAGTGATGCGGCAGAGGAACGCCCAGGAGGGAGAAGAGAAGGCCATGAAACAGCCTGATTAGATTTTTGCTGATGCTGCCATTTGTAAGGTATATTGGTCTTGCGGTCAGCGGCGTTCTAATGGGAGGGAGAGATGGAAGTGTCAGCGGGGATTCGGCAGCGCAAGGGGGGGATATAAATATCCTGCAGGGGGGATGGGAGGAAGGGAGGGATTGAAGCTGTGCAAGGGTTCTGCTGCACAAGGGATAGGATGGGAGGGAGGGAAGGCACAAGGGGATGGGTGAGAGAGGTGGAAAGATGCTACACATGGAAGGGGGGGAAAAAGGAAAGAGGAAGAATTGGGGTTGAAGAGAGGAAGGGAGAGATGATAATTGTACATGAAAAAAAGAAGACCTACCCTGAATATAAGACCTAGTGCGTTTTTTGGGCCCAAAATTAATATAAGACAGTGTCTTATTTTCGGGAAAACACGGGTAGTACAAGTTGCAGCTAGGTATGTATATGCTCTCAATTTCTTCATTCACCTCAACCATGTACCATTCACCCACACCTTCTTATCATCACTACACAAGGGATTCTTAGGCATTCCCTCTTATACTCATTACAAAATATATATTATTTTTTTGTTTTCTACAATCACTTTTGCTATTCTTGTTTGTCCCTCACATGCACAGTTTACCTGTGCTCCTCAGGGGTCCGTCCTCATATACTATACGGGATTATTTTTAATATACCGTAATTTTATTTTCAACATTTAGTCTTGATATTTGTCTGTTGTTCACATGCACATTTCACTTGTGCTCCATTGGTCCTACTTTTCCACTCTATCGTTTATCTTCTAGCCAACCTTCTTTATCACTCCTAAGTCAATTTCCTATATCTCTTCTGATATTCATTTTATTTTATCTTACTTTTAAACATTTCACTATAGGACCCCTGAGGAAAGGAGTGTTTCTTCGGAACACGGACCATGTCAGGTCCCAGTGTTCTATTAAGAACCACTACTTGGAAAACAAACATTTGTTGACTTTTTAAATAAACTCCTGATTTTTGTACATCATCTCTGCAGTTTTCCTTTTTTGTCTTTGTGTCCAATGACCTCAAGGTGGCAAAACAGGTAGAAAAGGCGATGGTCAAAGCCAGGAAGATGCTTGGGTGTATAAAGAGAGGAATGGCCTATAGGAAAAGGGAGGTGATAATGCCACTGTATAAGTCTTTGGTGAGGATCCACTTGGAATACTGTGTGCAATTTTGGAGACGGTATCTTCAAAAAGACATACAATAGAATGTAGTCATTCCAGAAGGTGGCTACAAAGTTGGTTAGTGGCCTTTATCATAAATCGTATGTGTACAGACTTAGAGGACTTAATATGTATACTCTAGAGCAGTGGTCGGCAAACCGCGGCTCTTTAGCCACTTGAGTGCGGCTCTGCTAGAGAATGACACGGTGACGGACCTTGTCTCCTGCAGTTAAGGGAGGGAACGCGCGCAGTCACCAATCGGGCATCTCCCTCCGTCCCCCTTAACATGGCGATTTTCTTTTTTGTCTTCCTGCTGCCCGAGCTGGCTTTCATCAAGTCGCGAGTGGCAGCCAAAACTTCTCCTCTGACGCAACCAGAAACAGGAAGTTGCATCAGAGGAGAAGTTTCAGCAGCCACACATGACTTGATGAAAGCCAGCTCGGGCAGCTGGAAGACAAAAAAAAAATTGCCACATAGATAAGGGGGAGGGAGGGGAGCTTCTGAAAGATATCTAGTAATCCTTGCAGGCTTGACTGAGCAGATTTCACCACTTTTCTATAGCACCCGACTGCCCTCCTAGTCCCATACATGTGGAGGGACATAATCGAAAGGAACGCCTAATCCGTTTTCGTCTAAGTCACAAGTCAGCCAAAGTAAAAAAACAGCCTATGACACATTTTCAAAAAATACGTCCAAATTTTTTTTGTTTCGAAAATCGTCTAAGTATACGTCCTGCCGATCTGATCATCCAAGTTACTAAATCGTCCATCTTTATACCACATTTTCATCCAACTTTTCGTCCAAGCCAAAAACGCCTAGAACAAGCCCTGTTGGACGTGGGAAGAGTCTACAAAGTGATGGACTGAACACCCAGACATGGCACCTAAATAGTGGGGGTACCTTACAGGGCACTGCTGTGAACTTCACAAAAAGGGTGCCAAGTCATCATCTCACTACAGCTTCCTTATAGGTCATAGTGAGCCCCCCAAACCACTTCCAGAATCCCCTAGACCCACTTATCTACCACCCTAATAGCCCTTATGGCTGCAGGAGCCACTTATATGCCAGTACAAAAGGGTTTTGGGGGTGTTTAGGGGAGTGCACATGTTTCAGTATCAATGCAGTGATTACAGGGGCTTATGGGCATGGGGCCTCCTCTCCATGGGTCCCTAACCCACCCCCTAAGACGGCTGTGCAGGACGACTAGGCTTTCCTATGCCAGGCTGCCAGGTGATGATGGTCTGAAGGCTGAATTTTAAAGGTGCGATTATGATTTTTATGGCGTGGGGGGTCAGTGATCACTGGGGTAGTGTGTGGGGGGTCTGTATTATGTGTTTGCAGTGCTTATCTGGTCACTTTAGGTGGGTTTTTGTGACTTAGACCATGTTTTAAATGGTATAAGTCACAACGTCCAAGTTCCATCGATCCTGGGCTGTATAACTTTCGATTATACATGTATTACAACTAAGTCTAAGCCAGTCCATGTCTGAAATTTGAGTTGTAAGTTTGTCTGACCATTGGTTCATAAATTTAGGTGGAAAGTTATATTGATGATCTCTTAGAACCTGATAAACAAAGGAAACAGCTTTCCCATGAACAGTAATTGAATTTCAAATCAATATTATTAATAACAGAAACTAGTAATAGCCATTGTGTATAACAATGTTGAATTTGTGGAAATTGTTCACTTAATAGTGAAAAGGAAATCAGAGAGTCATTGTAAACTAGTTGTTGCACATACCAAATTCTGGCTTTGTGCTATTATTTCCAGCAAAAGGATTTTCCTTTATGTTTGATTTTTGGATTATTCCAGATTGTCATGGAAAGAAGACAATACATAGATATATCAGCTGATTTATCTAGATAGTGAAGTGCATAATGCATTGCATGGCATTCAACAAAGTAAAATTTTTAAGCTGTTTAGGAATATGCAAAGAGCTAGGAGAGCTAGTAAGGGAAAGTTGTGACTCAACTTTTAGCCAAGTGGGATTTTCTACTGAGTATTGATTTTGAAACCAGTAAGCCCCGTATTTGGCAAGAGAAGCTATATGATAAAAGCGGAAATCCAGAAGGTTCACACCTCCATTGTTCCTAGAAGCCTTCAGTTTGGAAAGAGAAATTCTTGTTTTTTTATTATTCCAAATGAATTCTGAGAGTTTTTTTTTGTGAGCCATTGATAAAGCGACCTGTTCAAATTGGAAAGTAACATGGAGAGGATGTATGTGATTTGGGAGACAAGAGTCATTTATATGGATGAAATTTTCCCCTACCACAACAAATAAAGGGGAGACCATTTAGTAATCATCTGATTAACCAATTGTTTGATTCTTGAGATATTGAGCTCCATAATATGTGAAGAATCTTTGTGAATCAGAATGCCTAAATATTTGATGGCAGTAGACGACCATTTAAATTTGAAATGAGAATTCAGATAAAGTAATAAGATCATTCAGTGGAAAAATTTCCGAGCGGACCGCTGGGCGGGATGGACCTCTGGTCTGACCCAGCGGAGGCAACTTCTTATGTTCTCCCCATTGACGGAGTAACCAGAGATGGAGGAGTATGTCATGGCTAATTTGATAAGGGCTGGAGAGGCCTGAAGTGGATCACAAACAAAAAGAAGAACGTCATCCGCATAAGCGGCTAGTTTTACATGTTTTGACCCCAGTTAAATACCTCAATCTTGTGGACATTGGTGTATCGAGGAGAGAAGGAGCTCTAGGGCTAAGTTGAATTATAGGGATGAGAGGGGGTATTCCTGCCAGGTTCTCCTGCCCAGAGAGAATATTTTTTGTGAGGGAGCTATTAATTAGAATTCTTGAGGTGGGTTGCCAGTATAAGGTTTTGATCCAATTTGCAAAATAATCTCCAAAACTGTACCATCACAGAACCCGCAGTAGGAATGGCCACTCGACGCAGTCAAAAGCATTTCTGTATCAATGGTCAGACCCACTAATGGATCCAAGATGTCCTTGGCATAGTTGTTTATATGATAGAAGAGCTTTAAATTATCACCTATATGTCTATTTTTGATAAAGCCAACTTGATTTTGTAGATTAGTAAACTTATTGCTTTATTCTAAACTAAAACTAAACTAAACCTTAAGTTTATATACCGCATGTTGTGGAGCTCGGCACAGTTTACAAGAACTTAAAATATAGGAAGAGAAGGAAAAAAAAAGGTTTACATGAACTTATATATAGAAGAGAAGAGTAAGGGGGGATAGAATTACATTTTAGTGAAAAGCCAGGTTTTCAGTTGCTTGCGGAATAATTGGAGGGAGCCCAGGTTCCGCAGCGGGGTAGTAAGGTCGTTCCAAAGATCTGTGATTCTGAAGAGAAGGGATTTTCCCAGTTTGCCTGCATAGCGAATACCGTGTAGAGAGGGGAAGGATAATTTATACCTTTGGGTGGGTCTGGTAGAATCAGGACTCGAGGAGTTATAAGATAGTGGGATTAAGGGAGGAAGGATGCCATGAATGATCTTAAAAGCCAGGCAGGAGCATTTGAAATGGATTCTGGAAATCACTGGGAGCCAGTGAAGTTTGGCTAGGAGTGGGGAGACATGGTCAGACTTGCGTTTTGCAAAGATCAACTTGGCTGCAGTATTCTGGATTAGCTGGAGTCTTTGAAGACTTTTTTGATAGGCTTAAGTAGATGGCATTGCAGTAGTCTAATTTGGAGAGGATGATGGATTGGACAAGGACGGCGAAATGTTGTTGGCGAAAATAGGATCTTATTTTCCTCAGCATGTGGAGGCTGAAAAAGCATGATTTAGCCAAGGAGTTGAGGTGGTCATTGAGGGAGAGAGAAGAATCGATAATGATGCCAAGGACCTTGCTTGAGAACTCAAGCTGCAGTGCAGCGCCTGAGGGTAGTGCGAAGAGGGTGGGCAGGTGTTCTAATTTTGGGCCGAGCCAGAGTAATTTTGTTTTTGATTCATTCAATTTCATCTGTACCGAGAAGGACCAGGAATGGAGTCTCATTATGCAAGCTGTAATGTTCTCGTGGAGGTTAGTGAGGTTCTGGTCTGTCTCAAGGAGGCAAGGATGTCATCAGCATATGTTTAGATTGTTTCAAGGGGGGATAATTGGAGGAGTTTCAGGGAGGACATATAGATTTTAAAGAGAATAGGGGATAGGGGTGATCCCTGAGGGACACCGCAAGATGGTGTCCAAGGAACGGACATGGTGCCATTTGTGTTGACAGTGTAGGAGCGAGAGCGTAGGAAGTTTGAGAACCACTTTAGGACGGTGGATTCAATTCCTATCTTGGAAAGTTGATAAAGTAGTATGTCGTGGTGGACAACATCGAAAGCTACAGAGAGATCGAATTGTAATAGGACAGCGAATTTGTTACGAGAATGTAGTTATTGCACCTTAGAAATTAAGGAAACTAGGAGGGATTCAGTGCTGAAGCTAGGTCTGAAGCCATATTGGTAGGGATGGAGGATGGAGAATCTCTCTAGGTAAGAAGAGAGCTGTGTGGCGACTATGGCCTCTAGCAGTTTAGTTAGAAGAGGGATATTTGCTAAGGGGCGGTAGTTAGATGGTAAGGAAGGGTTGAGATCGGCTTTTTTCAGAATAGGGGACAAGGCAATGTGTCCTATTTCTGTGGAGAACAATTCAGCCTGATTGATAGAATTTTTGCCAAAATCTTGTAGTCTAGATTAAGTAGTGATATGGGTCTGTAATTTTTAATGAGAGTGGGGTCCCTATGGGGTTTCGGAAATATAATAATAAGTGTCTTCAGCAAAATTATATTGCTTTTCAGGACTTTGGTGAATATAATTATAATAGTCCAGAAGATAAGGATCTAGTATTGTATTGAAATTTTTGAAAAGCTCATTAATAATGAAGGAAAATTCCAGAAGGAGAGGGCATAGGATGAAATTAAGAGGTGATAGGCTCAGGAGTAATGTAAGAAAATACTTCTTTACAGAAAGGGTGGTAGATGCATGGAATGGTCTTCCAGTGGAGTTGGTGGAGATGAAGACTGTATCTGAATTCATGATAGCTTGGGACAAGCATGTAGGATCTCTTAGAGAGAAGAGAAGATAATGAACGGTGGGGAACGGCAGACTGGATGGACCACTAGGCCTTTATCTGCCGTCATGGTTCTATAAATAAAATCCGATGCAGCCAGCAATTCACAGCACATAAACTGGTGTTCTCTTTTTTTATATTGAGAAATGTTTATGTGGCTGACACTGGATAACACCTCCTTTCCCTCAACAGGGCTGGCTCTAGACCAGTGATTCTCAATTCAGTCCTCAGGATGCACCCAGCCAGTCAGACTTTCAGGATATCTGTAATGAATGTGCATCAGATAAATCTGCATGCACTACCTCCATTGTATGAGTATCTAACTCGTGCATATTCTTTGTGGATATCCTGAAAACCTGTTCACAGGACTGGATTGAGAACCCCTGCATTAAATGAATATCCCCATAATTTGGGCTTCTACTCTAGATCTTGTGGGTCACCAAGTTTGGATTTTAGGGTAAACAAGCTCTGCAATTTAGCTTTCCTCTTCAACCATCCACATACCAAGAAATCATATAACATTGTGTGAATCCTGAAAACCAAACTTATTCTGTATCCTTTGTGGAGAACCCCTGACCTTGGGTCTAATGCAGTGTCTCTCAAACTTTTTTAGCTCTGGCACATTAAACAGAGCAAATGTTTTTCGTAGCACATTAGAAATTAAATTATAAAATTGAAACACCAACAAAAAATTAAATTTGAGAGATATTTATTTAAAGTATTTTAAGCTATGTATGGTGAAACTAGTGTAGATAGAATAGAATTGCTAATCAATGTGATGGATGAGCTTGTTTTTGAGTGCAAATTAACTCAAAAAGAGGCTCGATAGTCGACAAGCAAACACACATTTCATCATCCACCATCTGCAGTCGTTCTCTTTTTATTTTTCAATTTAATTTTTGTCAGAGCTAAAAATTCGAGTTCGCAAAGATAAGAAGATCCTAATAGTAACAAAGTCTTGATTGCTTTGTTGTTCAAGTTAGGATAACTACTGCATACAAAATAAAATTACTTGTCATTAGTTTTCAAGGACCAATCACATAAAAGAATGATGCTTGTCTGGGCAGTTGTATCCTTATTCATGCAGACGCTCATAATACTGACAGACTCTTATGTACGTGATCTACTTGTCATCAATTCTAGTGTATACTTATGAAGGGAATTTTTAAAAATAAAGTAAAATGCTAGAATCTCTCGTGGCACACCCAGAATCTCTTCGCGGCACACAGTTTGAGAGACACTGGTCTAATGGATTGACTTGTTTGAACTAATACTCCCTACCATGGGATCTACACCAATATTCGCCAAAAACAGGACAAACATTTTTAACATGTCCTCTCTTTTCATCTTTCTGAATCAGATACCTCTTGCTGCCAGGGGATGGAGACACAGCCTGTAACAAACTTGGAATAGAAATTATCATCTGTGGGATCTAGATTTACTCCTTTCACCGTGGAAAATTGTTCAATATCCAAAACATCCTTACAGTATACCGCACGTGGCTGCAAACAGGAGACAAAATATGTTCAGAAATAGTATAAAAAATGCCTTCAGTGTACTGTGCTCCATCCTCCTCTATTACTCATTTGACACCATCCTCTTTTAATCTGTCAGTTTGTGTGGCATGCAGAATCATTTATTGTACTTTATTTTTTGGGGTTCAATGTCATCAATACTTTCAGGACAGTTTACAAGAACAAATACCTACTAGAATAGGTAGCAAAATCCCTTATTTCCTCATTAACTCCTAAAACTGTGAGATTTCTTTTTCTCATAGTTTGTAGTTGGGGGTAGCAATTTTGGGATGGACCCCTGAACTACAAGCATTGTAACTTATAGAGTCCACAATTCTTGAAACTTCAAAAAGACAGATATTGTATAAGCAGAAGTAAATCAGACATTGACATGTTATATTGATATTTCAGGAACTGTCATCTCTGATGCACCAAAGTGGAACATGATATCATGTCAGATACCACTCCTTCTGTGATTAGAAAGGTTGTGACTCCAGATTAGTGAATTTTTCAAATTCTTATAGCAGGATTGTTATATGAATACTAGTTTTTAAGCCCGTTACATTAACGGGTGCTAGAATAGATGTGTAGATTTAGGCATTTCTTTCTTTCTGTATATGTCTTTCTTTCTCTCTTCCTGCCCCTTTTCTTTCTTTCTGTCTCTCTCCATGGCCCCCTGTCTGTCTGTCTTTCTTTTTTTCTGTCTCTCTCCCTGCCCCCTGCCTGTCTTTCTTTCTGTCTCTCTCCCTGCCTGTCTTTCTGTCTCTCCTCCCTGTCCAGCAGCATCCCTTCCCTGCTCCCCCTGTCCAGAAGTAGCCCTTCTCCCTTCCTTTTACCTCCCCCCTGTCCAGCAGTAGCCCTTCTCCCTTCCTTTTACCTCCCCCCCCTGTCCAGCAGCACCCTTCTTTCTGTCTCTCCCTCCCGCTGTCTATCTTTATTTCTTTCTATCTTTCTTTCGGTATCTCTCCCTGCCCCGTGTTATTCCAGGAGGGCAGATATAGCAGCTAACATGTAGAGAGTCGGAGGTAATAAGATGAAGATGGAGTCTCGGCAGCCATTTAGGAAGCTATCTAGCGCTGGCGTAGTAGCAGTGCGGTTAATGGTCTCAGACATAGCATTACGTGGGTATGAGTGAATGTTTTATTTTTCAGTCCGTTATTCAGCGCATTTATTCGTTGCAGAAATAAGTGGAAAAGCGCCACAACGACCTGTTGGGACACACGCAGGACCAAGAGAAGCGCCACCAGGCCCGATGGGGGGGGGGGGGCAAATCCATGGCTGTTTCTTGTTCCATTTACACCGTCTTGTGCGGAAAGTTTGCTCCCAGGTTTGTTTGTTTTTTACCTTTCCCTCTCCTCCCAGCGCTGTGAACATTTTCTTCTGAACTGTCCATCTGCAGCGCTGCCGGGGTAGTCGGGCTCCCCCCGTCCTCCTCCTCCTCCTTGGTAGGCCCAGTAGTCACTGGATCTGGCCTCACAGCACGGAGCATGGAGGCAAGAAGATTGAAGTGTGCATGCGCCCTAAGGGTTTTATTATAGCAGATATGGTACTAGTACTGGTTTTATTACCATGGTGTCCACTCTCTGATGAACTGATTTATAGCCACTGGAAACTGATTTTTGGAGGATATTATATTTGCCTTTATAAGAAGGGCATAAAATGCACCTTTATGGACTTTTCAAACAGATGCCCTGTAATAATATTAGCCCCTCTTGGGGAAAATTCTATAAATGGTGCTCAAAAATTGGTGCCAAAAAAAATCAGCAGTTAATGTTATTCTATAATTGGATGAGCGTCCATTATAGAATAGCATTGAGTGCCAAATTGGAGCATCAGGACTTACACTTGTTGAAAAGCAGATGTAATTCTCAGTGCCCAATTTGGGCGCATATCCCCAACATTCTATAACACTGGGTGCAAATTTTAGGAATGCCCATAACCTTCTCATGCACCTCTCATGATCACATGATTTGCATACTATGGGAGTCAAGCACACATTATTATAGAATAATGCATAGCAAGATATGTGTGCAAATTCAAAGTGTTGTCAAATTGTGCCAATTAACACTCAATTATTGGCACTAATTGGTTAATCAATTTGGTTGGGCACACATCTTTGGTCAGTGCCCAAGTTTGAGCATCATATACAGAATCTGGGGATTTATGTGAAGATGCCCTGTTTGATTATTCCTGGAGAGTCCCAAAGAAAGATTAGGTTCTTACCTCAGTAATCTTTCTTGTCTAGTGGTTCTGAATGCTAGGGTCTTGTATCTGAACCAGCAAGTTGCTCGCAGAAAACTGTCAATCATGATTTACAACTTCACCTCTTTTCCAGAAAGCTGCTCCTACCCCTCAGTTTGTTCAAAAGCAATCAATTAGCCCTGTAATAAAAGACATAACAGGAAGGAGGAAAATGGGGAAAAATCCCCGAACAATTTTGTTCTGCTCTGTAACAAACATAGGAAATAACATAACATTCAAACTTGTGCAACTAATATCAAATATGTATAGAGCTTGTAGCTACTCACATGACCTTCTAACAAGCAGAGACTTAACCAGACTGTATGGTCATGATGATTTACCTATGCATCATAGTTCTTTTTTGTTTTTTCAGCTTCTCTGAGAGACAGAAAATTCTTCCAATCCAAACTGATCCTCAGGCAGAAGGCGGGGCTTCAGGACCACTAGACACATTACAAGAAAGAAGATTGCCTAGGTAAGAACCTAATCTTTCTTTCTAGTGCAATGTGTCTAGTGGTCCTGAAGACTAGGAATGTACCAAAGCAGTCTCCAGAGTCTAGGGTGGGCCACTTTACCTGCCTTTAAGACAAGAGATCCTGAAAGATGTGTCCTTCCCAGCTGCTACATCTACCCTGTAGAACCTGGTAGATCATGTAGCTGCTCTGCAAATCTCCTTGGGTGAAATAGCCCTAGTCTCCACACATGAGGCAGCAACTCCTCTAGTGGAGTGTGCTTTCAATGCAATCGTGGCCATTTTAATCCATCTGGAAATTTAGGCTTTAGATGACAACCTCCCTTTCTTGGCATGACAGGTAGGAACAAAAAGGTGATCCTAAAGGCAAAATTCATTCCTAACTTCAAGATAACAAAGAAGCACTCGCTTGATATCCAGCAAATGCAACACTTTATCCTTTTTCTTAGACCCCGTAGGGCAAAAAGCGGGTAAGAGGACTTCCTGGTTGATGTGGAAGGTTGAGACTACCTTCAGTAAGAAATATTGGACCATGCGTAAGGAAAGTCCTGCTTCCGTGAACCTAAGGAACAGCTCCCTGCAGGAAAGAGCTTGTAACTTAAAACCTATCTTGCTGACGTAACCTTCATCAGGAACACTGTATTGACTGTAAGGTCCAAGAAGGAAGCCTCCTGTAAGGGCTCATACGGAGCAGTACTGAGACCTAGCAATATGATGTTAAGGTTCCAAGAAGGAAAAGGTAAACACACAGGAGGGTGCAACTGCAGAGCTTCTTTAATGAACCGGGTGACAGAGGCCAAGGAGCCTTGTTCCCCTCAAGCTTGGTAAAAGGAAATACCTGCTATCTGCACTATGAGAGAACCTACCGAGAGCCCCTTCTGAAGTCCCTCCTGCAAAAAATCCAGGACTATTGAAATTGGAGCTCACCAGAGCTCTACCTTCACCTCTCACCAGCACTGAAAGGACTTCCAGGCCTTAGCAAAGGCTGCCACCGTGGATGGCTTCTTCGCTCTGAGCAACTGGTAATGTCCATGTCCAAATAACCCTTTCAGATTCTTGATTCCAGATTCTGAGTGAGAAGATCCAGAAATCTGAGGTTTTCATCCATCAGGAGATGAACTAGATCTGCATACCATAGTCTGCGAAGTCAATCGGGTGCCACTGGGATGTGTCACAATCTGTGCAGCTCTGGAGCCAGACTACCCCGCATTAAACTGCTTCAGTCCAGCAGGTACCAACATTAAATATGTAACTTAAAAACCCCCCACAAAAAAACAGCGGTGGGGGAGAGAATTGCTGCACCAGACATCTTCTTTCTGTTCATCAAATTCTGTCTTAAATCTACTTCTTTGGGATAGCATTTTGTTGATATACCAAATCCACCTGACTTGGGAGAGGGAGGGAGAAGGGGTATTGGTTTTATGCCTGTTCTGGCAGATGTCTGACTTTGTTTTGAATTTTCTGTAAACTCAATTAAAACTAAAATCAAAACTGTCAAAAGTAATTGCTGCTTTTTATGGGAACAGGTAATTTTTATGGGGAGACGGAGGGGATTCCTCACGGGGACAGAGGAGATTCTGGTGGGAATGGGCGGGGATGGGCAGAATTCTGGCGGGTACAGATGGGGATGGGCAGGATTCTGATGGGGATGGTTGGGATTTCTGTCCCTGCGCAACTCTAATGCAGATACAAGACCCTAGCGTTCAGTACCACTAGACACATTGCACTAGAAATTTAATACACTTTGGGCTCCTTTTACTAAGGTGTGCTAGCGTTTTTAGCGCATGCAGGAAATTACCGTGTGCTACGCTTCTAGAACTAACACCAGCTCAATGCTGGCATTAAGGTCTAGTGCGCGCGCTATTCCGCGTGTTAAAGCCCTAACGCGGCTTAGTAAAAGGAGCCCTCTATCTGTCTATTAATATATTCTACTTTTACCACTATCAATTTTCTGTTTAACGACTCTTTGTAACCAACCAGCTGGAGTGCCTTATTATAAATCATCATTAAAAAATTTTTAAAAATTAACATAGCAATCACCAACCCATAACATATAAAATCCCTCACACTTTGCTAAAAGAGTACAAACACTATGGGCTCCTTTTACAAAGGTGCACTAGTGTTCTTAGCGTGCGCTAGCCGAAAAATTACCGCCTGCTTAAAAGGAGGTGGTAGTGGCTAGCACATGCGCTAAAACCGCTAGCACACCTTTGTAAAAGGAGCCCTATTTTTGTGAAAAGATAAATACTGGAAGTCAAGACAGAGGTTCAAAGGAAGATCATTTTAAGAAATTGAGCCCACCATTGAAAATGCTTTGGAGTGTGTCTCCACCAGTCAGGTAACATAAGTAATATACTGAAAAGGGACCAGTTTTGTATCACATGCAGAAATAAAATGGATGCATGTGATCAGAAAATGAAACTGCACTTGCAGAAATATTTAGCAGAAACCTGAAGAAAGCACAAAATGCACTGCTTCAAAATCTTGAAAAGGCTCAAGACACTTACATCAGGGACAAAAGATGGATCCAACATGTTTGCTTCCAGTCTCTTGAAGTTGATGCTTCTGAAAATAGGATGCTGCTTGACCGCAGTGGCTCCATCTCCTGTGCAGCCCAGTCGCTCCTTTGGGTCCTTGGCAAGGAGCTATGCATAAACCATAAAAACAGAACACTTTCAGAATTCTTAGTTATTCATAGAAAGTGTCTTTTAATATTATTACCGACATGAATTTCAACCCCAAATACACAAAATATATCCATTGCAGGTTTTATGGGGGAGAAGTGAAATACATTTTGCTCACTTTAGTGATCAGAAATAATTCAAATGTCACAGTGACTACCAGATAATTTATCCCATAAATGTGTTCAACTCTAAAGCAACCCCGCACACAAACAATGAACCAAGTGTATTTCAATGGGGAAAAACTACAACTGTAATTCATACAGCAACATCTATGTATTCAAATAATAACAAAGAGGAGACACTTAACTTTCACCCAAAGGTGACTCAGCTATTTCACTTTGAAGGCTTCTTCAGGGGTAGTGTTTCTAAAATGCTGCAGCATAAAAGGCAAAACAGCTCAAACATTCATAGATGTACTGCTTGCTGGTTGTTATTCTCTTCTCAGGCATAACTAAGTAAAGCGCAGCACCGTATTTAAAGACTTCTACACATGGTGTTTCGTAAACAATCAGTGAATTTTTTTTGATAAATAATATTATGCATAACCCCAGTAAAGCCACAGGGATCATCAAGTGTCCAGGTGTTTGAGGTCTTTTTCTTCATTTGTTTTTCAATACCAGAAGTGTACACAATTTAAGTACACATACCAGATAATCTATAGATCTTGCCATGAAATTGTGGCTACCATCTCTGCTTCTAAATTTGCCATTTTTCTTTCCCTGCCACTGCCACTTTGCTCTCTTGTCCACTACAGCTGCCCTCCATTTTCTTTTATCCACTGCCACTCCCCCCTGGCTAGTCATCTTGTTCCAGTTTACTAATTCAGTCCCAAAACCTTTGGCCACAGTGTTCCGCTCTCACTGAATCACAAACATTCTCAACACTCTGGCTTAGATTCTTAAAAAAAAAAGCATGTTAAAACACGACGGGCTGCTATTGCAGCTGTTCTGGTAGCAAATTTTTTAAAAATGAGTTGTTCTCCAAAAAAAACACTCATGTAAATGAGGTTGGCGGAAAGTAGCGAAAACTCGCTAAATTGGCATGCGCCCATCGCTAGTGATAGCAATGGGCACATGCGCAGAAAAAAAACGCAAACATATCAACAAAGGAGTGATATGAGGGGGAAATAAGAAAAATGACGACATCTGCCAATGAAAAATATGATACCTATGTTTAAATTTTCCTCTGAAACTGCTATCTACAAGCTTAACTTCAAAACTGCCATTATCTGCCCAGGATCAGTTGTATACCTGAAACAATTCTGAATGAGAGAAAAATTTGCATGAATACTGACCACTTCTTTCTGGGGCAGCAAAGCTTGTGCTCATCACATTATTTGGTATGCACTGGTCTACTCAGCAGTAGAGAACACTACTGCTCTATGTCACTCAGGAGAAGCCAAACACACATGGAAGAAATTCACATTCAGATAGCAGTGAGGATAATTTATGGAATGTCAAAATCAATATAGGTCCAATTGGCTCTCAGGAGGTAACCTACAATGAACTTCCTAATGTCTGCAGGACAAATAACCTGCCCAAATACTGCCACTGATGGAAGGCCCAAGAAACAAGTCCACTGTGATTCAAGAAGTGTGGCTGCCATGATAGTCCATTTAAAACAAAATAAATAGAAATAAAAACTAATTTAATATATGTTTTGACAAGCTTTTGAAGCCAGAAACTTTTCTTCAGGTCTGACATGATAAATAACCTTCAAAAGCTTGTTAAAAACATATATTAGGATAATCCAATAAAAAGGTACCTCTTTTATTTTTCTTTCTGATGCTTTATTTCTATGTATTACTGTGATTCAAGATCCTAAACATTCTTTACTTATTTGCTCCAGTCCTTACTGGAACATGCATTTCATCCTACAAACAGAACCAGACCTATGTCTCAGTGGTAGAGATCATGACCTACAATAAATATCATGTCAAAGAAGATGTGAATATCTGCTGTTCCAGGCCTGGGATATGAGAAGCTCAAATTGTGACTATGGCCAGTGGCCATCTTAATATGATTACTGCTCACCTGGCCAACAGATATCCTAAGTGACTCACTCCTGGTGGCATCTCAACCACTCATATAGCCTTATGTGAAGCCCTAGAATAGATCCAGTCTCTTGAGACTGACTATAACCTATTGCTTTTGCCAGCCATTAAATGAAAAATATGCTACAGAATGTCAAATATGGTGCAGAAAAAATTTCCAGCAAAACAGAAACATATGTGAAAGTTATAAGCTATAAAAATAAATATTATTTCCAAACCTCTATCTTCACCCACCATCCTGCAGATTGAGTTTGCCTCCTCTGAGAACTTCTCTGAATATTCTTCTTGGTCCTCCCTCACCCTTCGGTCTACCTCTTCCCGTTTGACCTTCTCCTTCCGTTTCCTGAACGGTGACTGGCCCTGGATCATTTCGTAGATTAGACATCCCAGCCCCCACCAGTCAGGGCTATATGTATAGCTTTCATTGTTTATGACTTCTGGAGCTAGAAACATTTTTTGGGAAAAAAAAAAAAACAAAGTAAAAAGATTCATGGGAGTGCAACATATAAATATTTCTGTTTTAGTGCCTGATTTTTACTTTACTTTACATTAGTGATTTTTATTCCGCCATTACCTTGCGGTTCAAGGCGGATTACAAAAGGAGTTATCTGGCCATTTCCAGAGGAATTGAAGAGTAGAGCGGGTTGCTTCAGAGAATTGGGACGAGTCTTGTGGTGTTAGTTTGTCTTCAAGGATTTCTTGAATAGCATGGTTTTTATTTCTTTTCTGAATGATTTGTAGTCTGGGTGCCAAAGGCACTAAGCGGGGAATTTATCAAGGGTGCTAAGTGTGTTAGAAAACACAATTGCAGTAGCATGTGCTAACTGCTAAAGACTCCCATAGGAATATAATGGGCATTGTTAGCAGTTAGCACGCACTAACACATTTGCCTGCACTAATGCTCTTAGGCGCCTAAGTTAATTAACAAATGATGTTCAAAACAGCAAAAAAACGGCACCATTAAAGCATCTACCAGTGCCTAAATAATACATGCTAGAATTGCGCCTACATAGGTGTTATTAACTAGGATCTCACCATGCAACTTTGGGTGCCTAAAAGGAGATGCTCGTTTGCCCCTTTAGTGTTCAGTTAAGGGTTCTTGAAAGTCTCAATGGCCTTTTTTTCTTAAACTGGCCAATGGCTCCTCAGAGGTTACCAGGCCCAAAGCACAACTGTCTTCTTTCATCAATAACCCTTTCCAAATGCAGAAAACAATGAAAGGATCATGGGGTTTGATATACTACCTTTATAACATTACATTAGTGATTTCTATTCCGCCTTTACCTTGCGGTTCAAGGCGGATTACATAAGAATTGTTATGATATTAAGAAGTACATATTGTTAAGATATTAAGAAGTACTTAAGGAATAGTTTGAACATTTTAGTGGAATAACCAAAGCAGTTTACATTTTTAGTATATGCAGATACTTTCTCTGTCCCTAGAACTGGATTAAATACGATAAGCAAAATCGATGGTGAACAAGCATAAACTGCTCCTGTACAACGCGCTGCAGTCTGTTTTTTTTTGTTTGTTTTGCTGTGATACCTGTATCACATCAATGTAAGTAGGGGTAGTGTTGGATTCTGCACTTTCTTTTAAGCCTCAAGTTAAGTTAGTGATCTCCCAATCATTTTTTAAAACTTTGTCTTCTGCGTAGATTGAGAGATTATCTGTCTGTGCATAATTTCAAGATGGTTATCAGCACTTTGTTGACTCCAATATTTGATTATTGTAATGCATTGTACCTCGGCTTGCCAAAATATGTTGTTCAGGCATTACAGGTTGCTCAGAATGCTGCTGCATGAACTATTATGTGGGTTTCAAGATTTGAGCATGTGACCCTGATTCTCTGTGATTTGCATTGGTTGCCCATTAGCTCACGTATTGAATTTAAAGTGATTTGCTTGATTTTCAAGTTGTTGAAATGCAATGGGCCACCTGCATTAGCTTCTCTGTTGCAGTTTCACCAACCTACATAAGCATTATGGTTGGCAGATAATCTGTGTTTTGTTGTGCCATCCTTGACTACGGTGAGGCTTTCTAGCCGCTGTAATAATATGTTGATGGTACGAGGTCCAATATGTTAGAATTTATTGCCCTTTGAGATAAGGCAAGTGTCGGGCTTGTTACAGCTCAGGAAATTGGTGAAAACTGTTTTATTTGAGCGAACATTCTGTTCATAATTTGCTTTTAGGCTTGTTTTATTTTGATTATCTGTTCTTAAGTTTTTTTAGTTTTAGGGTTTATGTTTATTTTTATGGCTGATTCAAATTTTAGGTTTTTTATTATTGTCAATTTTATGACGCTATATGTTCATTGAATATGTATGTTTCTTGCACCCATCTAGAATTGTAGAATAGCGGGATATAAATTGTAAAATAAATAAATAAAACTAAAGTTGGGTTCCCTGTTCATCAGCCTCTGCTAAGATGTTCATGAGCTGCATTTATACTTCAGGTGATAAACTAGAGGAAAATATCTGAACCTTTTAGAATATGGTATGGCTATACTTTACCCTCTAAAGCTGTTGAGCAGCAATGTGGTCTGAAAGCATTGCCTTTTGGAAGACCACTTCACCTAAATGGTCTAAGAAGGATGGATCTTTACCAGGAGGAATAATTTCTTTAAAAAAAATCCACACACTTGGCTTTTTTCATGGCAGCTTTGACTACTTCCAAAGAGTGAGAAAGTAGGACTTTGTTAAACCAGGTGCTGTTTAGAGCCTAAACTTTATATCTAATTTTTTTTTTTTTAAAATTGGCTGTACATGAAGTGGAGTTTGCCACATCTTAAGTTGTTGATTTTCAAAATCATGTATAGAGATCAGAAAAGCAGCTTGTATTGTCTTAATAAATTCAGCACATTTTTCTGTTCTTTTGCTGTCGGGGAAATGGCACTTCTGCCATACACTGCATGAATCTTGAGTAGGAAATATGCATTTATTATTTGTAAGATTTAATAGACTGACTTTCAAATGTGATATCAAAGTGATTTACAAAACAAACACAATCAGTATATTACAATACTTGAATTAAACACTCAGCACCAAGCTACAAAAGGAGGGGGTTTAGAGCACTGTTAATTCCAAGAAAAAGATGTTGTAAACCAGGGGTGTCCAACCTTTTGGCTTCCCTGGGCCGCATTGGCCCAAAAAAATTTTCTGGGGCTGCACAAACACTGCAGCAAGACAGAGGAGGGAGCCGGCAAGACGGTAAACCCCCAGGGGCAGCAAAGGAAAACACTGCATCGCCCTTGACCAGGGCCGCACAAAATACTTCACGGGGCCGCAGGTTGGACATCCCTGTTGTAAACAGCAAAAAGAAACTAGCTTCCAGTTGGAAGAAGACCTAATTTAAAACTCATTCCATGCTGGGGAAGAGAAAGATCAAATGGAATTCCAGTAGAGTAATTTGCCTCAAGACGATTCAGGCAGATCAAAATCTGGATCTAATACTGTTTACTGCAGAGGTAAAAATCAGAGACCAGGGAAAATGGTAGTAGTGATTGCACTGTTTCAGGTTCTGAATCTGAGGTACAAAGCAGAGGCAATAATGCCAGTAGAGTGAAAAGGTTTAGCAATATGCCAGCTCTTTATAATAGTATTCAAAATCATTAAACATCTTTTTCAGGAAGGAGTGAGGTTTTTCTGGAAGAGGCTGCAAAGCCAACAAGAATTGTTTGTTTGCTGTAATGATCAAAATCGGTGTGGAAGATGTTGGGGTCTAATAGTGGGTTGTTGTTTTGTTTTGTTTTTTTTTGGGGGGGGGTTTGTGCAGGAGAGTCATTGCCCAGGAATAGGATTAATTTATTGTCACTGATGATTGAAACCCCTGAGAAAGCAAATACAGTAGAATGATAGGAATTATTAAACAAGGATTGGAGAACAAAATTGAGAATATCATAATGCCTTTGTATTGCTCCATGGTGTAACTGCACCTTGAATATTGTATGCAATTTTGGTCACCACATCTCAAAAAAAATACTGGAATGGATAGATGAGTGGAGTGGAACGGATAGATGTGAAAGGACTCACTTATTATTCTCAGACCATATAGTCTTTATCTACCTTCATTTTTTCTGTTTCTATGTTTACAGATAATTTATGTTAAAAAGCAGCAGTTTCGGCACAGATCCCTAGGGAATACCACCTGTTTATCCTTCTCCATTCATAATATTTACTAGTCAACCCTATTTTCTGTTTTCAATCTTTTAACCAGTTCTTAATCCACAATACTAGTACTTCCTAGTATTCTATAAATTATTACTACCCTAAAAGAACCTTGCTCTTGTTTCAGAGACAACTCTAGCAATCCAGTGCCCCATCTTTGTTAGGCTGCATCAATGGGACAGAGGCCAACTGTACGTGGACTTTGACAAAAGTTATGGCCAGGACTTACTTACAGGCTGCTATGGTGCAAATAAATCATTTTGCTCATACCAAAGTGCAAAGTTTCCAATTCAACTAGTGCACCCAGTCTCATTCCACTTTATTGCTCCTTCGCTTCAGTTATGAAATATGCAATAGTCAGCACCAGGCAATAGACTAACATGAGGAGTTCCCTTTTTCTGGTGGAATATTTTATGCTAACAACACATTCTTCAACACATAAGGTTGGGGAGCCCACTTAGACTACTACGTACTGCACTCAGAGGACCTGGTTGAAGTCTGAATGGTTCCTCCAAATCATATATTTTAAGGACATGTGGTCTTAGTTCAGACAACCAAGCATCCATATTTTATGTAAACAAGCAGGGAGTGACAGGATCTCTGCTTCTTCCAGGAAGCAGCAACGGTTTGGGATTATGTCATAACAAATCATATCTGAATGCAAGCAACATACCTCCCTAGCATTCAGAATCAAGTGGCTGACAGACTCAGCAGTTCCCTTCAGCCATGCCACTAATCCCCTCCGTGACAGGGCCCTGCAGTTTTTCTGCTGAGCTTGAGGGACTCCTCAAGCAGATATATTTGCCAGCATTGAGAATGCAAAGCTGCTGCTTTACTTAGTCCATCCATCCCCAGATCGATTTATGAGGGATGCTTTAGCAATGCCCTGAGTTTGACCTCTGTTCTACACTTCTCTCTCAGTGTACACCAGGAAGCTGGGACTTATTTCATCAGCTGGTACCCCCTCAGCCCTTGGATGACGTTCTCAACAGATGCCTACCCTACACCTAGCAGATTCAGATGACCATCTACAAAGAACCGAATGGTGATAATTTTACAATAGGACACCTAGGTTAACAGCAGAAATTTCCTACATCTTTATAAAATACTACCATACAAATCCTTCAGAAATCGTGCCCAGATTGAAGCCTGCTTGAAAGCAGGTTTAAATATCTGTGCAAAGAATGCCTGTGAATGCACGCGTTTTATAAAGTATGTGCATAAATTCTGACTCTGCTCAAACTCCACTCCTGAGCATTCCTTTTGTACAAGGACATGCCAGCTGTAATACGTTTACTTTTAGGTGTGATCTCATTTTACAAGATTTAATTTAATTTAATTCTTATATACCGCTAATAACCGTGAGGTTTCTAAGCGGTTTACAAAAATGAATGCATTAAAAGATACAATAAATAAAAATAAATAAGATAGGTACTTGGAAATTCCCTAACTGTCCTAAAGGCTCACAATCTAACTAAAGTACCTGAAGAGACAATTTATGAAAAATAAATTTATGAAAAATAAAGATAAAATATAAAAACAGAGATAGAGATAGAAATGAATATTCCACCAAGTAATGAATAAATAAATTTAAAGATAGAATTAAAAATAAATAAATAAAATAAATAAAAAAATAGAGATAAAAAATAAGTATCAAGAGAAATAAAAAATATATATTTAAAGTGTTCTCCCCTGCTGGATCGGGGGAGGGGTGTAACTGTGATCAGGTGTCCTGCTGGAGAGGGGCTCCCAATACTGCTGCTGGTCTCGGTGAGCCGTTAGCACCGTTTCTTTCAAAGTGTTCTCCCCTGCTGGATCGGGGGAGGGGTGTAACTGATCAGGTGCCCTGCTGGAGATGGGCTCCCGATACTGCTGCTGGTCTTGGTGAGCCGTTAGCATCGTTTCTTTCAAAGATCTCATGTTCACATGTAAATCAATGTTTTACAATGAAAATGGTTTATAAAATTATCCTCAAGGTATCCAGCTTTCTCTCTTCCAATGACTCAATAAAAGTCTAAGTCCCAGTATAGCAATTATGTTCCTTTTGGGCATAACACTCTGCTTTTGAGAGCTAGAGAATTTGTCCGTGCAGCTCTTAGTACAACTGGTACATACACATTCTAAATTCTAGCACGCTATTTAATTTAAGAACAAAATTTCCACTACATACCCATATATCCAACAGTTCCAACCCTTCCTCGGATCGTCTCTCCTTCAGGAATCTGAACAGCCAACCCAAGATCAGAAATCCGGATGTGACCTATATGCAATAAATCAAATTGAAGTAATGCATGCAATAAGAGTTTTTTAAAGATATTTTCCTAGATTAGAACAATTTAAAGTTGTTTTTATTTCTGTTAACAAATCACTGTCACATTTCTCTCCCCCCAATGTATTGTTCCTATCTCATTAATCTGATTATTTATTGGAGAGAAATCCATACTTTTCTATGCACTGTGGCATATTGTAAGAGGAATATACTGTACAGCAAGGAATAATACCAACATCAATTTAAATTAAAAAAAGGTTACATTCAGTTAGAACAGTTATCCAAGTATAAAAATCATCAAGCGTACACTTGTTGTTAGGTGCCATTGGCTCGTGTTCGAGTCCTAGCGACTTGATGAATTGTGGATCTAAAAAGAAATTGGTTTTGTGTTAGTCCAGAAATGTCCTCCAGCATCATCCCCATGGTTGTTTTCAATGGCTCCAGCCATCTGATCGCAGGTCATCCTCTTTGCCTGGTTTCTTTGATCTTCCCAAACATGATGTCCTTCTCCAGTGATCTCTCTCTTTTGATGGTGTGACCATAAGACAGTTGTAACTTCATCATTTGGGCTTCGAGTGACATAGCTAGTTCGATCTCTTCTAGAATCAATTTGTTAGTTCTTCTGGTAGACCACAGCATGCCTAAAATCCTTCTCCAGCAACAAAGCTCAAATGAGTTGATCTTCTGTCTTGTTTCCATAGTGTCCAGCTTTCACATCTGTAACTGACCACTGAGAAAATGAGTGCATGGACAAGTCTGATCTTCATTTGGAGTATTACCTCCTTGCCTTTGAATACTTTGTTTTGAGCCTTCATTGAAGAGTAACCAAGTGCTATTCTGCGGATTATTTCCTCCCTGCTAGTTGCTTCTTTGTTTACAAAAGAGCCCAGGAAATTGAAATTCTTTAAACTTCTATTCTATCACCTTCAAGCTCAAAATCTTCATCATTTTCTGTGTTCATGACATGTTTACTCTTCCTTCAGGTAAGTCTGTTTGGGAAACTCAGTGTGAATAGATACAGTAAAGTTCCACTCATTAGGGAGCTTATAGGTGGGTGGATGGGTACAAGGAGCTAGATGGGATGTGAAGTAAATCCTGGTATATATGGGGAAATGGGTGGTATTATTTTTATATTTAGGTTTTTCTCTGGGGAAATGTCCCAATAATGGGTCTCTTTTGTATGTATAACATCTCACTCCTATGTGAGTATGTGGAATATGATCTCCACCCCCAACCCACAAGAACTCTTTTTCCCTCCTTCCATCCCCTCTATTTTCCCCTCTGCAGGTAGTCTAGAGGTTAGTCAGGGCAGGAGTGATTCTATCACATTTGTCCATCCTGTCTCCACTGCCAAAATGGCTACCATGATGTCCAAGACTGATTCTGGAGGTCTTAGCAGCCATTTGGGCCACAGAGGCTGTATAGGCAGGAGCTTCTTCTGTTCAGGAGAGGGAGGGAGTATGAGAGGCACTGACAGGAAATTTAGCTGTGATTTTATCATGGCTTGAATTTGCATGCTTATTACTCTGAGCATGCCGCATTGTTATTCCTGTGCTGGATTAGTGGAAGAGTTCCCTCTACTGAAACTCTTTTGAACCTCCCCCCATAGATCCATGAACTAGGGAACAGGGCTTTTATCTACAGCAGTGGTGTCTGCACTATGGCTACCACCATTTCTAGCCCTAGAATCTAAGGTTTGAATGAACAGCTTTTCATCTTGGAAAAGTATATATTATTTTCCTTTTCTTTCTAACTATTACATTACATTAGTGATTTATATTCCGCCATTACGTTGCAGTTCAAGGCAGATTACAAAAGACGGATTACAAAAGACGATATCTGGCAATTTCTAGGGGAGGTAAAGAGTAGATCAGGATGCTTCGGGGAAATGGGAAGGTGCTTGTAGTATTAAGTCGATTTCAGGAATTTTTTGAACAGTAGTATCTTTATTTCTTTTCTGAACGTTTTGTTCCAATTCTATTTTGTCAAAGTACTGAGATTTGGCACAGATGTCTTACAACAGGGCCATCTGATGAAAGTACACAGCAAGATTTGAGGAGAAAAATTTTATCCTCTCCCCCTTAATAATAATAATAATTTTATTTTTATATACCGCCAAAGCCATAGTAGTTCGAGGTGGTTTACAATAAGAAGAGCTGGACAGTCAGCGAAAAAATAACACTGAAGTCTTTGAATAATTCTTTGTAGGGAAGGAGAGAGAGAGTAAAAAAGTTACAATATAGGAACATCAAGTACATATAAGTAGAATACAGTGGTGAGGTTTTAAGAGTTCTTGGTTACAAATCGGTTGAAAAGTTTGGTTTTGATGGTGAAAAATCCAAGATGGCCGCACGAGGAGTTGTTTGAGCTTCACTCTCCCTGAAGCTCCTTAAAATATCTTTGTCTACTGTAATTATTTACCTGGTTTATAATGCCGAAGAGGAGGGGACGCAGCGCTGCTGGAGCCTCGCAGCGCTCCAGAACGGCCGTCTTCGGAAACATCGAGGACCTGATGAGGAGAATGCAGGGCACGCCGACAGCTTCGGGGAGTTCCCCGCGGGAGACGCATGGTGGAGGCGCATCTGTGTCGCTCTCCATGGGGCCGGAGACATCGTTGAGTCCCGAAGTAAGGGCACCTCCCCCACGCCCTCAGTCAACCAGTTCCCCGCGAGAGGAGGTACTTCCTGAGGTCGGAGTTCACCTCCTCCCGGAGGCTAAGGAGAACAACGGGGGAACTGTGTGGCAGGACTCCCTGCTGGTGCAGAGGAGTCTGAGCGAGGAGACTGAGGAGGAAGCGGTGGGGGATGAGAGAATTCGACAGACTGCTGTAGGAGACACGCTGCCAGAGGGTGAGCTAACCAAATTAAAATTACAACCTTTACAACTTTTTCAAATTGAGAAGCCCCGAGAGGTTACATTAGATTCTCTGTGGGATCTTGTGGCCAATTTGGCAAGATCTATAAACCCACAACTACAACAATTAGAAAAGAAACTTAATAACCATGAAATTGAGATTAAAAATTTAAAGACTGGACTTGAGGACTCAAAAACTTCAGTACAGAATGTCTGTCAAGAATTAAAAGTCTCCCAACAAATTACTGAGACATTAATTAAAGACAATACTAACCTAAGAAGGAAGATGGAGGCAATGGAAAATTTCTCTCGTAATAATAATCTCAGACTGATAAATTTCCCTAGGGTTCCTATGATAGCCCCAAGGGAAATGTTGAAACGTTATATGACGGAAGTATTGGAACTTTCTGAAGAGTCGTTACCACCATTTACGCAGGTCTATTACCTTCCAAATAAAACTCAAGACCAACAACAACAGAAAATGGGACCTGATTTAATGAACATATCTAATATTTTGGAAACGTCTGATAGAGAATTGATGACCCCAGCCACTTTACTTTTGACAGTAGCTCTCGCACCAGATAAAAACTGGTTGCTGAGACTCTTCTTTAAAAATAAACACAAAGAATTTTTAGGTTGTAAAATTCAGATGTTCCCAGATTTGGCTAGAGATACACAGAGAAGGAGACGAGAATTTTTGTTAAGGAAACCTGGTGTTATATCTCTGGGGGCGACCTTTTACTTGCGACATCCATGTAAATGTGTTGTTAATTATCATTCTCATAAATATGTTTTCTTTGAGCCATCTCAACTGACAACCTTTCTCTCAACTGCACCTCTGGAGAAAGAAAGTGCTTAGTTTAAGAAAGGGTGCTTTAATCTCATTCAACTAGTTATTGCTTGGTTTAAATATAATTTCTTTGATTCGCCTATTACCCCTCTTGGATCTGATTGAGGACTTGAGTAGAAATTTATGCTTATATTTGATATTCTTTTATATATCTTTTCAATTGTATTAATTTCATGCTGAATTTCCTTTCTGTACAAGTTTTATGCTTGATTATATTGAAAAATTCAATAAATATTAAATAACAAAAAAAAAAAAAAAAAAAAAAAAAAAAAAAAAAGAAAAGTTTGGTTTTAACTAGTTTTCTGAAGTTAAGATAGGATGAGGAGTGCTTGATGATGTTGCCTAGCCAGCCGTTCTGTTGACTTGTTGATTGTAATTAGTTGGTCTTGTTCATTTGTATTACTCTTGCTTATCTTTATATTGTGTGTGAAAGGATGGGGGGAAGGGATATGTATTTATTATATCATTTGAAGAATTAAGTGCTGTGTTATTTTGTACATTGTTTGATAATGTGTTGCACTTGATGTTGGTTTTTAAAATGAATAAAGATATGGAAAAAAAACACCCCATTATCACAGTTTGGTAAAGGGGGAACAGTGACAATTTTTTAAATATGCATTAGAAGTTCATATGTGCATTAATTTATAGATTAGTGCACATTAAAATGATTTTGCATGCAGTAAACTTAAGATACCCCAACAAACCAAGAGGCCTTTTCACAAAGCTGGGGTAAGAATTAATGCACGCATACTCAGCAAAAAGACAGCTTACCATGGGGTGTGCTGAGGCGTCCCATGGTAATTTGGAGATATGCATGCATTACCCACATGCTAAAAAATAAAATTATTTTTTAGTACTGGGTGCAGGTTTGAGGGCAGAAAGTGGTCATGTTCTGCACTAATCAGTTAGCATGTGGGCATTACCATATGCTAACTGATTAGCGCAGGTTTAGCTTGTGAATCCCTAATGCCTACAAAATAGGTGGAAGTACAGGCTCACAACACTAATAGGAAAATTAGTACATGGCCATTAATATATTTTAAAAAAGGAAAATCAGCCATTTTACCTCACCAGAAAAAATGGCCTTAGCATGCGGAAGTGAACCACATAAGGGTATGGCTAAGGCCACTTTTATCTGCTGTTTAGTAAATGGGCTCCCAAATGTGCACTAACAAATGCACATCCCTAAGCTGTGGGAACGTCTAGAACAGCGGTTCTCAACCTGTGGGTCGCGTCCTCTTTGGGGGTCGAACGACCCTTTCACAGGGGTTGCCTAAGACCATCGGAAAACACATATTTCCGATGGTCTTAGTCAGTGTTCTTCAACCGCCAGTCCGTGGACTGGTGCCAGTCCACAGAAATTTTCTGCCGTTCCACAGGGCCGGCACGTCCATCTGGCCCAAGACAGCGTTCTTCAGCCGCCGGTCCACGGTGCGATCAACGCAGCATCTTCGGGCCAGCTCCCTGAGTGCTGCAATGTACAAAGCCATGGGAAAAGGCTCCTACGCGCGGACTGCGCCTGAACCGGAAGCCTTCTCTCTGATGTTGCAACTTCCAGATGAGGTGCGGGATGCGCGCGAGGAGCTGTTGTCCACAGCTTTGTGCAATGCAGCACTCAGGAAGCCGGCCTGAAGACGCTGCGTTGATCGCACAGTGGACCGGCCCAAAGATAACACCGGGGGACAGACCAGAAGGCAAGGCACATGGAGGGAAAGAGACAACAACGGTAGGGGAAATGCTTTTATTTTTTTTATTTAGTGATTGATTTGGCTGTTCAGGAAGAAATGCATTTGTTTCTTTGCCTTTGGAGCTGTACTACTTGCAGAGTCTTGCATCTTAGGGTTTGTTTGTAAATATTAGTACTTTTTAGAGCTCCTTTTAGAAAACCACGTTAGGGCCTTAACGCGCAGAATAGCGCATGCTAAATTGCCATGCGCGCAAGCTGCTACCGCCTCCTTTTGTGCAGGCGGCAGATTTTCAGCTAGCGTGAGCTAATCCGATGCGTGCGTTAGAAACGCTAGCGCACTTTTGTAAAAAGGAGCCCTTAGTTTTTGGTCCTGCATTTGCATGGGGTTATCTGTTTTCTAGTAGGAATGAATGTTTAAAAGCATACAGTGTGGTTTGTGTATTTTAATTTTGTGGTTAACCATTATGTGTTGTTAATACAATTATATTGTGTGTATATATGAAAACTGAATGGAAAAAATGGTGTTACAATTAGTACAATTATGGGGGCGGGGTCTGGAGCGGAGATTGAGTGGAAATGGGCATGACTTAGGCCAGTGTTCTTCAACTGCCGGTCCGCGGACCGGTGCCAGTCCACAAAATAATTATTTTATTTTCGCCGGTCCATAGGTGTCAAAAGGTTGAAGAACACTGGTCTTAGGAACCGAGACACTGCCCCTCTATCCATCTCCAGGCGGGTCCGCCCACATGCAGATACGCCCACATACATTTATTTGTAATTAGAAATAAATATTTCACTATAATTACATATTGTTTTTGTGATTAATCACTATGCTGTAATTATGTTCAATTTGTAACAATGAAAATACATCCTGCATATCAGATATTTACATTACGATTCATAACAGTAGCAAAATTACAGTTATGAAGTAGCAACAAAAATAATTTTATGATTGGGGGTCACCACAACATGAGGAATTAAAGGGTTGTGGCATTAGGAAGGTTGAGAACCACTGGTCTAGAAGATCTATTTGGGATGGGTCGGAGTCCTAATTAGGCACTGTGTTTTGGGCTGTAGGTATATAGATTGTAAGCATCACAAAGCAAAGACTGGTATCATGTGCATCTGTAAAGCGCATTAGAGCTACAGTAATGTTATACTAGTAATAATGGTTATTGCAGCGTCCTGAGACATCTCCATACTTACCACGATCATCCAAAAGAATATTTTCAGGTTTCAAATCTCTGGAAAGCAAAGAGAAGCAGTATGACTGGAAGGTTTCATTAAACAGAAAGCCTTTTCCCAATCTGTAATGTTCGGGTGAAGAACATAATGCCTGATATTCAGCAGCACTTGGCCAGACAACAGATGCTGCTATTCAGTTAAGTGCTGCTAACTAGGGCCATACCCAGATTTTCAGCGGCATTAGCTGGATGCGGCTGCTAAAAATCTATGCAGTCTACCCCGGTGCTCTCCAGATTCCATGGGGATGTTCTGGGGCAGTGCCTGAGTGAAGCAGGGAATTCTGGGAGACTGGTAATATCCAGCAAAAAAATACTGTCCTAAGCTATAAAGATGGTTGTCTGGGTAACAGTAGTGAATTTCACTGCTATCCAGATAACTGCAGCTCTGTCTGCTAGGCCTGAATATTCAGCAGCGATACCCAGACAGCAGCCAATACCGAATATTCAGGAATAACGTCAAAATATCAACTGCAGGAAATTAATTTTGACCCAATACTATGTTATATTTCTGCCATAAAGGAAGCTGGTTTAAATGAGGTTTTGTGTGTAGATATCTACGGTAGAAATTGAACATGCAAATTTATAGGTTGCATTACAGTGGTGGTTTTCCTTTTACAAGCTGCAAATAATACACAGAAACCTCCCCTCCCATCTCCCCCTCACAATACACGTGCACACATTGGACACACATTAAGGGATGCATAAAGGGATTGATGCTATGCTTTTGAACATCTGCAATATTTCTATTTTTTATTTATGTACTTATTTAAGGGCCCTTTTACAAAGCTGTAAGAACCGCTAACACATTACATTACAGTCCATTTATAGACCGCAAAACTTTCTAGATCAATGTGGTTTATATAAACAAGAGACTGTACAAAACAGCGAATTACAGAATTTGTGACTTAATCATTAATTTCCCAAAAATCTTACAAACAAAGATGTTTTCAATAATTTTCGGAAGTGCAGATAGGAGCCTGAGGAAGAAAACAAGGTACGTAACTCAGAGTCCTGACTGGAAGCCTGGAATGCAAACAATAGCATACAGCAGGATTTGCTGAGTCATTTCATGGTAATTTTGCCACGTGCGCACACTACCCATGTGCTAAAAAAATAAAATGTATTTTTTAGCCAGGGGGTTTGCCTGGGGGGGAGGGGAGGGAATGGAGTGGATGGGTGCTGCACTAATTGCTGAATGCTAGCTGATTAGCACATGCTTAACACCTGGGTCCTTGCCACCCATGGGCTCACGCTGTATAATTTTGCAATGTGTGCATATTACCCACGCACTTTAAAAAATAAAATTTATTTTTTAGGCAGGGGGTGTGTTTGGGGGGGGTGGGGGGTGGAGAGGGTATGTTCTGTGCTAATCAGCCAGCCACACTGCTGAATGCTAACCAATTATCGTGTGTGTCATGCCTGAGACCTTACCGCGTATGGTTTTATGTGGTAATCTGTTTTAATGACCACAAACTAATACCAAAAATAGGAATTTTGGCCATTTTACCCCAGCAACAACTATGGCCTTAGCATGTAGGAATGACCTAAGTAAGGGTGTGCTAAGGCCTTTTTTTTTTTTTTATTACTGCTTGGTAAAAGAGCCCCTTAATTTCTCATGTACAGCAAACATGAAAGCTATTCAAGCGGTGTACATTCAGTTACAGTAGGTATTTTTTCTGTTATTCTGGATTAACTGAGCAACCAACCTAATCTGTATGTTTAAGAATGAGTCCCCAGATAGTATGCCACCATTTCATCGTAAAATGATCTTAGAACTTGTAACCCATAGGGCTGTGCTTTTCAAAACACTTAGAATCTTCCATAGTGCTGACATATACCCAGTGCTGCACAAAATATAAATTAAATCAGTAGGGGAAAACACAACAGAAAAGAAAACTGAGATTAATTTGGCTACTTGCCCTCTCCCCCCCCCTGGTTCTACCTCACTTTGAGATTTCAAAAAGATCTGAATGAAGAAAATAAGAAGAGACACAAGAACTGGCAAGTTAGATACAAAGCATTGATAAAGACAGCTAAGAAAGAATATGAAGAGAAACTTGCAAAAGAGGCAAAAACTCTTAACAATTTTTTTAGGTACATCAGAAGCAGAAAACCTATCAGGGAATCCGTGGGACCGTTGGATGATTAAAGAACAAAAGGGAAGCTCAGGGAGGATAATGCCATAGCAGAGAGACTGAATTAATTCTTTGCTTTGGTTTTTACAGAAGAAGATGTAAACTTCTCCTTATAATGACAGGGGTTGCCATGCAGCTTATTTAAAAAAATTGGAAAAACTGAGATAGCTTAAATTACACATTCTGGTGGGAATCCCTCTGTTATATTTTTAAAATGGAACGTTTCATGGCCATACAGCAGGGACATTACAGGAATTTTATGGATGTTTGGGAGCCATTGGCTAAATTTTGTAAGGAATGATAACTGATTTTATTTCATAGACTTGTAAACATACACATCCAGGGTGGGTGGGGGTGGGGGAAGGGAGTTGCATTGGAATTTGATTCAGGGAATTTATGGATAGTTTCTTGAAGGTTTTATTTTATTTGAGTATTAGGTAGGAGGGTGAGGGGAAATATAATTGTACATTAATGTCTGAAAGTTTATTGTGCTTGTCTTGTAATATTTTATGTATATGAATTACTTGTTGCACAATTGTAGTTTGAAAATTCAATAAAGATATACAAAAAAAAGAGATCTACCTGAACCGGAAATGGTTTTCAAGGGTGATGATGTGGAAGAACTGAAAAAAATCTCGGTGAATCTAGAAGATGTACTAAGACAAATTGACAAGTTAAAAAGTGATAAATCACCTGGACTGAATGGTAAACATGAAATTGCTGACCTACTGTTAGTGATCTGTAACCTGTCGCTAAAATCATCTGTAGTACCTGAAGATTGGAGGGTGGCCAATGTTATGCCGATTTTTAAAAAGGGTTCCAGGGGAGATCCAGGAAATTACAGACCGGTAAGCCTGACTTCAGTGCTGGGTAAAATGGTGGAAACAATTGTAAAAATTAAAATTGTGGAACACGTAGACAAACATGATTTAATGAGATGAAGTCAGCATGGGTTCAGCCTACGGAAATCTTGCCTCACCAATTTGCTTGACTTCTTTAAAGGTGTGAATAAACATGTGGATAAAGGTGAGCTGGTTGATGTAGTGTATCTAGATTTTCAGAAAGCCTTTGATAAAGTTCCTCATGAGAGGCTCCTGAGAAAATTAAAGAGTCATGGGATAGTTCAGTTGTGGATTAGGTATTGGTTATCAGACAGAAAACAGAAGGTAAGGTTAAATGGCCATTTTTCTCAATGGAAGAGAGTAAACAGTGGAGTGCCACAGGAGTCTGTACTGGGATTGGTGCTATTTAACTTATTTATAATAATAATAATAACAGCTTATATACCGCAATACCGTGAAGTTCTATGCGGTTTACAAAGATTAAGCAAAGGTACAAATTGACTTTAAGAGGGGAGGAAGAAAGAGGGTTAATGATCTGGAAATTGGAACGACGAGTGAGGTGATTAAATTTGCAACTGTTCAAAGTTGTTAAAACGCATGCGGATTGTGAAAAATTGCAGGTAGAGAAAGGAAAATGGTAAAACAAAAGGGCATAATTTGAGGTTGAGGGGTGGTAGATTCAAGAGTAAGGTTAGGAAATATTCTTTATGGAGAGGGTGGTTGATGTGTGGAATGCGCTCCCAAGGGAGGTGGTAGAGAAGAAAACGGTGACAGAGTTCAAACAAGCATGGGATGAACACAGAGGATCTCTAACCAGAAAATAATGGGTATACATTGAAGGAACTAAGGCCAGTACTGGGCAGGCTTGCACGGCCTATGTCCCGTATATGGACATTCAGTTGAGGATGGCTGGGATGGTTAAGACGGGCTGCAATGAACTTTGATGGAGACTCCAGTAGATGGAACCTAAGCACACTACTGGGCAGGGCTCTGGGTTTTTGGCCAAGAAATATCTAAGAAAAAGGACCATTTAAACTAAATTACTAAATTTATGGATCATGTATGGTTGGGCAGACTGAATGGCCTACTCAGGTCTTTATCTGCCGTCATGTACTATGTTACTATGTGCGGTGGCTAAAAAAGCAAACAGAATGCTAGGAATTATTTAAAAAGGGATGGTTAACAAGACTAAGAATGTTATAATGCCCCTGCATCACTACATGGTGTGACCTCATCTGGAGTAGCACATTCAATTCTGGTCTCCTTATCTCAAGAAAGATATAGCGGTGCTAGAAAAGGTTCAAAGAATGACCAAGATGGTAAAGGGGATGGAACTTCTCTCGTATGAGGAAAGACTAAAAAGGTTAGGACTCTTCAGCTTGGAAAAGAGGCAGCTGATGGACGATATGATTGAAGTCTACAAAATCCTGAGTGGAGTAGAACAGGTACAAGTGGATCGATTTTTCACTCTGTCAAACATTACAAAGACTAGAGGACACTCTATGAAGTTACAGGGAAATACTTCTAAACCAATAGGAGGAAATATTTTTTCACTCAGAGAATAGTTAAGCATTGCTAAAGGTTGTGGTAAGAGCAGATAGCATAGTTGTTTTTAAGAAAGGTTTGGACAATTTCCTGAAGGAAAAGTCCATAGTCTGTTATTGAGAAAGACATAGGGAAAGCCACTACTTGCTATGGATAGGTAGCATGGAATGTTGCTACTCCTTGGGTTTTGGCCAGGTACTAGTGACCTGGATTGGCCACCATGGGAAAGAGCTACTGGGCTTGATGGACCATTGGTCTGACTTAGTAAAGCTATTCTTATGCTCTTATGTTTAATCTACAAACAGAACTATTTGGGAGTAACTTTATATGAAGCCACCTCCACCTAGATTTAGGTAGCAGGATGGCGCATAAATTGCAGAATTCGAACATAAATTACCTCTTATAGAAAAGTACATGCTATGATTTGATAGCACCTGCATTGCTAGTCCACCTCTCAGACCTCTTTAAATCTTTGCCAGCAACAAATAGCATCTCCTACCTGCTGCTCGCGCTGCTTTGAGATCGATCATAATATAGTGCTCCATTTGCATTTCAGACATACTGCATATACAGGAAGCTTTTTTGTTTTAAGTTATTCGTATTTTTCCTGACCTTTCTAAAGCTACACCAAAAAGAAGATAAGGGTTCTCGGCTTATAAAACTGGAGTTCTTGCCCTAGCTCTGAGCTTTTTGCTTAAATTTCTTTGTAACTTGTTTTATTTTGATTAAGGGTTAAACTTTCTTGTTTTTTTATCCTAAACAACTCCTAGACTATCAGGGCCTTAGACTCCTCCCCCACAGGACACAGAGGGAGGAGCCCAAGGGGCAGGGTCTTAGGCATCTGAGTCAATAAGGGCCTTAGACCCATCCCCGTGCACCACATGATGCACTGGGGAGGGAAGGGCCTGCCATTTTGGAGTGGCGGGCTTACGAGCGAGACGGACTGAGCTTCTGTCCTGTTCCAACGTCTCTAAAAATGTATGGAAGGGGTTCGAGGGGTGGCGGAGGGGACAGCGGGGGACCTCCGGTGGCAGAAGGGAGTGGGTATCCCTCCTGCCATTTTTGGTGGTGGGAATGGGAGGGGATGTTTGGGGGGGGGGGCAGTTTGCAGTGCCTTCATTGGGGAGGGCCGGGGAGGAGGGCTTTTTTTTAATGGGGCAGATATTGTGCATGTGTAGCATGCACAGCATCTGTGCTCATTTAAAAAAAAAAAAAGAAAAGAAAAAAAAGGTTTCCTGGCCCGAATGTCTGAGTGGCAGGAGCCTGCTTTTGGGCTTCCCCTGCCTTTCAGCTGTTTGGGCTTCCCCTGCTAGCTCTGCACATGTGTGAAAGTTGCTCTTACTGCAGTGAATTGGACGGCAGAGTGGGGATTACAAGGAACATCCACATGAATCATTTGCATGCAAACCTTTTAGTGCATCAATAGCTCTTTCTGAATCAGCCAAGAAAATCAGATCAGTGCAGACCCACACGGTCTTCCCGATCCTCTTAGTGCATCTAGCCCTTTGAGGCTACAGGAAACAAGGGGGAGCCTTTTTACAAAGCCGCATTAGCGGTTTTATCACACACACATTTTTAGCCCCTGTGCTAGCCGAAAAACTACCGCCTGCTCAAGAGGAGGCGGTAGCGGCTAGCACGGCCGGAAAATTATCCTCACTATTACGGGCATTAAACCTCAAACACGACTTCGTAAAAGGAGCCCCAGGAGAGATGAGTTACTCAGAATGTTAGTGCTGTATAATGTCGGCTGTAGGAATCACAATTGAACATTAACCATATGTTTGTTTTTCCTCTGTAATTGTTTTCTGCTTGATCCTCGAATAATGTAGACAAATTTGGAAAGATGACTTATCTTTTTATTCATTTTCTTATTGTTAATTTATGATTTTTCTAAATCACTGTATTAGTATGCGATGTAGATTGAAATGCTAATAAACAAAAAGATTTTTAAAATTGTATTTGTATATTTTGAATGTATGTTGATATTTTTGTGCTGTTAATTTAATGTATTATTCTCATGTTTTATTAACCACTTTGCATGGGACCATGTCTAAGGAAGAAGGTATATGAAAGCAAAGAAACTTAGGGCCTGATTCTGTAGAGTGCAACCAAAGTTGCATGCATTGCCGATTTGTGCATGCAACTTAATTGGCAATTAATAATTGGCACTAATTAGAATTTATATGCACAACTTTCTAAGCGCATTCTATAAAGTGGTGCATGTAAATTCTAGTGTGTGGATCTCAAAAGAGGACGTGACCAAGGGAGGCACACAGATGGGTCATGGGCATTCCTATAAATTAGGCATACTATTATAGAATACGCTTGATCCATGCACAACTTAGGAGCAGGCATTTAGGCCTAGTTTTCACTGGCAAAAATGGTTGCACCTACAGTAAATGTTAGTTGTGCAGACCAGCAGTACGCCTGATTCTATATACGGTGCCCAATTTTAGAGGTGTTTTATAGACTCGTGCTAAGCATCTTTTTTCGGTGCCGATTTTTTAGGCATCATATATAAAATATGGCCCTAAGTGCATATAAATATGAACACTATCATCATTCAATGACTTTGAAGTGAATAGTATTTCAATATCATCTGTACAAAGCAACAGTGACATCCTGTGGACAGAAAGATGTATAGATTCCTCAGTGGAAAACTTTGAGCAATGTGAACTATGGAAACTTTTTGCACCTGCAAAGATCAAAACAGCCCTTACATCTCCTTTTGTCATATGAAACTGTTAAAACATATGCATTTGCCCTTTAACAATTCTATTTGAATGAAAAAATAAATAAATAAGTATTTTTTTTAGGAACCCAAGATAAAAGCTGCAAACATCGCAACCAAAATGCGGCAAAAGCCACTCACAGATTAAGACTACTACTACTACCACCATTTATCACTTATATAGTGCTGAAAGGCATTCACAGTGCTATACATTTTGACATTTAATAGACGGTCTCTGCTCAGAAGAGCTTACAATCTCACTTGGACAGACAGACATGACGTATAGGGTTGGGGATACAAAACCCAACACAACAGGAGGGCCACTCTCACAAACAAAAAGGAACTTAGCCAGGGTCCATACTGCAAGAGAATGCAGCAGAGCAGTCACAGCATAAAATAGCTCTAGAAGTGCTGCTTTTAGCCTCCTCTTTTCCCTTTTGGGCTTGTGTTCACAGATTGAGTCAAAAGGGACCTGGGGCTCTGTGAGTTACAGTACAAGGGCACACCTGAGCCATGCTATTGTGCAAGAACCTCCCTTCCTTTAAGGAGAGCTATCCACTTCCCTTGTGTATTTTTGTGGGACAGGTGTGTACTCTGAAGTTTTTGTCCACCTCTGTTGGGTATGTGGATTTCTGTGTCTTGTTTTGTTTGACCCTGCTGTGGCCAGTCCTTAGGGCTGCAGGTTTATCTGGACTGCCTCAACACACCTGGGTCATTGCTTCTCTCTCTGTAACTGTGTTCCTGTTTCCTGCCAAATATCTGCCTTGTGTTTTGTTCTGGCTTCTAGTCCAGTTCGTGCTGGATTCCTGCTCCATTATTTTCTTGACTTTGACCTGGTCAATCTCTTTTCTTGTTCTATTAGGACTCTTGTTTTGGACACATTTATATACGCAGATGATATTATGACATTGCTACCTTTTTTAAGCAATATCGATCAAGTGAGGAGTGATACAAGTCATTGTCCCCCTCCCCCTTTACAAAAGTGTAGCGTGTTTTTTAGTGCCGACCGCAGTGGTAACAACTCCGATACTCATAGGAATTCTTTGAGCATCGGAGCTGTTACCACCACAGCTGGTGCTAAAATCTGCACTACGGGTTTGTAAAGGGGGGGATATGAATTTATTAGATGTGGATGATTGAATTTCAATTGAAATTATAAACTAAATTGTTACTAGTATGTCCACCTACTGTTCCCCATAAAGATAATCTTTTGTCAATTACCCAGTAAATATAGTCAATTACCCAGTAAATACAGTAGTTAAGATTTGGGGTGCACAATTTGGTAGTAATCTATCATTGGAACATCCATGACAATTTTTTTTATAAAAAAAATATCTTTTGGGCTGTTCTGGAAGTTGAGGAGAGTTAGAAAGTATTTTGATCACTATCATTTCTGACTATTAGTCCAATCTTTGTTCTTGTCATCGATAGACTATTGTAACACCATTTATTTGGACTGTCCAAAATCCATTTTACACAAGTTGCAAACTTATAAAATACTGCAATTTGGTTAATCTTCAAATTGAAAAAAAAAAAGAGACAAAATCACACCATATCTGATAAAGCTCCATTGGCTTCCTGTGGAAGCCAGAATATGGTTTAAAATTTTATGTATGTTGTTTAAGATATATCAAGGAGAAGCAAAACCTTTGCTTACCAGGCAGCTAAGCTGAACCCTTGGCTTGCCCAAATGATACTCGAGGCCCCCTCTTACCTTAGTTTTAGAAAACTTCTCAAAACGCACCTCTTCCGCGAACAGGGCTCTTAATCCCCCTTGCCCCCGGCTTCTCCCCTTTCCCACTCTCCCCCATTCCTTCTGATCTCTCTCCTCCCCCCCCCCTCCACACTTGGTCTCACTCTCGTTATCGCTTACCAATCCTACCTTCTATCTTACCATTACCCCTGCTAAATCTCAGTTATAGATTTCCCCTCGCCCCCCCTCTTCATTGCCTGTAATTTTTGTTAAAATTCTGTAATTTTGTAATTTTGTCAAAATTTTGTAAATCCGTGCATCACCACGGACCTTAATTAATGAATGTGAACCGCCTAGAACTTTTTGAGTTTGGCGGTATACAAGAATAAAATTATTATTATTATTATTGTATATGTCTCTTTTGCCATGCTATTCTGAAGCAGGATTCTATGGCTTAAGACAGAATTCTCCATTTCGGTTTCCAGAGGTTAGAGGAATAAAGTATACCAGATTATTTACTTCCACTGTTGCTTATCAAGCTGCAAGACTTTGGAAAAAATTTACCAGTTCAATTAACAATTCACAATAATTATAAAAGATTTAAGAAGGTTCTGAAAACTTATCTGTTTAATGAATATGTGTTAAAGTAGTAGCAAATTTACACCCTCTTTTACAAAACTGCGCAAGAGGCTGGCATGCTGAATGCTCTGCGCTGCTCTGACAGTCATAGAGTTCCTATGAGCATTGGAGCAGTGCAGAGCATTCGTTACATTCCATTACATTCCATTACATTAGTGACTTATATTCCGCCTTTACCTTGCAGTTCTAAGCGGATTACAGTGTAAGACAGCTGGACATATCCAGGAAGTTACAATTCAGGGGATGTATACAGATCAGGCGTAGAATAGAGGGGGATAGCTGGGGTTTTCTAGGAAGTTATAATTGGATGATGCTTACATAATAGATGCTGGAAATTACAATTTAGGAGAAGGGTTTAGGCTTGGTTGCTTGTTAGTTTCGGTTGGGAGGTTGTATAGTTTTTTGAAAAGTAGGGTTTTGATTTCCTTTCGGAATGATTTAAAGTCGATAGTTGTTGACAGCAAATTGGAGATTAAGAGGTCCAGTTTCGCTGCCTGCGTTGCTAGGAGGCCTTCATACATCTTCTTTCGCTGAGTTCCCTTGAGTGGGGGATAGGCGAATAGGTTCTTGGTTCTTCTTGTTCTGGATGAGCAGTTGAAATTAAGGCGGTTGTTAAGGTAGGTGGGTGCGGATCCGTTTATTGCTTTGTATAGTAGACAATAAAATTTTAATTGGATTCGGGCACTTATTGGTAGCCAGTGAGAGGCTAGGTAGGCATTGGTGATATGGTCAAATTTTCCGAGGGAGTAGATCAATCTGAGGGCTGTGTTTTGAATGGTCTGCAATTGGTTTAGCAAGTTTGTGGGGCATGGAAGATAGAGGATGTTGCAATAGTCCACTAGTCCTAGGACAAGGGATTGAACTATGATCCTGTAGTGGTCTTTTTCGAAGAATTTTCTTATTTTTTGGAGGTTGCGCATGGTGAAAAATGCTTTTTGCATAGTTTTATTGATTTGTGTCTGCTTTGTGCAGCATCTATCTATCGTCACTCCAAGGATTTTGAGGGAAGGTTGTATGGGGTATTTGGTGGCGTTAATTACTAATTCTGTTGTGGATGGGGTTTTGTCTTTTTCGAGTAGTAGGAAATTTGTTTTGTCTGAATTCAGTTTGTGTTTTAGCATCCAATCTTCCACTGCTTCTAGTATTGTTATTATCTTGCTTAAAGAAGTGGGGTCTAGGGTATCGAAGGGGAAGAGTATGGTTATATTGTCTGCGTAGCTGAAAGAAGTTGCGTTTAGGGTATCAAGAGTGAAGCCCAGGGAGGATATGAAGAGGTTGAAGAGCTTAGGCGATAGTGGTGAGCCTTGTGGAACTCCACAAGGGTTGGACCAGGGTTCCGATTTAAGGTCGTTTGACTTGACTCTGTAGGATCTTGATTTCAGGAATCCTTGGAACCAGTTGTACACTGCTCCGGAGATCCCTATGGCGTCCAGTATCTGGAGTAGTATAGTTTGGTCTACTAGGTCGAATGCTGCTGAGAGATCGAGTTGGATTAGTAACATTCTTCCTCCTTTACTAAGGTGCTGTCTGGCTATGTCCAGCAGCGTTGCTAATAAAGTCTCTGTACTATAGCTGGATCTGAATCCTGATTGAGAGGGGTGAAGTATGTTGTGGTTTTCTAGGTAGTTGGTGAGGTAATGCGCTACCAGTCCTTCTATTAATTTGGCATAAAGTGGGATTGATGCGATGGGTCTGTAGTTGGTGGGGGTATCTATTGGGCCTTTGAGATCTTTCAGTAGAGGGGTGATTATAATCTCACCTAGTTCGAGTGGGAATTGACCTTCCGTGAGTGTGAATTGAATCCAGTGCATGAGGTTGGCTCTGAACTTCGGGGTAGCGTTTGTAAGGAGGTAAGAGGGGCAGTTGTTTAGGTCACATGATGCTTTGCTGTATTTTTTAAATAAACGGTCCATATCCGACCATTGGACCAGCAGGAAGGTGGTCCAAGTTCTGTCGGCTGCTGTAGGGTCTTCTGAAGTAGGTGTTGTTTTAATCTCGTCGAGGTAGGCTGATGAATTGTTGAAGGTGGATCTGATTGTGGTGATTCAGTGTGTTGGCCAATGCTAAAAACCCCTTGTGCAGCTTTGTAAAAGGGGGGGGGGGGGTTAATGTTGATTTTAAGTCTGTAATTCTGGGCGCTGTCTCCGTTTCTTATTGTTGTTAAACTGCAATAAACTTTGTTGAGGTATTTGCAGTATATAAATAAATGTTGTATTATGTTGTATAATCCACACAGGATAGGAGCATTTGGGGATCTTTGTCATCCTCCGAGGCCGGGACTCGAGACAGATGGGTGTGGCAAGCACATGCCACAAACTAAGCCACAGCTGCTGCCTTAATATCTAGGGCCAAAGCTTCAAATTGCTGCTTGAGGACCACATCCACTTTACAGTTCTGAGTATCCTTTAACATCACACCTCCTTCACTAGGCAAGGAAGTTCGTTTGGTGACCTGCGTCACTAGTGAATCCACCTTCGGCTGAAGAAACAGCTGCTGGAAATCCAGAGCCATCAGGTAAAGCTTGGCCACAGTCCTAGCCCCTGGCAGGGACCCTTCTGTGACCAGTATTGTGATGTCTGGATGTGAGAGAAAGAATACAGTTGGAGCAATTGAACTGCTTATAATTGAGTACTGAGATGAGGGGGCTGGAGGAACTTTCAGCTTCAGTTCACATAGTGAGGTAGAAATAATGCCCGAGAACACAGAGGCTTTGAACAGCCGGCGCACCATGGGGTCTTCCCCCTGGTCTGGGGTCAATACCATTTCTTGACCACTGCTCTAATGCAGAGAATCAGACTCTGCCAGAGAAACTGTATCATGGGACAATAGTGGCATGGAATCTGACTTTCCATCTTCCCAGTCTATATCAGACTGAACCTCCTGGACCAGCTCTGTGTCCTCATATGGTCGGAGCGCATGCTGAGGGGAGATCCCCTGTGCCACAGCCTCTGTGGTACTGAATGCATACACTGAGGTCCCTTGACAGTTCAAATAGGCATTTCATATAAGGCTCACAAAATCCAGGGTGAAGCCTTGTACTGGGGGGGTCTCAAGGACACTGGTAGGGAGCCCCTGTCATTCCTCCTCGGCTCCAAGGGTATAGTGTATTTTGGGGGGCTCACCATATCCTATAAGGGAGTTCTCATAAGATTTTTATGTTGGCACCCTTTTTGTGAAGTTCACAGCAGTGCCCTGTAAGATGCCCCACTGCTCTGTTGCCATGTCTGGGTGGCCAGTCCATCAGAATGCTGGCCCCTCCCATGTCCAAATGGTCTTGTTCTGGGCATTTAGGTCTTAGACAAATTTTTAGTTAAAAATGTGGTATAAAGATAGACAGTTCTACACCAACCCCACAACTTTCCCTGAAAAACAGATTTCACGTCCTTCAAGAAGGAACTGTCGAGGATGAAACAGAGGGGGCTCAAGAGAATTCCGAACACAGAACATCGGCTACAGTTCTCACTGCTCGACCTCCCCCCCCTCGGAAGGAGCGTAGAGTGGTGGTCATCGGAGACTCCATGCTAAGAGGCACCGAAGGACCAATCTGCAGACCAGATTTGCAGTCGAGGGAGGTCTGCTGTCTCCCTGGAGCCAGGATCCGGGACATCACCACCAGTATAGACAAACTTCTAAAACCTACTGACCATTTCCCTATGTTTCTCATTCATGTAGGTACCAACGATACTGCCAGAAGAACGTCAGACAACATCCCTGTAGACTTCGAGGCCCTTGGAAGAAAGCTGAAGCAGACAGGAGCACAGGTGGTCTTCTCATCGATTCTCCCGGTAAGAGACAAAGGCAGAGACAGGGAAGAGCGTATCCATCGAACCAACGAGTGGCTTCGCGAATGGTGTTTACAGATGAACTTTGGATTCCTAGACCACGGAGAGGCGCTACAAGGACTACAGGGACCTGACGGACTACACCTAACAAAGAGAGGCAAGAAAGTTTTTGGACATCGACTGGCACGCCTACTTCGGAAGGCTTTAAACTAGGTAAGTTGGGGGAGGGTTCATACATACATACCAGAGCAGCAAGGATCCGCCCTTGGGAAGCAAGTAAAACCCACACTTCTGAGCCTAAGGTAAGTGCCCATAATATACACAAAAAAACAGGAGTCACACTAGCGGGGATAGGTATCTCATCACAAATTTGGAGAGCAATGTATGTTAATGCACACAGCTTGGGCAACAAAATCCTGGAACTAGAAACAGAGATAAGGAATGCTGACCTTGACATAGTAGCGATATCCGAGACCTGGTTCACAGACTCGCATGGGTGGGATATGGTTATACCAGGCTACAATCTACTTCGTCGAGACAGAGAGGGCAAATTAGGAGGGGGGGTAGCACTATACACTAAGGATAATATCAAAACTACCAGGATCACAGAGGTTAGATACACAGGGGAATCACTTTGGGTAAACCTGAACAGAGGGAATGAAAAATGCCTTTACCTCGGTGTGATATACAGGCCTCCGAGACAACAGGAAGACAAAGACAATGAATTGATTGAGGACATAGAGAACATCACCTTGCGCGGTGACACAGTACTGTTAGGAGACTTCAATATGCCAGATGCAGACTGGAACACCCTCTCCGCGACTACGAGTGGTAGCAAAAGAATATTGACCACCATAAAGGGTGCACAACTCAATCAAATGGTATTAGAGCCCACCAGGGAAAAGGCAATACTGGACCTGGTACTCACAAATGGAGACAGTGTCTCGGAAATATCAGTGGGAGACAAGCTGGCCTCTAGTGACCACAACATGGTTTGGCTCAACCTCAGGAAAGGCTTCTCTAAATCAAACTCAGCAACGAGGGTCCTCAACTTTAGGGGCGCAAACTTTGACCATATGAGAAACTTTGTCCATCAGGAGCTGCAAAATCATGCAGAAACTGACAATCCGGATACTATGTGGTCATATATAAAATCCATTCTGAACGAAGCATCTAACCGCTACATAAATACAGTAAGCAAACACCGGAGAAACAAAAAACCACAATGGTTCAGCAATGAAATTTCTGGCCTCATTAAAAAGAAAAAAGAAGCATTTATCACCTACAAACATCTTGGAAAAAAGGAGGCAAAAGAAGACTATCTGGCCAGATCTAGAGCTGTCAAGAAAGCAGTCAGAGAAGCCAAACTTCAAACAGAAGAAGATCTAGCACGGAATATTAAAAAGGGGGACAAATCATTCTTCAGGTACATTAGTGACAGGAAGAGAAACAAAGATGGGATAGTACGCCTTAGGCAATCAGACGGAAACTACGCAGAATCTGATAATACCAAGGCAGAACTGCTAAACGAATACTTCTGCTCAGTATTCACCTGTGAAGCGCCAGGAGCTGGTCCACAACTACAGCAAATAGACATCCAAAATGACCTGTTTCATGATTACGAGTTTATACCCAGTAGCGTCTACCACGAACTTTCAAGACTCAAAGTAGACAAAGCCATGGGACCAGACAATCTACACCCCAGGGTACTCAGAGAGCTGAGTGAAGTTCTGGCTGAACCACTAGCCGTGCTCTTCAATCTTTCCATGCGCACGGGAAAAGTACCCCTAGACTGGAAAACAGCTAACGTAATTCCACTTCACAAAAAGGGCTGCAGAACAGAGACAGAAAATTACAGACCGGTGAGTCTTACATCCATAGTGTGCAAACTCATGGAAACACTGATCAAACAGAATCTTGACAAAATTCTAGACGAAGAAAACTTACGTGATCCACACCAACACGGATTTACCAGGGGAAGGTCCTGCCAAACTAATCTGATTGACTTCTTTGACTGGGTGACCAGTCATCTGGATGCCGGGGAGTCCCTAGACGTGATATATTTGGACTTCAGCAAAGCTTTTGATAGCGTCCCACACCGCAGGCTGTTGAACAAACTAAAATCGATGGGATTAGGAGATACATTCACTACATGGGTAAAGGATTGGCTAGATGGTAGGATTCAAAGGGTGATGGTAAACGGTACCCCTTCCAAAACGTCAGCTGTGACGAGTGGAGTACCTCAGGGCTCCGTCTTAGGGCCGATACTATTCAATTTATTCATAGGAGATTTGACCCAAGGACTTAGAGGAAAAGTATCACTGTTTGCCGATGACGCCAAACTATGCAACATAGTAGGCAAAAGCAGTGTACCTGACTTTATGACGCGGACCTACGACAGTTGGAACAGTGGTCATCAACTTGGCAACTAAGCTTCAATGCCAAAAAATGTAAAGTAATGCACCTAGGCAAAAAAAACCCACACAGAACTTACACACTAAATGGTGAAACCTTGTCCAGTACCACGATAGAACGTGATTTAGGAGTGATCATTAGCAATGATATGAAGGCTGCAAATCAGGTGGAGAAGGCTTCGTCCAAAGCAAGACAAATGATGGGCTGCATCCGTAGGGGTTTTGTCAGCAGAAAACCTGAAGTCATAATGCCACTGTACAGATCCATGGTGAGACCTCATCTCGAGTATTGTGTTCAATTCTGGAGACCACACTACCGGAAAGATGTGTTGAGAATTGAATCGGTTCAGCGAATGGCTACCAGGATGGTCTTGGGGCTCAGGGATCTCACATATGAAGAAAGACTAAAAAAACTGCGGATGTACTCGCTGGAGGAGCGAAGAGAGAGGGGGGACATGATTGAGACCTTTAAGTATATCACGGGGCGTATAGAGAAGAAAGATGATATCTTCAGTCTTACAGGGCCCTCGATAACCAGAGGACACTCGCTGAAAATCAGGGGAGGGAAATTTCAGGGTGATGCTAGAAAGTACTTCTTCACCGAAAGGGTGGTCGATCATTGGAACGAGCTGCCTCAGCAGGTGATTGAGGCCAACAGCGTGTCAGATTTTAAGAGAAAATGGGATATTCACATGGGATCAATAGGGAAGTAAAAGTCAGGGAGTAGGTCATTGGTATGGGCAGACTCGATGGGCTATAGCCCTTTTCTGCCGTCAATTTCTATGTTTCTATGTTTCTATGACGTCTAGACAGAAGATTTTCGAAAAAAATGTATTTTTCGAGAATGGACATTTTACCACTGCCAACTTTGGGCATGTAGCGCCATACGTCCAAATCAGACTTAGACGTTTCTTTTGAGTATATCCCTCTATGTTTTGTATATTTGAATTAAATTATGGATTTTTAAAAATCTAACCCACTCAGATCATTGAATATACGGAATATAAATGTTTTAAATAAATAAATTTATTTTTGTAATGTAATGTAAATGCCCATATCCCTCCAGGGTCCTTTTCAGACATCCCTTCCCCTAGTTTGGCATCCTAGGAACATGTCCTGCGTACCCTCCCCTTGGAATTCTCTGGACGTTATACAAAGGACAGCACTTTTCAGGACAGCAAACATTACATTCTGATCAGGACAAAGCAAAGGGTTTAAACATGTGAACTCAAGCCAAACAAACATTGCTGCTCTGTCCCAGCAAAGCTGTTTATCCTTCTTGCTCAATGCTTCCAGCTCTCAAACCCAATTACTATTTGTTCACTGCAGGCTAGGCCTGTGTGCTTGCTTTCATTATAAACCCCTCAGCATGATTACCTGAGCTCACTTTAATGCAGCTGTATTAATATATTCAATAGCAGGTGTATATGTAACAAATGGACCCATTCAGATGACATTACCCTAAACCAAATGTCACTGGACCAAGGGTTACCATCATTACGCTGACAAAGAAGTGGCAGCCAGCTAAACATGTTATGAATTAGCACACCGGGTTCTAAGGACAATGGGTCGTTCTTTCCTTTTATAATTATGTCAATGGATGGCTGGAGTTTTGTACATTCTTGGTCTCCATGAGTGAGCCAAGAATATTGGTGGATTTTATGCCTTGGCTTGTGGTTTCTGCTTCAGGGCCAGAATCAACAGAAGCTTTTCCTTTGCTTCATGCTTGGATCTTGAAGGACCAGATGTTCACACAAAATTAAATTAAACAAGTTTTTTTCTTTCCCCAGGAAATTTAATTCTGCGGGTTGGTCGAAAGGACTGGCTATTTTCCCAAGTTTCTTATGGCAAGGTGTTATCTGCCCCCTTCAAATTACGTGTGATTTCAATGTTAGGAAGAAAGCCAAGAAGGATTTGACTGCAGTAGAAAGGGCTGTAAACAGAAGCAGTACAGAGAAGCTAGAACCTAAAATGATTCAAGATCAACAACTCTTAACTTTAAACACATCAGACAACATTGCCACAGAACTTTAGTGCAAGCCCTCACCAATGTACCCAGGAGATTGCATGGCCATTCAGCAGAGGGCACTCTGGAGACTTTTCTAGACAGAAGTGGGCATGTGAGAACTCCCATGTGACTATCTGGAAATCACTTTCTCTCTGAGCTGCTTAAGCATTATTTTTATTTAAAATTTTAAGTTGCTTGGAATTCTCTAAATTGCTAAAGTACAAATGAAGTTTTCAAAAAAATATAAATTTTATGTCAGTCTACACAAATGTACCACAGAATTTACCAATATTTATATGTAGAACAGAATTTCCACTTGAGCCACCATAGGAAATGGTTAGTTGTGTGTTTTAAAGTTATATCAGCAATTTACCCATTGTCTATTAGATAGCTAAGCTATACGTTATAACATCTGAATTATGCAACATTTATTCCTCCTCAAACCATGCCCATTTTCAGCCTATAATTCTGGCCATTTTGAGAATAAACCAGCTCGTTATCTCCCCCCCCCCCCAAAAAAAAAAGTGGTTTGTGCTACCACCAAATGTACAAATACTTTAGATTCCCAATTTCTTCCACCTAATCATGACAAACATTCTATTTGTGAAAGCTACAAAATAAACTTGTCTGCCAATTACTAACACACACAAAAATTGGACTTCAACTAACGTTTAATAAAACCATGCAAGACAGAGGGAACAGCAGACAGTCTGAGCACAGTATGTTAGACTTATAGTCAAACTGAGACACACCAACCAGCAAAGAATCACACGTCCCTCATTTGGTTGGGTTTCTTAAACAGACCAACTTTCAAGTAAAGCTGACGGAAACACTTTGCAATCACAGCAATTTGATTGCTGAAGGGCCGTCAGGTAAGATTTGCCTCTTTGAGGATGGTACCAAAATCTGTATTTAGAGTAGACACCTGTGATGGTGTGAATAATATGAGGAACATCCTAGCAAAGCTTGAAGTATGGTCTGAAAGGGTCCAGAGAAGAGCGACTAAAGAGAAGGGCTGGAGGAGTTGCCGTACAGTGAGAGATTGGAGAAACTGGGCCTCTTCTCCCTTGAAAAGAGGAGACTGAGAGGGGACATGATTGAAACATTCAAGATATTGACTTAGTAGATACTGACTTAGTAGATACAGACAGATTGTTCACCCTCTCCAAGGTAGGGAGAACGAGAGGGCACTCCCTAAAGCTGAAAGGGGATGGATTCCGTACAAACGTAAGGAAGTTCTTCATCACCCAGAGAATGGTAGACAACTCGAACACTCTTCTGGAGTCTGTTATAGGGGAAAACACCCTCCAGGAATTCAAGACAAAGTTGGACAAGTTCCTGCTAAACTGGAACGTACGCAGGTGAGGCTGGACTCATTTGGAGCACTGGTCTTTGACCTAAGGGCCGCTGCATGAGCAGACTGCTGGGCAAAATGGACCACTGGTCTGACCTAGCAGCGGCAATTCTTATGTTCTGAAATTTGACAGCTTAGATTTAAAGCTAAGAAATGCAAGGTCATGCATTTGGGCTGCAAAAATCTGAGGGAACTGTACAGTTTAGGGGTTGAACAACTTTTGTGCATGAAAGAGGAGCTGGACTTGGGTGTGATAGTATGTGATGATTTTAAGGTGAATCCTGCCTTGTTGCCAATGTATTGTAGCGACATAGACGTAGTAGTGCCTGGACATTTTCAATGTGATAATTGTATCACTTGTATACAAACTATTGAATTACATGAATTCATCAATCCTGTGGATGACAAAAGGTTCACATTAAGATATCATACTAATTGCAAGAATGAATACAATATACCATATATGCTGTCACTTGTCCCTGCAACAGATGTTATGTGGGAAAGATCTCTAGGAATGTGCACGTACGTATAATTGAGCATAAGTCCTGCATCTCACATCTCAAATTAGGAGCTCCTTTGGTTTCCCATTGTTCAACCTTCAGCCACGATTTTAGTCAACTGAAACGTTTAGTGATTGACCATGTCCCTTTGACGTGGGGGAGACCTTGGCAGGAGACTAATACACCATCGCCTAAATTCTGTTGAGTCGTTGGGTCTACATATTAATATCTAATGGTCTGTGTTTTGGTGAAGTTCTTCGTGTGAACATGATGTCATTGTGACGTTTCAGTTTGTGATTGGACTTCTCATTGTTGGCATCTTTAAATCTCCCTATAGCTATTTTGATGACATAGCTCAGGGAAGATTAGTATTGAGTTGAGTACAGCAGTGTAAGTAAATCATAGATTTATTTGCCAGGGAGAGTGTGATTAACCAGAGATTATTTTATTCTTCCTTTTTTTAATATCATGCTTCATTATATTTTTTCATTTCAGACCCATCTCTGTATTAACACTGCAACACATACTGCCTTTTCATTTCCCCTGAAGAAGCTGTGGGTGAAACGGAGGTGCTCCGTTGGGACATTTGAAGATAAGTTAAGTGCTGTAGCCTATAATTATGTAGTTGAACTGATTATATTGGATTATGTTAAATTGAAGATAATTTTGAGAAGCATCCGATATGGATAAAGTTTTTGGAGGTTTTATGACCTATGGTCGAGTTATGAGTTGGGCATACAGTGCTGCAGAATGATGTTCATTGATGCAGTCTGTCCCACTAATTGAAGTCTTTTTCCTCCTTTAATTAATGATATAAAAGATTCAGAAGGAATAAGTTAGAAGGATTTTTTGGGCCCATTGATTCCACAGTTGGTGTATGATCTTAAGGTGGCCAAACAGGTTGAAAAGGTGTCAGTGAAAGCTAGAAAGATGCTAGAGTGCATAGGGAGAGGTATGGCCAGTAGAAAAAAAGGAGGTATTGATGCCCCTGTGTAAGACTCTGGTGAAAACTCATTTACAATATTGTATACAATTTTGGAGACTGCACCTTCAAAAAGATTTAAACAGGACAGAGTCAGTCCAGGGGAAGGCTACTAAAATGGTTGGTGGTCTTCGCCATAAGGTGTATGGGAACGGACTTAAAGATCTCAATATGCATACTTTGGAAGAAAAGCCTTTGAGGGGAGATATGATAGAGATGTTTAAATACCTATGTGACATAAATGCGCATGAGGCAAATCTCTTTCATTTGAAAGGAAGCTCCATAATGAGAGGGCATAGGATGAAATTAAAAGGTTATAGGTTCAGGAGTAATCTAAGGAAATACTTTTTTACAGAAAAGGTAATAGATATGTGGAATAGGCTCCCGGTAGAGATAGACTGTGTCTGAATTCAAGAAAGCATGGGACGGGCAGGTGGGATCTCTTAGGTAGAGGAGGACATAATGGATGCTGTGGATGGGCAGACTGGATGGTTCATTTGGCCTTTATCTGCTATCATGTTTCTGTGATGAGAAAGATCAGTTTGACAGCTTCTCCTGAACACTCACCTGTAAACAATTCGCTCTCTTTGAAGATCTTCTAAACCACAGCAGATCTCTGCAGCATAGAAGACTGCTCTCTCTTCATCAAAGCCAGGGTTTCCCATGTTGTAAATATGAAATTTCAAATCCCCTCCATTCATAATGGTTAATACAAGACAAAGGGCATCCTTTGTTTCATATGTGTAGGCTAAACTAACCTAAAAGACAAAAAAGAGAAGCCAATTCATTTTATTAGCCATTTATTTTTCACTGCCCCCCCCCAATTATTCCTAATAGATTGTAACGTATAAAATCGGAGATTGTAATGCCATAAAGAACAAACATACATATATATATAACTCCACCCCAAAATAATATACACACCAGGAGTATACTGGAGCAGATGATATCCATAGTAACTTTGCCCACAACCCTCCTGAGGCCATGAAGAACAATCCTAATATTGGAAATACAAAAACTTTCACTATTATGTCAATAAACAACACATTGCATTTATAATCTGAAAGGCAGAAAAGACCTCAGAAATGCAATCAAAAGCAATGATGCTCTATTACTGCCACATTCAATCTCTGTTCTAAAAAAGCCTCCTGTTCTCTCTTGCCATGCTTCTCACTGAGTTACATCATGGGAGCCAACTTTTCAACATTATTGGGGATGCTAAACCAAATGAAAATAACATAAACAAAAAAATCCAACTTAACTGCAGTCAAATATCAAAACGAAGAACAAAAAGAGCAGAGACTGCAGTGATGATGTACAGATCGCCAAGATTTTATTAAGCAATCATAAAACACATATACTTTTGTCACACCATTCTCAACTTGCTTTCATTAGGACCCCTGAGGAAGGAGTGTTTCTTTGAAACACGGACCGTGTTGGGTCCAGTCTTATCAGTCCTTTTGGAAACAAACTGTTTTATGTGTCAAACCAAATGAAAATGACATTTCCCTAGACACAGCTAAAGGGTTTGTTCGACATTGGTGGTGCTCAAACACCCACAGAGCTAGCTCCTATGAGTTACACATATACCCCCAGATTCTAAACTAAATTAAACCTTAAGTTTGTATACCGCATCATCTCCATGAAGATAGAGCTTGGCACGGTTTACAGGTAATTCAATAAATGAGGGAAGGACATAATAAGAAATTAGAGGTTATGAAGAGGATAGCTAGCTTTACATTTTAAATGGATAGCTTTACGTTTTGGAGAAAAGTCAGGTTTTCAGATGCTTTCTGAATAATTGGAATGAGCCTAGGTTCAGCAGCGGGGCAAGGAGGTTATTCCAAAGCTCAATGAATTTGAAGAAAAGGGATTTCCCTAATTTCCCTGCATACATGATGTCTTTTAATGAGGGGAAAGATAGCTTGAGTTTGTGGGCGGATCTGGTAGTGTCAGGTCTTGAAGAATTCCAGGATAGAGGAATTAGGGGAGGACGAATGCCATGTAGGATCTTGAATATTAGGCAGGTATATTTAAAGTGAATCCTTGAAATCACCGGAAGCCAGTGAAGTTGTGTGTGCAAATTTGGCCACACAACCAAATTGCACATGCAACTTGTTTAACAAGCCAACTGGTGCTGATAATTGGTCACTAACAAGCAATTAATGACACCAATTAGAATTTACACACTCAACTTTCTAAGTGTATTCTATAGAGTGGTGCATGTAAATTCTAAAGCGCAGATCTCAAAAGGAGGTATGGCCACGGGAGGGGCATATGCAGGTCATAGGTGCTTTGAAAAATTATGCGCAGAAGAATACACCCGATCTGCATAGAATTTAGGCACAGGTGTTAGCTGGTATAAATGGTAGCGCCTAAATTTTAGGCATGGGGCCAGCCACTACTATATTCTATAAACATGCCTAATTTTAGATTCGGTTTACAGAATAATACTAAGCATGGTTTTTTCCGCACCAATTTTTTGACATTATATATCGAATTTACTTCATAATACATTACCAAAAGAACAGTTTAAAATGGAAACAATAAAATTGATTACAAACTAACATGCATAATACAATTAAAACAAAAATAGATAATATAAATTATAATCTTCATCCAAAATCAAATACCAATAAAACTAAATCAATTCTGAAAGGCAAAGTTACACATATAAGTTTTAATCCTCGTCCTAAAACTTGAAATCTGATTTCATCTTGGCCTGTGGTGGCAATTGATGCTGCAGTGTAGGCCCTCCGCAAAACAGAAATACAGAATTCGACACTTCAAAGGCACCCAGAACAATGGAGGCAACAAAGAAACAACTACAATTAATGGTGCGTAAATGACTTTAATAAATGTCTCCCAAAAGACTCGACACAGGTCATTTTTGGCTGAAGGTCTTTCATCAAGAGTCTGAAGATAAATGGGACAACTGGTATAACATCGAATATCCTGAAAAAATAAATCCAGCTGATCGAGAAAACTTTCACAGCAGTATCTATATCTATCTCTCTATCTATCTAAATATATATATATATAGAGAGAGAGAGAGAGAGAGAGAGCAGTACCACAAACAGAACACAAGTTGAATCAAATCTTCTACTAAGCATTACTAAGTGTGGCTTTTACAGTGATTCGATTGGTGTTCTTTTTATGGTACTTCATAACACATATATATATAGACATTGCTGAGAAAGTTGCTTTGATCAGTTGGATTTGATTTTTGAGGATACTGGGTGCTATACCATTTGTTCATTATATTACCTTCAGACTCCTGATGCAGGCCCTTCATCCGAAAACAGCCTGTGTCATCTTTTAAAGTCATTGAACACTATTAGTTGTGGTTGCTTCTTTGTTGCCTCCACTGTTCTTGGTGCCACCTGCAATATAGAACATACTGCCAAAAAAGCCTTAGATTAGAAGGAGAGGTGCTTAATCGGAGAGGTGCTTAATCAAACCAAATATAGAAAGGAGATACAGTGATTTGACACATGCAACTACCAGGCCATAGGTGCCAGCTCTGTGGGTGCCCCAATATTTTTGATACGTCACGTAGCCAGTGCTGGCATGAGGTTGGGAATCTTTTTCACTTCTGATCCATGTACTTCCCTCCCTTCCCCTCACCTTCCTACAGTGGTGTACCAAGGGGGTAAACTGCTCCAAGGGATGGCGTATTGAATTTCTTCCTGCAGCAGCATTCACAATTTGCTGCTCTCGTCGGCTTTGGGCCTTCCTCTCAGCTGGGTCCTGCCTATTTCCTGTTTCTGCGAAGGCAGGACTTGGCCGAGGCGAAGACCTGAAGCCGATGAGAGCAGCGAATTCTAAATGCTGATCTGCCCACAAGGGAGGGTGTAAGAGGGAGGGGAGGGGGATGGGAAGATAATTGCTGCATCCGAATGGGGAGAGGGAGGGAGAAGGAACACCAGGGAAAAGAGGAAAGGAAGGAAGGAAAGGAAATTCCAGACCATGGAGGAGGAGGATGCGATGTCAGGGCATGGAGGGAAGAAAAGGCGACAGTGATGCCAGAGGTTGTGGTAAGAGCAGATAGCCTAGCTGGTTTTAAGAAAGGTTTGGACAATTTCCTGAAGGAAAAGTCCATAGTTTGTTATTGAGAGACATGGGGGAAGCTACTGCTTGCCCTGGATCGGTAGCATGGATTGTTGCTACTCCTTGGGTTTTGGCCAGATACTAGGGACCTGGATTGGCCATTATGAGAATGGACTACTGGGCTTGATGGAAAAAAGGAAGGAGAGCAGATGCTAGAGCATGGAGGGGGAGGGAGAGATGGAAGGGAAGGAGAGAGATGCCAGGGCATGGGGGAAGGGAAGGAGACATATGCCTGGCCAAGGAAAAAGGATGGAGAGGAGATGCCAGAGCATGGAGGGAGGAGGGAGGAATGGAAGGGAGGGCAAGGAAAGATGCCATTGCCAGAACATTGGGAGAAGGGAAGGAAAGGAGAATAGAGATGCCAGAGCATAGGGAAGTGGGTGGAAACAGAGAGAGCAAAATGGAGAGGGAGTGAAGCTGAAATGAATCATGTACAAAAGAGAAAAGGGACACAGGATAGACAATTTATCGAAGGGACACAGAAAGAGGGAAGATGCCATATGGAAGGGGAAGAGGGTGGACAGTGGGTGGAAGAGAGAGGGCAGACAGTAGATGGAAGGAGTGAACAGAATGCTAGGAATGATAAAGAAGGGGATCACGAATAGATCGGAGAAGGTTATCATGCCGCCATGGTGCATCCTCATCTGGAATACTGCGTCCAGCACTGGTCGCCGTACATGAAGAATGACACGAAAGGGTCTCTACACGAAAGGGTACTACTCGAAAGGGTCCAGAGAAGAGCGACTAAAATAGTTAAGGGGCTGGAGGAGTTGCCTTACAGTGAAAGATTTGAGAAACTGGGCCTTTCCTCCCTTGAGGAGATTGAGAGGGGACATGATTGAAACATTCAAGGTACTGAAGGGAATAGACTTAGTAGATAAGGACAGGTTGTTCATCCTCTCCAAGGTAGAGAGAACGAGAGGGCACTCTCTAAAATTGAAAGGAGATAGATTCCGTATGAATGTAAGGAAGTTCTTCTTCATCCAGAGAGTGATAGAAAACTGGAACGCACTTCCGGAGCCTGTCATAGGGGAAACCACCCTCCAGGGATTCAAGACAAAGTTAGAACTGGAACGTACTCAGGTAGGGCTAGTCTCAGTTAGGGTGCTGGTCTTTGACCAGAGGACTGCCACGTGAGCGGGCTGCTGGGCATGATGGACCACTGGTCTGACCTAGCAGCGGCAATTCTTATGTTCTTATGAAAGGGCAGACAGTATATGGAAGGGGTAGAGAGAGGGCAGACAGTGAATGGAAGGGGCAGAGAGAGAGAGAGGGCAGAAAGCGAATGGAAGAAGCAGAGAGAGAGAGGGCAGACAGCAAATGGAAGGGTAGAGAAAAGGGGCAGAAGCTAGATGAAAGGGGCAGATGCTGCATGGAAGGGAGAGAAAGGACAAACAACTGGATAGAAAAAAGAGAGTGAAGAAAAGATGAATAAAGCAGAAATGACAAAAGGTAGAAAAATATTTTTTTTTTGCTTTAGAATAAAATAGTTTTGTAGATGTATCGATAAATGTTTATAAACAGAAAATGGAAATGAGGTAATCTTTTTATTGGACTAATTTTAATACATTTTTTACTAACTTTCAGAGTCCAAATCCCCTTCCTTAGGTCAGGACAGGATACCGTAACAACAGTATACTATACTGACCTGAAAAAGAAGGTTTTGGCCTCTGTAAACTAATTTAAAAATGGTATTTTCTATTTTTGTTTTATTTCTATTTGTTAATTTGTAATTTGGTGATTGTTATTTGTCAGTTTTTTCAAATTTACATCTGCTATCTTTATATTTTGCAAGTATAAGGGGCCATGTGTCACTGTTTCACTGAATGCAGAGTCTGGTTTCTTGGCGGTTCAGTTTCAAGTTTATTAGGTATTTATATCCTGCCTATCAAAGTTATCTAAGCAGTTTTACAATCAGGTACTCAAGCATTTTCCATGTCTGTCCTGGTGGGCTCACAATCTATTTAATGTACATGGGGTTATGGAGGACTGAGTGACTTGCACAGGGCCACATATTTCTATTTTTAATTTGTGATTGTTTATTTCAAAAATGAGCAAGGGTGTATCTGTGTTCTGTATGTATAAAAAAGATATTGTTTCCTGTTAGCATTGACTGTGCAGGATTGATCTGTATTAATTTGGCTTGTTTAGTTTTACAATGGGTGTATTGATATTCTAGTGCTCACTGCGGTGTTTAAGATGCTGCCTTTTCCTAGGTGCATCTTTGCTGTTCATTGACTATTACTAAAAATATTTTTTTTATATAGAGGAGGGTAGTGTTAAAAAGGTTGACCCTTGGTACTCCACAGAAACGGAAGTCCGACAAGAGCAAAAACACTGTAGGGAAGATGATGTTCAAGATGCAGGCTTTATTAAAAGCAAGATAACTAAGATACAGGCTTTATTAAAAGTACAATCCAATAATCCACATGAAGAAATAGTTAGGACCCAAATCATTAGGGACTATGGACCCAACAAGGTCCATGTTTTGACAAAACTGTCTTCCTCAGGAGTCTCTGAAGGTCCTGATATAAAAACTCATGGATCAAAGGCTGTGGGAAGGAGAGGAGAAAAATGCCAGGCCATGGGGGGGGGGGGGGAAGAGGGAAGACAGAGATGTCATAACACAGGAGAAGAAGAGAGAGGGAGTAGATTGTACACAGGGATGGAGGGGAAGGGGGGGAGAGAGGGAGGAGATGGTGCACAGCAATGGGTGTGAAAGGGAAGAGAGAGAGAGAGAAGAAATGGTTCTTATATTTAAATGGGACTAAGGGAGAAGAAAGAGAGAGATGATACACATGGATAGATGGAAAGGAAAGACATGGAAAAGATTTAAATTTTGAGAAGAAAGAAGAAAAAATGTACGAAAGTTGAATGTTAAAAGTTAATGCCAAAGATGGATGTATAAGTCAAAAACAAAATATGGAGGAAAAAATTCAAGAAAATGGAAAATGTGAAAAAAATCACACTGAATACATTACATAACACGCTTTCAAAAATTACTGTTATTAAAGTGAAAATCAATCAACAAACAACTATAATGATTGTCTAATTAGAGGGTTGTGCTCAGAGACATGAAGGAAAAAGGGGAACATGTTCCCCCAAAAACCTTTACTCTCTGACAACCCTAAGGTTTGTCATCTTCTCCCCCTTCTATCTGACCTTGATCTTTTGTCAGCATATTTCTTTACCTTAGATCAGGCATGTCTAACTTTGAACAGGTCGTGATCTACTTTTTCCGGCCAAAAATGCTGGTGATCTACCACCATGAAAATTAAGTTTCAAATTAGTTACAAATTAAATTTTAACCCAATAAAGTTAGAGGATTACCCTCCCCCCCCCTTTTTTAATGAACCTTCTGTCATTTACTTGAATGCAATCAGCTGTTAAGCAAATAAGCAAAAACAAAACAGAGAGACGAAGATCCAGTAAGAACTGCGAGGGGAAATGGAAAGTACTTTTTTCTTAAAGTTTTATTGAGTAATAACTTTAACTGTCTTTATAACTTTCTTTAACTTTTATTGAGTAATTTCTGTTAAATTTAGGTTGAGTATTGATCCAGGCTGATCTTTCATAATCTTTAATATTTCGCTCTTGTTCATTAGTGAGACGTTTGAGCCTGCATTTCATCCACCAGCTTTTTAAAGTTGGGTGAATACTGCGTGAGGGCCAGTCTCAGGGAATCCTGGAGATGTTCATCTGTCATGTTGGAACATTGTGTACACTTTGTCATTTTCAGATGGGAAAACACAGATTCGCACAAATAAGTTGAACTGAAACAGGAGTGTACAGCTTCACTGCATCTTCTCAATTTGGGAAATTTGTCTCTAGGCACCAGCTCCCAAAACGATTCTTGCTCAGCACAGGTCTTGAGAAAAATGTCATTTTTAAGGGTTAATATTTTGTTTTCAAGAGATGGCTTGTTCAATGAGTAATTTTTACTGATAGCAGCTGCAGTTTCTTTAATGTCCACATCTACTTTGAATGGGTATGACAAGTACTCCACAACTGTTCTAATTTTTTGGAAGTCACATAATCTATTTTCGAATTCCTGGATAACAAAACAGATTTCTGTCACATACTTCTTCTGAAAAACAAAATTTGGATTTTGTCCCAGATGGTCCTGTGTATTAGGAAAATGATCAAAAGTGTTGTTTGCAAGGTCAGTCATCATTAGCTCAAATTTGCTCTTGTAGGATGAAACTTTACTCATCATCTTGCCAATGCATTTGTTTTTACCTTGTAGTTCAAGGTTCATATCACTTAGTTCGCCTGTAAAGTCAGCGAGAAATGCCAGATCACATAACCACTCCCTCATCTTCCAACTCTGCTTGGCCATCTCCCCTCACCTTAAAAAAACTTCTTATTTCATTCAGCAAATCACAAAATCTTTGCAGAAATTTGTGCCTACTTAGCCACCTTACATCTGTGTGCAAAATGATTTCCACTGCCCCTTCATCAAGAGTAAGATTGAAAATTCATCTTTGCAGTGATCTTCCATGAACTGAATTTACAATTTTGAAAGTGATGTCTACGACAGTCTTTGGATTGAGTCTCTTGCTTGCCAAAACTTGCTGGTGAATGATGCGGTGGTACGAAAGGAAATCTGGGAAGTAATCATGCTGTCTATAGAGGGATATGAAACCCTGTCATTGCTCTTGCTCCATTAGTAGTGATGGAAACAAGTCTATGCAATGTCAGATTACACTTTGTCACAAAAGAATGGAAAGAACTGAATATTTCCTGACCGGTAGTTCTCTCTTTTAAAGAAATCATTCCATGTAGTTTTTCTTTAACACTGAAGTTTTCAAAAACCATCCAGTAACTGGGCTGTCTCTTATGTCTGTAGATTCAACCAGTTGGAGTGAGAAAGCAACAAAATTTGAAATATCCTCCAACAATTGTTCAGTTGTGTCTCCACACATCTTTTCTATTCGCCGCATGACAGTGTTTCTTGACATTGTACATCTTGAATAGCAGTTATGATTTCTTTCTTATTTTTAAATCCTTCAAAAAGATTGTCAGCTGCTTCAAGGAAACAATCTTTTACAAATTTCCCTTCAGTGAAAGATTTGCATTTCTTTGCGATCAGGTTGCTGACCTTGAAAGATGCTATGGTTGCATTGAGCGAATGTGACCTTGGCTTTGCCATCAACTGTTGCTGAGTAGCCAATTTCGATTTAAGTTCTTTGAGCTTCAGTTTACAAATTTCACTTTTGGGTGGAAAATCAGCATCAAATTTATTGCTATGCAGAGCCTTATAATAACGTTCCATTTCCCATTCATCATGAAAGTGATAGGTTTTGCTCTTCTTTGGAACACTCATCTTCATTATACTGGGGTGGCTGGATGTAAGAAGGCCAAATCTGCTAAGTTAGTATAAACACTGGCTGAATCTGGTCCAAAACTGTCACTGTCCCAAAGTATTAAAGATCAACAGGAAATGAAGACCGCTGGATGATGTGCAATACAAGGACTGGAGATGCCAAAACCACGCATGCAGTTCTAAAAGTAAAAATAAGAATTCACCATACTGGCACCAATAATCAAATACCACCAAACAATCATCAAAAAAACTCAAACACCTGCCAAGCAAACCAGATAAAATCAAATACCACCATACGTGATTTAATAAATTCTGCAGTGTAGAATCAACGCAAAGGCAAGGTGAAATAAAATTGCAGAGGCAAGCAAAAGTCACAGTGGTTTGAACCAATTCGAAGGCAAGGTTGGTAAAATTAGTTACAAGGGCGGAGTAATTTTAGCGTTGAGCCTCCCACAGATGTATGGTAGTAACAAATTATTTTTTATGGCAGTACACAGGAAGAATGGTGTGGCATTCATCCTTAACAATAAGCTTTCAAAGATGGTACTAAAGTACAATGTTATCAATGATAGAGTCATGTCAATCCATCTACAGGGAAAGCTAATCAATGTCACCTTGATCCAAGTATATACTCCAATGACAGATGTGGAAGATGAGGATGTAGATTTGTTCTACGAACAACTTCAAAATGAAATAGATCAAATGCTGAAACAAGATCTACTGATCAATAGGGGGAACTTCTATGCAAAAGTAGGAAGTATACATGAAGATGCAGTAGAAAGAAAGGAAGCTGGTGATAACTTAGTACAGTTTTGCAAAATGAACTAACTGTCAATCATGAATATACATTTCCAACACCACAAACATTGCCAGAACACATGGGCCTCTTCAAATGGCATGTATCAAAATCAAATTTACTACATCTGTATAAAGCAGAGATGGAAATCTGTAGTTTTGACTGAAAGGACTAAACCAGGAACTGATTGTGGAAGAGACCACAAGCTTTTGACATGCAAGATCAAAGTAAAGCTTCACAAGATCATCTTTTTTTAAAAATCTTTATTCATTTTTAAACTTATAATAAGTGTGATAACATATCCATACAAATAACCATAAATATATCACTTAATAATCAACAATGATTCATATAATATTCTCTTATCTCCCCCCTCCCCACCCTTATCTATCATATAATCAATACTTCACAAGATCATTAGAGACCTTCCAAACTATGGCATTGAAAATATTCTACATTTGCTAGAAAAAGATGCTCAAAAAATTCCTTATGAACACCTATGATTGCTAGAATCTGCTGATCAAATATTAGTTTTACATCAACTTAAGGTAAATCTTAGTACTTCTTTCACTTTCAAAATATGAAAAAAGTTCTCATTAAACACTTCATTTATTATGGAAAGTGAGCATATCATAAAGTTCAAAGAACTCAGATCATAGGACCTCTTATGATTTAGATATCATTTCAAGTCCACATCCTGTGCTTTATTTCTTAATCATGTATGCTCATTCCTCCCTCCCAAAGTTGGTGGCTGAAATATAAACAACCTATTCTATGCAGTTGATACAATGCTCATCACCAGCAACAAAGAAGTCATGCTGTATCTACTGAAAAGTCAAAGCCGAAAGTCATAACATGGTATTAAAACTGAGCATAAACAAGACGAAGATCATGAACACGGAACATGATGAAGATTTTGAGTTTGAAGGTCATAGAATAGAAGTTTAAAGGATTTCAATCTCCTGAGCTCTTTTGTAAACAAAGAAGCAACTAGCAGAATAGCACTTGGTCGCTCTTCAATGAAGGCTCTCAACAAAGTATTCAAAGGCAAGGAAATAACACTCCAAACGAGGCTCCGACTTGTCTATGCACTCATTTTCTCAGTGGTCAAGTATGAATGTGAAAGCTAGACACTACAAAAACAAGATTGAAAGAATATTGACTCCTTTGAGTTCTGGTGCTGGGGAAGGATTTTATGTGTGCTGTGGACCACTAGAAGAACAAATCAATTCTGGAAGAGATCAAACTGGCTGTCATTGAAAGCTTAAATTATAAAGTTATGATTGTCTTATTTTGGTCACACTATCAGAAGAGAAAGATCATTGGAGAAGGTCATCATATTTGAGAAGATTGAAGGAACCAGGCGAAGAGGGTGACATGCAATCAGATGGCTGGACACATTGAAAACAACCACTGGAGGACACTGGAGGGCTTTTAACGGATTAGCACAAAACTGACTTCTTTTTAAATCTGTAAGTCATTAATTTGCTAGGACTTGGAATACGAGTCAATGGTACCTAACAATGACAACAGATGTTCACTAAAAATGCTCTGTGAAACAATCCTGATGCCTGGAGAAAGCTGGCTTATGGGAGACAAAACAGAATTCTAGAAGGAGGCCTGGTCAGAGTCAATCCATGAAAGAAAATTATGCTTGAAAAGGAAACAGAGGGGAGGGAGTTCATTGGGATCAATGTGAACAGGGGGAGGCAGAAGGAAGGATTCTTGACCTGTAAGATAATAGGAAAAGGAGTGGCCAGTCAGTAAGGGTAAAGGGTCTTGGACTTGATATACTGCCATTCTGTGGTACAGCCAAAGCAGTTTACATTTGTTGACTATGGATTTGTATATAGATGTGTTGTTCAGAAATGGTGCTTTAAATTACTGAGGAGATTCAAGTGATATCTTGAGGAGTCTGTTTTAGTGAATCATTCAATCTTTGATTTTAATCACATTAGACTATTGTAATATGATGTTTATGGGTCTGTCTAAAAAACAAATTCATAGATTACAAGCATGAAAATGCTGAAGCAAAATTGGTTTTAGAAGGTAAGAAATATAATTATGTAACCCCCTTATTTGATTGAGCTTCACTGGCTGCTGATCAGGGCCAGAATTTAATTCAGAATTCTAATTTTTATATTTAAGATTCTTTATGGCTTCAGTCCTAGGAACCGGAAATATTTTGTAACAATTTATATCCCCTCAAGAAGTCCTTGTTTGGTAAATGAATTGAAATTGGTTAAACCATCTAAAATTCTCTGTATGTTGAAAACTACGGAACAGTGAACGCTAGTAGGTAAAGGAACTGAACTCTGGAATCTTCTTCCAACTTTCATTAGGTAGATCAGGAGTTTTATGTCATTCTGCTATAGTTTAAAAACTTGACTTTTTAACAAATATTTGATTGATTTTAACTGAGTCATATGTATTTGATATCAGTCCTTAGCTTAAACTGTTAGTTTGGCAGATGTATAATAACATCTAATTTGTAATCCACTCATGTAATGTGCTGAATTTCATTTAATTATTATATGCAGGTACTTTCTCTGTCTCTAGGTGACCTCACAGTCTAAGCCTTTGTACCTGGGGCAATGGAGGGTAAAAGGACTTGCTCAGGATCTCAAGGAACTGCAGTGGGAATCAAACCTAGTTCTCCAAGTTCTCAGCCCACTGCACTGTTAGGCTACTCCTCCAGTCCAGGGGGAAGAAGGAAAGGTTAAAGATGTTGAGGGCATCAAATGATCTGTGAACAGAAGATCTAAGATCTACCTATAGATCGCAGAGGGGTCAGAGGTAGATCGCCAGCACCACTTGGCTCCATCTTTCCAGTAGCTTGCCCCATCGCTAGGAGAGAGCTCATGCCAGCAGGTCATATGCCGAGGGCTTGCCGCCGCTGCTGATCCTGTACCTGTCTTTTTTCCCTGCCTGAAGGAATCTTGCCTGCAGGTGTATTGGAGCATTGTTCTGATTTTTCTGATTTGTCCTCTGTAGGCATATCAAATATTGTTACTGCTATAGTTTCTGCTGAGGATTTTGCTTCCCTCTTCTCCATGAATGGCCCCTCTCTTTCCCTCACAAATCTGCAGGTCCAGTATCCCTTTCAGCCCTGCTTGTGCTTCCTCCTCTTTGAACACCTTTGCATCTTGACTCCACCTGTTCTTTTTTTGACCCCATCACCTTATTCTCCCTCACAAGGCTTGTAGCCTTTTTCAGGCTACCCACTTGTCTTCTTTATCCCTTTAACTAATCAGAATTAGGATTCCAGTATATTGTCTGCTTTCACTTGCTCTAGCCATTATCAACATTCTAGTACTGGCCCTCCTAGCTGGAAAATTACCATCATTTAGCCTGATCTGAAGAACTCCATTTTGGACCTATCCCTACTCTCTAACTGCTGGCTTATTTCACCTATGCCCTACTCTATGGGGCTCATAATCAAAAGAAAAAAAACGTCTAAAAAGTGTCCTAAATGGCTACTTGGACGATCAAAAAGCCTGATCATCCAAGTACCCATAATCAAAGCTGGTTTTAGACGTATCTAAAACCAGCTTAGGCCTTTCCCCTGCCACTAAACGCACAGAGAGAAAAGAGGCGTGTTTAGAGGAGGGGAAAGGGCGGGCGGGGGGCAGGAAGTGGGCCGACCTACACCTAGGCGTGCAGCAGGTATAACCAAAACCTTAGGCAGGTTGCCTAGTCGGCACTTATACGTTTTGACTTACACGAAGTCAAAACAGGTCTAAGTGCCGAAAAAGGGGCCGCTGAGCTGATCGTGGCTGCTGCGATCAGCTCAGCGGCCCCAGCAACCTGCCTACCCCCTACAGCAATGATCGCGGCAGGAGAGATGCCTCACTTCCTCTACCGCGATGCCATCACTCCTCTACCCGAACTGCTGCGATGGGGAGGGGAGGAGAAAGCAGTTGGCCCCGATCCTAGAAAAATTGCTACGGATCCACTCAGCCTATGTTCAAGCCTACTGCAGATGAACTTGAAGAGAGCCTTGCTCCCAAGGGAACAATCCCTGAGCCCCCAAACCTTTAGTGCAGACTGTCCAAGTGGGTGTACTGCAAAGCAGTCTGCCCCTTGGAAGCAGACCCTCGACCTCAGAGTCTGTGTTCTCTTGCAGTCAGAGTTTTCCCACAAGAGGGATCCTCTGCAGCACTGAAAAGCCTTACAAATGGTTAGCAAAAAAAGACTGTATTTAAGTGAAAAGAAACAAGAGTAGAAAAGACAAGCTCCTACCATCTCACTTGTAGAGAAACAACTGAGGAATTGGAGGACAGTCCAGAAGGATGGGAGGCAGAGCAAAAGAATGCTAAAGAAGCTCCCTACAAGAATTTGTGCAAGAAGGGATCTACCCACATGTTCAGGAATGGAGGGTCTGTTGCACTAAAAGAGGTTGTTCTTCAGTGGTTCATCTCTTTTCTTTCTGACCATACTTTCTCCAGGGCTCTTCCAAACTCAAGCTCCACTCCGCAATCCCTGTCCTGTGTCTTGACTCTGTGCAAGGCCAGCTTTCTACATATCATCTCATTCTCAACCCTGTTAAGACTGTCATTTTGTAGATTATTGGGCATAAATGGAAAAAGGTCATGGATTTGATATACCCCCTTTCTGTGGTACAATGAAAGTGGTTTACATAGATTATATGAAAGTATTTTCACTGTCTCTTATTTATTAATCTAAGGGCCCCTTATATCAAACTGCACTAGTAGTTTGTTGCACGGTGAGCCGTGCTGAATGGCCTGCGCTGCTCCCAACGCTCATAGAGTGCCTATGAATGTTGGGAGCAGCGCGGGCCATTCAGCGTGGCTTTCTGCGCTAAAAACTGCTAGCGCAGTTTGATAGAAGAGGCCCTAAGTTTTGTACCTGGGCAGTGGAGGTTTAAGTGATTTGTCCAGGGTCACAAGGAGCTGCAGTGGGAATAAAACTTACTCCTACTATAATGGACATGCTGATTTCTTTGATTGATACTTTCAGGTACCTGGGGGTGATATTTGATTACCGACTTTCCTTTGAGGCTCAGAATGAGCCTTGTCATCAAATCCTGGTTTTCTGGCATTGGTTTTACTCTATTCATAGCTATTTTTACTCTTTTGTCTCTCGCTCCTTTGAACAGTTGTCACTTCCCATCTTAATTATTGCAATATTGTCTACATAGGTCTCTCTTCCATTCTACTTATGTGCCTTCAGACCATTCAGAATGCTTCCATCTGGACCCTGAACTGCGCTCGGCACTTTGATCATGTAACCTCCCCCCTTCTAATTTACTACCACTGGCTTCTGACTCACCCAATTTAGTATAAACTACTTGTTTTCACTTCTAGGGCTTTTATATGGAAACATCATCTTATCTTTCAGAACTGATATCCCCTTATACCCCAGCCCATGCTCTTCGCCCCTCTCAAGAGCTTCTTTTGTCTATTCCTCCTGTTTCTCACTCCTGCTAGATGTTCTGCATTTTCTTTCTCCCTCCCTCCCTCCATCCCTTCAATCCAATCTCTGTTACAAAAAGTTCATGTCAGGTCTTAAGATCTTGCAGACCTTCCCTGCCTCGCTTGGGCATTAGGAATGTGCAATTTGACAGTGATCTCTCTCGCCTTCTTCCCAGTTCTTTTTTCTTAGCTTACCGTATATACTCGAATATAAACCGAGAATTATGGGTCCAAAAATGGAGGTGTCAGTTTATATTCAAGTCAGCGCTGACCCATCCCTCTCCTGAACCTGTTGAAGGCTTCTGCTGGGCCAACCGTGTGACCTGGTGGTCCAGTGGTGGGCCGGGGCAGGAGAGATCCCTTCCTGGCCAACTCTGTCCCAGCCAACTCTAATAATTGTTACCTCCCTCTCCCTTCCCAGTGTACCTTTTAAATCCCTGGTGGACAAGCAATGGACCACGATAGCAGGGATCCCTCCTACCTCCTGTCCCAGCCGATTCAAAGAATTTTTACCTCCCTCCCATCGCTCCTACGTACCTTTGGAATCCCTGGTGGTCCAGTGGTAAACTGCGGCAGGAGCGACCTTCCTTCATGCCTGCCTGTGAAGAGCCGCTAGCTAATTGACTGCATCAAGCAATCAGCTAGCAGCTCTGCATAGGCAGGAGCAATGGAAGGTCACTCCTGCCCATGCAGAGCCTCTAGTTGATTGGCTGCTGCGAGTTCTCGTGGTCCCATGAGAACTCGCAGTGACCAATCAGATAGCTATTCTGCATGGGCAGGAGCAAAGGAAGGTCGCTCCTGCCGCAGTTCACCGCTGGACCTCCAGGGATTCTAAAGATATGCAGGGGAGGCAGGAGGGAGGTAAAAATTCTTAGAATCAGCTGGGACAGGAGACGGAAGGGATCTGTGCTGTTCCGGTCCACCGCTGGACCACCAGGACTTACTTCAGGCCCGGTTGAGGCCTGCAAGGCATTGAGAGGGAGGAGGTGGCAGGGTACAGAACCTGGCAGGGCAGGGGAGGGAGTGAGTGAGGGGGCTGGATGCAGAGCCTGGTAGAGCAGGGAGGAAAGGGGAACAGAATGCAGAGCCTGTCAGGGCAAGGCAAGGCACTGTACTTGAATATTAACCCCTCTGGTTTATATTCGAGTCTTACGTCTGTCCCTGGAAAGATGGTTGAAGCACTGATTAAAGATAGCATAGTCCGGTACTTGGATACACACAACCTGATGAGAGCCAGTCAACATGGCTTCAGGAAAGGGAAGTCATGTTTGACAAATTTACTACAATTCTTTGAAACTGTAAACAAATCTATCGATAACGGGGAACCAATAGACATAATATATCTAGACTTCCAAAGTTCCACACGAAAGACTTCTCAGGAAATTACAAAGCCACGGAATAGAGGGAGACATACTAAGGTGGATAGGCAAATGGCTGGAAGACAGAATGCAGAGGGTAGGCATAAATGGGAAGCTCTCAGACTGGGAGAAAGTGACAAGCGGTGTGCCCCAGGGTTCGGTTCTTGAGCCCATCTTATTTAATATTTTCATCGATGACCTAGAAGAAGGAACGTCTAGTGATATCATCAAATTTGCAGACGATACAAAGCTATGTCGGACAATCAGATCACAAAAGGACAGCGAGGAACTACAGAGAGACTTGAGCCATTTGGAGAGATGGGCAGAGAAATGGCAGATGAAATTTAATGTGGAAAAGTGCAAAGTGATGCATTTAGGCAGAAAGAACAAGGAGCATGAGTACACCATGTCAGGTGCAACTCTGAGTAAGAGTGAGCGAGAAAAGGACCTGGGGGTACTGATAGATAGGACCCTGAAACCATCAGCACAATGTGCAGCGGTGGCAAAGAAGGCAAATAGAATGTTGGGCATGATAAAGAAGGGAATCACGAGTAGATCAGAGGGTGTTATAATGCTGCTTTATAGAGCATTGGTCAGACCACACTTGGAATACTGTGTCCAACACTGGTCTCCCTATCTAAAGAAGGATATAAAACTGCTCGAGAGAGTGCAGAGTCGAGCAACAAAGCTGGTAAAAGGTATGGAGAACTTGAGCTACGAAGAACGGCTTGGAAAACTGGGACTGTTCTCCCTTGAGAAGAGGAGACTGAGAGGGGATATGATTGAGACTTTTAAAATAATATAAGGAATCCACAAGATAGAGCAGAACAAAAAGTTATTTACGATGTCAAATGTGACTAGGACAAGAGGTCATGGACTGAAACTGAGGGGAGATAAGCTCAGGACAAATGCCAGAAAGTTCTGCTTCACACAGCGGGTGGTGGACACCTGGAACGCTCTCCCGTTGGAGATTGCTGCGGAACCCACCATTCTAGGATTTAAGGGCAAGTTAGATGCACATCTCCTCGGAAGGCAAATAGAGGGATAACGGTGACTAAGTTTTCACCAGGTCGCACCTGGCTGGGCCTCCGCGTGAGCGGATCACCGAACTTGATGGACCCAGGGTCTGATCCGGTGATGGCAGTTCTTATGTTCTTAACCTTTTTTCCTTTTTTTGGGGAAAAAAGGTTACCTCAGTTTATATTCGAGTATATATGGTAATTTTGAAGTTTCTTTCTATCTGGTTGCTTTAGATAGTGTAAACCACTTTGTCTTTGAAATATCAGAACAAATATAGAGAAACATAAACATGATTGAAAGTGGCAGATTTAGAATATCTTTGTTCATGATTGCATTTGAGGTATTTTCCTCTTTAAGATTATAAATTTTATGTATTGTTTACTGACATAATAGTGAAGTGTCCCTCCACAAGTATTTAAAAAGCCCTGAACTGAAGTAAGTTGATTGTACTTACTACAAACCGACTATTGACTTTCTCTAGAATTCTTTTCTCATTTAATGCCATGGCTTCTCCTTTCCTTTTTTTAATTCGCTTCTTTTCCAGCTTTTTGCAGGCATACATTTTTCCTGTCGCCCGCACTTGGCAGGCACACACCTAAGGGAAGAGAAGTGGGTTTTAGCTTATCAGATTTTAACTAGAACAATAAAAATCAAAAATGATATACCAAACCTAATAATTTAGAAAAAAAAAGATAAATGAACAAATATATCTTCATCGTAAATACACACTATTTCAAGGAGTGTGAGGTGTGGTGGTGGTGGGGACTTCACAAAGGCACCACATTTAATTAGATATGTGAGATTCAATAAAAAGCAATCACAGATCATCTTTACAAACATTATACCCAGTGGTGTAGTGGGAGGGGGTGGACCACCTCAGGTACCATCTTCACAGGGGTACCGGTGACTCTCCTCCCTTCTGTTCCCCCGTGTACCTCTTGGAATGTTCATCAGCATGAGCAGCATTTTCTACCTGCTGCTCATGCAGGCCTTGCTCCCTTCTGACAGCACTTCCTGGTCGCAGGACCAGGACGTGATGTCAGAAGGAAGCCCAGGTCGGCACAAGCAGAAGGTGGAAGATACTGTCGCTAGCAAAAATCTTTGAAACAAACTAAACCCAAAAAACAAGGAAAAAGAAAATAGAATCCAAAAGTATTCCTCCTATAACCAACAATAATGCACTGGGAGGTCAATACAAAGAATGAATACAAAAAAATTAACAAAATTGGTGCACTATTTGCATAAAAATGCTAATTAATTAAACTGAGGACCCACCACTATATTTAATTAATTAGTATTTTTATAGTGCACTAATTTTGTTAATTTTTTGGCTCGCACTGGTAAACATTTCAAGAGGGGGTTGGGCAGAGGTGCCGGTGCCCCTGCAAAGATGACACCCCAGGCGGGGAAGAGTAGGGGGGTCCATGGCATGGTGATACCAGATGCCACCATCTCGGTCGCCAACCTCCCTCACTACACCACTGACTAAACCTTATATAAATAAAGGGGTCCTTCTCCAGGATTTTCTTCCATGAACACAGAACAGAAGTATTTATTTAGCACGTTTGCTTTTTCTTCATCACTCTCCACATATCGGTTCATAGCATCTTTTAGTTTTGCAATTCCATTTTTCATCTTCCTCTTTTCACTAATATATTTGAAAAAATTTGTGTCTCCCTTTTTTACATTTTTAGCCATTTGTTTTTCCACCTGCGCTTTTGCCAGACATATCTCCCTCTTGGCTTCTTTCAGATTCACTCAGTAGTCCTTTCTGTACTCTTCTTGTTTTTTTTTTTATATTTCTTTTGCCTTTATTTTCTCCGCCACTAGTTTGGAGAACCATATTGGTTTCCTTTTTCTCTTGTTTTTATTTATTTTCTTCATGTAAAGGTCTGTAGCCATTTTTATTGCTCCTTTCAGCTTAGATCACTGGTTTTCCACTTCTCTTATGTCCTCCCATCCTAACAGCTCTTTCTTCAGGTACTCTCCCATTTTATTAAAGTCCATACGTTTGAAATCTAGGACTTTAAGTATTGTGCTAAATTGGAGAGAATGCAGGCAATGCTGGACTAGCATGTAGGGAGAGCCAAAGCCTCAGGAAGCTGTAAAGCTGGATTTCAAGTCTTCTAACTGTCCTACCAGCCTGACCACCATGGCCGGTGACCTCTGCCACCCTCAGATATGTCGCGCAACCACCTGGCAGAGGCATGCAGTCTTGCTCCGATCACAGTCGTGCCTCCACCGAACCGTTCAGCCTGCACTACACCCACTAGCGGACGAACCATAGTGACGAACCGGGGGTGCGCTAGCTCCCGTTCTAGGAGCCCCGATCTGTCCTGTAGGATGTCCAGGGGGTTTAATGCCTTGCAGGGAACCCCCCAGAAGCAGACGTTCTTCAACCGTCTGCGATCTCCCAATGCAAGGATGTCCCCGCAGGGAACCTCCACAGCACAAGGGCAAACCCGCAAAGGAAATACCGAAAACATTACTGAAACTATCAAAAGAAAACACGAGCAGAAGAGATAAGCTCCTACAGGCTTGGCATGTAGAAATCAAGACTGAAATCTAATGGGCATGCTCCAGGATATGCTAGCAGTGGGAGGAGTTATGACTTCAATCATCTGAAGCTTTCTACAGTGCCTGGCAGCTAGAGATGCATAAAATCCACTGATCCCAGAATAAAGTTGGATTGTACAAGAATTGACAATTTTAAATGCTTTTGGATCCTTTTTGGGATTGTGGATTAATGTGGAAAAATCTAAAGTGTTATGCTTACAGTTAACCTTGCAAGCACATTGGAGAGGGGGGAGATTCCCTATCTTTTACATTGGGCGGTGGGCAGGATTAAATATTTAGGGTTATATATTCCTATGAGGTGTTCCTGTATAAACTTAATATATTCTGATTGCTTCAGGAAACAGAGCAGCTTTGCAACTCTTGGCATAACTTACCCATTAGCTTATGGGGTAACATTCAATTATTAAAAATGACAGTATGCCTAAGTGGTTTATACGTATTTTGTAACATCTATTAATATTGAAACCTAGAGACCTACAGTTGTGAAATAAAATGGTGCAAAAATTTTTGTGAGATCCTTAATAGCCCAGACTTATTATCTATCATATGCAACTTCATAGAAGGGATGGAGTACTCAACCTTCCTGATTTGAGAGCTTATTGTATTCCATTCCAATTGTGTTATATCTGAGATTGGATATTTGATACTTCTGAATTTTGCGATGTTCAGTTTGATGGGAGGTGACTTAGCTCTTTCATATTTGATTCATTCAAGTGAAAAGGTTTTCCCATGAGGTGGGGGAGTGGGGTCTCTCCTCATTTATTATATAAACTTATAAGGTGGGTGCGGACTCTGATGCGTACGATACTGTCATGCAGACAAAATCTATAGACCTTGTATCGATGCAGTTTTTTGCAGCTCTGCCCCTTGGAGGTACACCAAGCTAGTCAATTTTTAGGACTACCATAATGGACATGAAATACAGTGGTTGAAGCTCTCTATCATGTTCACACATTGTGGCAATCCTGTTAATCTCCCTGGCTAGGTATGTCCCAGGACAAGACTGGGAAAAAATATGAGTGCATGCTTCTGTTAACATGGGTTACTGGCCTGTTAACTATCATCGCCTCTTTTCAATGGGGTTGATTCACTAAACCACATTCATTAACCAACATTATTAACAGCACAGGTTACTGCAGTTTTAGTGAATCTGCTTCTTTAAGTGCAATTCAAGAGCATCTGGAAAACAAGAAGGATATTTACAACTTTAAAATAAAAGAAGAATTATTCAAGAGGAAAGAGCGCAGCATTGACAGCTGCTACACATCACTTCCTGTCTCTCGGCTGCAGCAGAATGTTCAGAAGAAAAAGATGGCAATAGCAGAGACCGAAACAGGAAGTTACTAGCATGCCAGGAACTTGAGTGGATCATCTGTACTGCTGCGACTGATCTTTGGATCTATGTCCTATTGTCCATCACTCATCAAAATCAATTTATTAAACACTCACCTCTCCAAATCCTCCTTTTCCTAGTACTCTGTAATGCCGAAAGGTGTTCTTGGTTACTGGCTGCCTAAGTAATGAAACATGGGAAGGAAACGAATACTACAAGTTACATCATTGTTTAAGTGACATTTCTGAATACTTCAAAATTGACAGACACCTGCCCCCTTTATCTTTCTACTCTTCAGAAAACCCGAAACCCATATTTTTCTCTGTACCCACTGAATGGAAAGAACAGCTTGTAAGTGTGCCTTTCTTTGGCTGACAAAAAGGCACAGAACATTGTATCCTTACCAGTTGCATTACAGGGAGATTAAGAAATATATAACCTTTATATGTTGTATACAATTACTTCTGTAGCCAGCTGTGTTTTAATCAAGCCCTTGAAAAACTGCTGTGCTGGCTGATTCCAATTATAAGCACAAAAAGCAAAGCCAAAACAACCCCCCCCCCAACACTTAAAACCCAAAAGAGGAAGTGAAAACTACACATCTGCATGTAATGGTTCAGTATTTGCCCCCATCCCCCTTGCTGAGAACTGAACCCTGTCCATTAGGGTTCCAGTTGTTTTCAATAGTACACCAAATAAAGCCTTTCACCCACTTTGGACCCAATGGGCACCTATTAGTGTACAATATCGTACCTCCAAGACAGATGGATTGAACCAGCCCCTTACTGCTTATTCCATGTGTGCAAGAGCTTTTTTTTTTTTTAAACCCACTTCCTTAAAACAGCAACTACAAAAAACCCCAAAACATGTTTCTTCAAATCTAAAGCTCTTGGACTGTAGCTGCAAATATTTTTGAAGATTCTACACTCTACAGCAGTGGTTCCCAACCCTGTCCTGGAGGAACACCAGGCCAATCGGGTTTTCAGGCTAGCCCTAATGAATATGCATGAAGCAAATTTGCATGCCTATCACTTCCATCATATGCAAATCTCTCTCATGCATATTCATTAGGGCTTGCCTGAAAACCCGATTGGCCTGGTGTTCCTCCAGGACAGGGTTGGGAATCACTGCTCTACAGAATTCACTTTTATGACATTTGTTAAACATTTTGAGATCACTAGGTCACTAAGGGGCTCATTTTCAAAGCACACAAAGTACCATAGAAACCTGCTTTGAAAATTAGGTGAGTTTTTTTTATTTTTTATTAAAATGCATTACATGCCACACAGCCCTTTGTATACCTTCCTGTCTGTGCATGAGCTGTGATTAGCTCATGCATTGACAGGTAGCATTAAGTTACAAAAACAAAACAACCCACAGGCATTATATATTGACCCTCCCTCAGAAACTGATACCCCGACAATAGGCAGTTACGTCCCCCCTGACCCCAACCTGATCCCCCTCCTCACAATTTTAAAAAATGTTCCTGGTGCCTAATGGCATGCCCACCAAATTCCCTTTCCCCTGACTAAAATCATAATTCCCCGGTGTCTAGTAGCACCCACTTCTCCTCAAAAAAAAAAAAATTCCACTAATATACGAGGGTCATTTCATAAATAAACTAAACTAAACTAAACCTTAAGTTTATATACCGCATCTTCTCCACGGAAGTGGAGCTCGGCAAGGTTTACAAGAACTTAAAATATAAGAAGAGAAAGGAAAAGGTTTACATGAGCTTATATATAGAATGGAAGAGTAAGGGGGAAAATAGAATTACATGTTAGAGAAGAGCCAAGTTTTCAGTTGCTTGCGGAATAGTTGGAGAGAGCCCAGGTTCCGCAACGGGATAGTAAAGTCATTCCAGAGACCTGTGATTTTGAAGAGAAGAGATTTTCCCAGTTTACCTGCATAGAGAATACCGCGTAGAAAGGGGAAGGATAGTTTATATCTTTGGGCGGGTCTGGTGGAGTTAGGACTCGAGGAGTTAAAGGATAGTGTGATTAGGGGAGGAAGGATGCCGTGAATGATCTTAAAAGCTAGGCAGGAGCATTTGAAATGGATTCTGGAAATCACTGGGAGCCAGTGAAGATTGGACAGGAGTGGGGAGACATGGTCAGATTTGCGTTTTGCAAAGATCAACTTGGCTGCAGTATTCTGGATGAACTGGAGTCTTTGAAGACTTTTTTTGTTAGGCATAAGTAAATGGCATTGCAGTAGTATTTTTTAAAATTTATATGTTTTATTTTTTTTTCCAAGTATTTCTTTACAATCCTTCAATATAGTCTCCCTGCTTTGCAATGACCGAGTCCCAACATCTGGGAAGCTTCATTATTCCATGCAAGACAACGTTTGTGTTCAGTTGCCAAATGGCTTGGGAAACGGCGGAAGAAAGCTCTTCCAGAGATGCAAAACGATGTCCATGCATAGATTGTTTTAACTTTGGAAAAATTCAAAGTCTGGTGGACTCATGTCTGGACTGTAGGGAGCATGAGGTAACACCTCCCAGCCATATTCGCATAGTTTTTCAATGATGACATTCCCTATGTGCGGGCGAGCGATGTCATGAAGAATGAGTGGCCCAGCCAAGAGCAACTGAGGTTGGGTTTTGTGCATTTTTCTGCACATTTTTTGCAAAAAATCATGATAATACACTGCTGTGACACTTCTTCCACATGGAACTTTATCTGTGATGATGATGTCTTCATGATCATAAGCAAAAACCATCATTTGTTTGACTTTTGATTGAGCTCGTCCAAATTTTTTTGGGTCGTAGGGAAGATGGAACTCTCCACTCATTGGACTGTGATTTCAGCTCCGGCTCAAAGTCTCTGACCCACGTTTCATCAATAGCAACAATGCGATTCAAGAATGCCTGATCTTCAACATTGAATCTTTGTTTCAGCACGGTTGCATTGTCCAGGCATCTCTGCTGCTGTTCAGCAGTCAATAAGAAATTTTTCTCTTTTTTAAATCATTTGTCAGAATTTGGTATACTAATGTCGGTGGTTTCAGAAAGCTCCTCGCATGTCGCACAACGATCTTGGTCAAGAGCATCAGCCACGAGTTTCACACATCATTCATCGGTTGTTGATTTCAGCCTTCCTGGTCTTACATCATCATCTATGCTCACACGATCACTCTGAAAACGAGTTATCCACCGAGAAAGTGTACTACAGTCCACTGTTAACTCACCACAAACTTCACATAATGCACTGTGACTTTTTGTTGGTTTTTGCCATGTAGAGTTTCAATCTTAATGTACGACCTCTGAGCGTCAACAGACGCAGTACCCGAGACACCTGTAGCCTCTATTTCCCACACTTGTCACAGCCACACTATGTATACTACAGAGCTCCTAAGAACACTTCCTCCTGCTTCAAGTACTGAAGTGAAAGTGAAACAAGATTTACTGCAATTGCATCATCCACTCCCCAATGTTGCCAGTCTGTGCATTATTTATGAAATGACCCTCCTTTAATGGAATTCCCACCCCTGAGTCCTCCCTCAGGTGCCCTAGATCTGAGTCTGCCGAATAAGGAATTTTTCCCTTTTTGGTAGTGTGGGCAGAGATTACCAAACAAGAGAAAAAATCCCGTATTTGACAGGTCAACCCCACTCAGTGCATCCCATAATGTACTACATAGGGGGGGGGGGGGTCAGGTGCTGCTATTTTCAAAGATCTAATCTAACCTTCAATTTCTGGGTTGCTCTATGCATACCTAGGTTCAAGGCCACTTACAAATCAAGAAGTTTACATTACATTTAGAAGCTTTACAACAATGACATATAAAGCAGGATACTATGAGGTAGTTACCAGAGATAGGAGATGTAGTTAATCATTCAATAGAGGGGATCATTGAGCTGTCATTAGAATTAAAGTACAGCAGTTTGAAATACAATACAATTGAGTTAGATAGAAGTAGGTTGGTGTAATTATATTATGTAGAGTCTGGGGAGGGAGCTCTTAAGATTTCTGGAAAGGTGAAATGCTATGTATGATGCTGTGGAAGAGCATATTTGTTAAATATTGATGTAGTATATGTTCTCAAAAAGAAATGTCTTTGGTTTCTTTCGAAATCTGGGGTATTTAGGTTCTGTCTTAATTGTTGGAAGATTGTTACAGGTCTTGGTAACAAGGTAGGTGAGAGCAGTGAGTTAAATATGCACTTGTATTTTATACCTTTGGGAGAGGGAAGGATCAATTGAAAATTTACGTTTTCTGGCTGATACTGACCAGGAGTTGATGCACAGGTTTATAAGTAGCTTTGCAGAGTTCACATATAGGATGTGGAACATTACACATGATAGTCTGAAGTTTCAAGTTTCAAGTTTATTTATTCATTTGATGAATCGCCTATTAAAATTGCTAGGCGATGTACAAAATCCATATAGAAAATAATACAGAGAAACTATCAATTAACAATATAATTACATAAAATACAAACAGGGAGGGGTAGGGAAGGATTAAAGTTTACAATCTTAGTTTTGGTAGAAAAAGGTAGAGAACAAAAGGTAAGGGGCTAAAATCCAAAGCACTGTTCTGTGAAAGTTTTAGTGATTAAAAGCATCTATAAATAGGTAAGATTTTAAAAGTTTTTTAAAAGATACGATGTTGTTTTCAGATCGAATGTATTGAGGGAGGGCATTAATGATGTGAGGACATTAGTGATGTGAGCATTAATAGGTAGAACCCAAAGAAACACTGTGGAGTGACGATGTTCCTAAAATGGACTTCATTAAAAATGTCAAAGTTCACAAGTACAATAATATAATCCACTCAAAGATAAAATAATCCACATGAGAATAAAATAATCCACATAAAAACCTAAAGGACCTAGTCCGCTGAAGGCATGGGATCCAACACGGTCCATGTTTCAACAAAAAGTCTGCTTCAGGGGTCCCTGAGAGTCCTATGGTCATCTGAATTTACAAACTTTCTTGCAACTATTATAAACCAGATTGAGCTTTGGATGACGGCGTTTAAATTGAAATTGAATAAGGAAAAAACTAAATTCTTTCTGGCAACACCTAATGATAAGCTCAGAGAAACAATGATATGTGTGAGTGGGTTGAAGTACAATATTGAACAATCCATTAAAATATTAGGGGTAACACTGGATAGACACCTTATATTGGAGAAACATACCGACTTACTTATTAAGAAATGTTTTTCAGTGCTCTGGAAGCTTCGTACCATCAAGAAATATTTTGATGAAGTCTCCTTTCGGTTGTTTTTAAGTATATTGGACTACTGTAATATTATATATGTAGGGTCTTATTTGAAAATTCTTAAGAGATTAAGGGTAGTCCAGAACACTGCTGTTCGCCTCATTTTTGGCTTAAAAAAATGGGAGCATATCCAGGACCAGATTTAGATGAAAAGAGGCCCTAGGCTATTCCACTTATGAGGCCCTTTCACCTCCCATTTTTAAGTTTGTAAATTACATGAGAGATAATAAAATACATCATTACTGTGATATATATCAATATGTTAAATGAAACATGTTGTTATTGGTACTAACCTTTATAAAAAATGTGACACGGATCTTGAGGCCCTAGGCTGAAGCCTAGTTAGCCTATAGGAAAATCCTGCCCTGAGTATATCACTCCCTTTTATCACAAACTGCACTGGCTACTGCTGGAGTCCAGAATACTGTTCAAATTTTCTTGCATTTGTTACAAAATAGCATTTGGTCTGGCACCAGGTTATCTCCTTTCTCATTTTTCCTGGAGTCATTGTAACAAAAATACACGGAAAATGCAGTTGTTTACTTATCCTTCTATAAAATCTTACCATTACAAGAGGTTCCTCGAGAAAACTTTCTCTTTTCAGTACACTAAAATGGATACATGGCTCGGAAAAATGATGCTAGAAGCTTCTTCATACTTAGACTTTAGGAAATTACTAAAGACTCAATTATTTAATAGGCTGATATCATAATGATCATACTTTTTCTCTTATTTTAACCATGTTTCCATTTGATTTTCATGCTTCTTACTTGCATGGTTTGCCCTTTTATCTTGATCAATTTTATTGTAACATAGTAACATAGTAGATGATGGCAGATAAAGACCTGCCCAACATCCAGTCTGCCCAACCTGATTCAATTTAAATATTTTAATTTTCTTCTTATCTATTTCTGGGCAAGAATCCAAAGCTTTACCCGGTACTGTGCTTGGGTTCCAACTGCCGAAATCTCTGTTAAGACTTACTCCAGCCCATCTAAACCCTCCCAGCCATTGAAGCCCTTCCCAGCCCATCATCCACCAAACGGTCATATACAGACACAGACCATGCAAGTCTGCCCAGTACTGGCCTTAGTTCAATATTTAATATTATTTTCTGATTCTAAATCCTCTGTGTTCATCCCACGCTTCTTTGAACTCAGTCACAGTTTTACTCTCCACCACCTCTCTCGGGAGCGCATTCCAGGCATCCACCACCCTCTCCGTAAATTAGAATTTCCTAACATTGCCCCTGAATCTACCACCCCTCAACCTCAAATTATGTCCTCTGGTTTTACCATTTTCCTTTCTCTGGAAAAGATTTTGTTCTACGTTAATACCCTTCAAGTTTTTGGACATCTGAATCATATCTCCCCTGTCTCTCCTTTCCTCTAGGGCAGGGGTGTCCAATGTCGGTCCTCGAGGGCCGCAATCCAGTCGGGATTTCAGGATTTCCCCAATGAATATGCATGAGATCTATTTGCATGCACTGCTTTCAATGCATATTTATTGGGGAAATCCTGAAAACCCGACTGGATTGCGGCCCTCGAGGACCAACATTGGACACCCCTGCTCTAGGGTATACATATTCAGGGCTTCCAGTCTGTCCTCATACGTCTTCTGGCGCAAGCCTCCTATCATTTTCGTCGCCCTCCTCTGGACCGCCTCAAGTCTTCTTACGTCCTTCGCCAGATACGGTCTCCAAAACTGAACACAATACTCCAAGTGGGGCCTTACCAATGACCTGTACAGGGGCATCAACACCTTCTTCTTTCTACTGACTATGCCTCTCTTTATACAGCCCAGCATCCTTCTGGCAGCATGTTTGTACTTTTATTCCGATCAATTTTATTGAAATGTATGCATTGCTTTTATTGAATTTTATTGTGATTTTCATTAAAAATGTATGTATGTATTGCTTTTTCTCATGCTGTGAGCTGCTTAGAACTTCCCCGGTATGGCGGCATATAAATAAAATTATTATTATTATTATTATATGTGGAGAGTCATGAAAAAGACACTGCTTGAAACCAAAGCAATATTGGACCTTCTGGACTAGCCTGTTGTGAATCTAATTGATGGATGGCATACGTTTAAAAAAGCTGTGTAATATTAGTGTGCCAGAGCTAAAAAAAAGTTTGAGACCCTGCTGTAGTGCATTGGAGTAACAGCACGAGTAGGATCGCCTTATGTTCTCTTTCCAGTTGATATAAAGGATTTTGCTTCTCCATGGTCTTTATGATTTCATCCTTTTGCATTTATCAGTTTCTTATTTTTTCACACTGAAGCATACATTCATTTTTCCATTTTTGACTAGTATGTTTGCAGGCTGTTTTCTTCCTAGTCAGAGTAATCTAATCTAACCCTTAGGTTTGTATACCGCATCATCTCCACGTTGGTAGAGCTCGACGTGGTTTACAGTAGGAGAAATAGGAAAGAACTACAACAGAGGGTTAGAGGTAGAAGTGTGAAGAAAATTTAGAGGACTTGGGATGCCAAGATATAAGAGTTTCCTTGATTCCTAAGTTGGAGGGAGACTTACATTTTTTGAGAAAAGCCAGGTTTTCAGATGTTTGTGGAAATGTGTTACACTGGAGCCATACTGGATAAAGATTTGTAAAATGCTGCTCTAATGTTTGTATAAAGGACTTACATCAGGGATTCTGAACCCAGTCCTTGGGTCACACCCAGCCAGTCAGGTTTTCAGGATATCTACATTGAATATGTATGAGATAGATTTGTATATAATGGAGGCAGTGCATATAAAATTATCTCATGCATATTCATTGTGGATATCTTGAAAACCAGACTGTTTTAACATGTCCTGAGAACTGGATTAAGAATTCCTAGCTTAAATGGATATTTTATAGTAACATAGTAGATGATGGTAGCTAAAGATGTACATCAGGGGTCCCCAAAGTCCCTCCTTGAGGGCTGAATCCAGTTGGGTTTTCAGGATTTCCCCAATGAATATGCATGAAATCTATATGCATGCACTGCTTTCAATGCATATTCATTGGGGAAATCCTGAAAACCCGACTGGATTCGGCCCTCAAGGAGGGACTTTGGGGACCCCTGATGTATATGGTCTATCTAGTCTGCCCAACAAGATAAATTCATAATATATGGTATGATACCCTGTTTCCCCCCAAATAAGACAGTGTCATATTCCTTTGGGGCCCAAAAAAGGCACTAGGTCTTATTTTTGGGTAAAGCTTATTTTTTTCATGCACATGATAATCTCTCTCTTCCTTTCTTTCACCCCAATTTTCCTCTTTCCTTTCCCCCACATATGCAACATCTTTCCTCCCCTCTCACCCATCACCTTGTGCCTTCCATCTGCAGCATCTTTCTATCTCTTCATCCCTCCCATCCTCCTCTGTACAGAACCCTTGCCCAGCTTCCATCCTTCCCTCCCAGCCCTCATGCAGCAGAACCCTTGAACACCCACACCCGCTGTGCAGCCGAACCCCCGCTGACCCTCCATCCTTCCCTCCCAACCAATCCCCGCCAACCACGACCATAAATACCTTCCAGCAGAGCAGCGTCGAGCCAGCAGCACTCACAGGCTGCTTTGTGGCCTTCTCGCTGTGGCTTTCTGTGTGCCACGTTAATGATGATGTCATCAGTATACAGATGGCCCCATTGAGAAGGCCGTGAAGCAGCTTGTGAGCGCTGCTGGCCCGACACTCCTCTGCTGGAAGGTATTTATGGTCGCGGTCGGTGGGGTTCGGTTGGGAGGGAAGGATGGAGGGTCAGCGGGGGTTCGGTGGTTCGGCTGCGCGGCAGAGCAGGGGTTGGGGGAAGTGCAGCTTCCTACGACTAGGGATTATTTTCGGAGGTAGGTCTTATATTATGACCACCCCAAAAATCATGCTAGGGCTTATTTTTGGGGAAACATATCCATACAGGTTCTAGCCAGAGAGAGTTATCAAAAAGGAGTCAGCAGTGAGCAATCTGAGTTCCACTGAGTGTGATCAAAGGTGTAAAATCTGAAAGAAACTAGAATTACATTTCTCCCCCTTTCCAATTCCCCACCCCCCAGTGACAAAACTCACCCTGTCCAATCCTACTGTCCTCAACCCTGACCTCCAAAATAAGCCTACCCCTCTAGGGCTTACCCAGAGTCACAATGGTGATCTGGAGGCCCATGGCAGGTAGGCACCATTTTGAATCCTGGTGCAGTCCTAAGCGGGAGCAGAAGGCACCACTGGACCGCTAATGTGATCACCAATCAGTCAGGGATTGGGGGAAGGTCAGAATCTGGAGTCAGGGCCTGCACACAGAAAGGGAGGACAAGGGAGGCGCTAGCGAGCTCAACAAGGAATGGCTGCTTAGTGTTTGAGCTCCGTTGACTGAAAACTATACCGAATCAATAGTGGTTGCCTAAACTACTTTTGGGATGTTAATTATAGATTTCTGTGCGCGCTATACCATGGCATCCGGCATGAGGAAAAGCACTGAGCCGATTTCACCTCAAAAAGGGCAGATGAACAAGGGCGATACAGAAAATGAGGCCCTGCAGACGGTTATGGAAGAGCTCCGCGCCATGCGCGACTTGTTGCAGACAATGGTTCAAAACACGGAGGATCTGAAGTCAGAACTAACCTCTCTGTCGACCGAGATGGCTGTTTTTCGCTCCAGGGTTGACATAAACGAACAACGGGTTGAGACTAATGGCATGAATATAAAAATGCTGCAGCAACAAATAAAAAAGATGGCGATTCTAGAGCAGGAGCTTGAAGACACGCAGAAAAGTCGCATTGAAATAATTTCTGGATATTGGGGATCCCTGAGGGGCGTGAGGGACATGATGTTATATCCTTTATTCAGTCTGTGATCCCCAAAATTATGGACTTGACCTTTAAACACGATTTTGAAATCGATCGAGCCCACCGCGTGCTCTCACACAAACCTGATATCAATGCACGCTTCTCCCGGCCCATAGTGGTAAGATTGCTTCGCTATGGTCAAGTGATGGAAATCATACAGCAGGCAAAACTTAAACACCCGTTGAAGTTTGAAGGCTCCTCTCTGCTTATTGTGCCCGATCTGGCCAAACAAACCGCCAAGAAACGGAAATCTCTGCTGGAATATAGACCCCCGTCTCAAAGCTATCGGTGCAAAGTTTGGCCTCTTCTACCCTGCCATGATGCGGGTCACATATAACAACATTACAAAGAACTTTACTAACCCTCTGAACCTAGCTGATTTCCTCGAGCGTTCAGCACCAAGTTCTATTGACAAGACCTAAGTTCTCTCTTCGGTTGCACTGGTTAAACCTGGGTTTGATACTGCTGTTGATTCACCTGTTTTTACTGTCAGCTTCGTCTCTCATATATGAGAATTGACAGTTTATATCTTCTGCTCTTTACAAGTTTTGAAGTTTGGATTTACTCCAACAGAATGTTATGCTGTTTCCTTCATGTACTTTTTATGCTGCTGCCTTTTACAATCGATCTATAGTACTATAAAGAACTGTTTATTATTTTCTTGAAATTTTGCTGTAGTACACTATATAGCGCTGTTCTCACACTTTAGATTATTGTGTGACTGATGTTATCTCTTCTCCTTGCAACTCCTAGCTACTCTCTCTCCAGTCTTTTCTGTCAATGGACTCTCCCTTTCACAGCCCTTGCGGACTTGCTATCCCAGCTTTCTGCCTTACGGTACCTATGTCTACCTGTTTTCCTTTTTCTTTTTTCATCGAGAATAATATGTCTCTCTTTACAGTCTCAGCAATCTTATTCATCTGTCATTTTGCCTAATCAGGATTATTACATGCGATCCATTGTACTGTCTTACATCACTTGTATACAGGTTCTAATATATTGTATGTGCCTTGCTCTGCTCTATATTGCCTTAAATGCATTCACAATCTTATATGTTTTAGCATTAATATAATTATGCCTGATGGTTACTGTCTGCTCTCAATGTCAAAGGACTTAATAACCTTCTGAAAAAGCAAAAGATATGGGAATATGCTGCTAGATTACAACCAGATATCTTGTTTTTACAAGAGTCGCATCTATCTGCTATAGACTCTATGAAACTTTCTTTCCCACAGGCCTTACCAGTTCTGTTCTCACCGGCCATTGATAAACATAATGGAGTCCTTACATTCATTAGGAACAGTCCAAATATTTTACTAATTAATCATTGCACAGATGCTCAAGGTCGCTGGATAAATGCTACTATCCAACTTAATGATAAAAAGATTTCCTGCATTAACATTTATGGTCCAAATGTTGATGACCCGGCCTTTTTCGATGACCTCTCAGAACAACTGGTGTCCTCTCCTGAAAATTACATCCTTTTAGGTGGAGATTTTAACCTGGTCATCGGCCCCATATTGGACAGGAAATCTCATGCTACCTATAAAAAATCCAGGTAATGGCATAAACTCCAAGATCTGATTCTTCAATTTCAACTCATTGATCCGTGGTGTTTACAACACCCTCATGCCAAAGAATTCTCTTTTTTTTCTGCTCCCCACGCCACATACTCTCGTATTGACTTCTTCCTCCTAAGTGCGTCTCTGTCTACTTACCTCACTACTTCAACAATAAAGGGAATTGCTATCTCTGACCACGGAGTGGTAACACTCCATCTGAATGGTCTCTATAATACACTTCCTCAACGAAAATGGAGAGTCAACAACTCCTTACTTAATGAACCTGATTTTATTACCCATATTAACCTTGCAATTGAAGAGTTTTTTTTGAATAATAAACCCGGGTGACTCTATAGGATTCCTTTAAAGCATTTATTTAATGACGCTTTTGTAATCTAACACTATTGGTTTCTTTTGATTAATATTCAACAAGTCTTGGAACTAACTGTTTTTTCTTCCCACAAAATTTATTCAATTATTTTTTTATCCCATCCTTATGTGTTTTCCATTTCTGTTTCCCACTCTGCTTAATTACATTGTAATTTCTTCCCCTACCTTTCCCTTCGTTTCCAGTTTGTGTAGTTATTGTCTGTGTCTTGTTAGTCTTTAACTATTTTAAAATTTTCTTTTATTTTGTAATTTCAATTCATGTGTAAATCGCTTTGAATATAGACAAAGCGATTAATCAAATAAATATTAAACTTGAAACTTGAAGATCATTTCCTTTGCTGCGTATCTTTAAAAAAACAGAGATCTGCTGAATTGGAAAAGTTAGAACTTGATCTTAAACACGTTGAACAGCAACACACTCAATCTAATAATGATTTCTCCATCCTAACTAAGCTCCGCTCTCTCCGATTACAATACAGCCTACTTACCAGCCAAATGGCCAACAATCATCTGCTTTTAAAGAATGCTACATACTACATGGAAAACAACAAATGTGCCACACCTTAGCGCAATATTTAAAAAGTAGCGCAATCTAAAACCTTTGTGGCTGCCGTAACTGTTGATAATGGGATTAATATAACTAATTCCCAGGAAATTGTTGCACTGTTTAAACAATTTTATCAATCTCTTTATTCTTCTGAGTTCTACCAGAGTTGACGGATATTCCAGCTTTCCTACGAGAACTACCGAAGAGACCTCTCCTGGAATCGCATATTAACACACTACAGCAACCCATTCAACAATCTGAAATATCCGCTGCCATTAACTCACTTGCAAAGAAAAAGGCCCCTGGTCCAGATGGCATCACATCAGAGTTCTATCAGGTTTTTTTGCCTCGGCTACTATGCCATCTACATGCTTTTTTTACTTCGTTAGTAACAGTGGGTTATGGCGGAGGCACATCTTAGGAGTGATTCGCAAATATTCTGAGATCTCTGGTTATAAACTCAATCTGTCCAAATCGGAGATTATGCCATTAAACTGTCCAGAAATATGTTCAGATGTCAAGTCCCTTGACTTCCACTGGGCCCAGGAGATCAAATATCTTGTGGTCTATTTTGGCCCCTCCATTGATGACATACTGGCCCTTAATGCTGAGTATATTTTCCATAAAGTCAAATCCTCTCTAACACAATGGTCGCCACTCAAGTTGTCGTGGTGGGGCCGTCTCGACTCTATAAAAATGATGGTACTGCCAATTATTACGTATGTCCTTGGAATGCTCCCATGTCTCTTCCACAAGTCCTTTTACAAAAAAATTGAATCCCTTCTCTCTGACTAGCTGTGGAACAACAAGACACCACGCATTAGTTTACAGAAACTTAAATGTCCAAAACAGGAAGGCGGTGTTTCCTTTCCAAGTATTTTTGATTATCATATCTCATTCTTACTATGACAAGGTTCCAAATGGAATTACGACTTGAACTCATCGAATACACCACCCTGGCTGCTATTTGAAACTGCCTCTAGCTTCTTACAGCTGAAATACGTTCACTCCATGAGAAAAACTATTCCACTAACATCAAACCTCATTATGCTAGCAACTATAACAGCGATACATGAAATCGATATTTTTTCAGATATTACATGGGGTTCTTCCTCCCTGGTTCCTTTATGGAATAACCCTAAAATTCATATCCAAAACAATTTGGTTTCCTGGAAATTATGGCAAGATCTCGGCTTATGGAATGTTGGTCAATTGTATGATGATAACCATTGGTTCTCCTTTGCTGACACATGTAGGAATTTTGATTTGCCTCCATCGCAGTTCTTTAGTTGGCTCCAACTTACACATACCATCAAAAAGGATCTTCTTTCCTCGAACCCATGTTCAGGTTACCTAACATACCTATTGCTCTACGACAAATTTTCTTTACAAAGACATGAAGCTTCTTGATGGTATAAATTACTTCAACGACATAAATTCAAATTGGACAGCCGTCTGCAGGAAACCTGGAACACATAAATGGATTTAAATCTGGATAACGAATGCTGGACTGCTATTTGGTCTACTATTAGTAAAGCATTGCACTCCTCTTCGCTGATACAAACAGCCTTCTTTATGTTGCATAGGGCATATTGGACTCCCCTATGACTCGCTAAACTGAACCCCCCTCATCTTAATATATGCTGGTCCTGCAACAGTATGCCTGGATCTCTTCGACATATGCTATTTGATTGCCCCTTGCTTGAGAAATATTGGAATCAAGTATGGTCGACAAAAGATGAAGTATTGTCTATTAAACAACCTATATCATATGCCATAGTCATTTTTGGGTCAGCGGCGATCCTTCGCCCCACTTCTGAACCTGCATCACTATTATTGAATGGTTTTCTGACTATGGCGTTGAAGGTGATATTATCTAATTGGAAAAAATTTATCTTATCTAGCTGGTGGGCGTATGTCACCATTACAGTGAAGTATGAATGACTCTATGCTTAAAAATCTGGCTCCTTAAGGAAATTTCATGAGATTTGGGACCCAATTCTAGCTCTTTGTTCCTCATTCCACTGATCTCATGGATGTGTTGCCTCATCAGCTTCTTTGACTGGGTAACAAAAAGACTGGACGAAGGAGATTCACTGGACATAGTGTACCTAGACTTCAGTAAAGCTTTTGACAGCGTCCCACACCGCAGACTGTTAAACAAGATGAAATCGATGGGGTTAGGAGAGACTCTGACGGCATGGGTCAATGATTGGCTGAGTGGCAGACTTCAGAGGGTGATGGTTAACAGTACTTTCTCTGAGATATCGGAGGTGACCAGCGGGGTGCCGCAGGGCTCGGTCTTGGGTCCGCTCCTCTTCAACATATTCATAGGAGATCTGACTCAAGGGCTTCAAGGTAAAGTAACATTATTCGCCGACGACGCCAAACTATGTAATATGGTAAGCGAGGGCAATCTACAAGATATTATGGCGCAGGACCTGCGTACATTGGAATGCTGGTCCTCAACCTGGCAGCTGGGCTTCAATGCTGGAAAGTGTAAGGTCATGCACCTGGGTAGCAGAAACCCGTGCAGAACTTATACCTTGAATGGGGAGACCTTGACCAGGACTTCAGCGGAACGAGATTTAGGAGTAATCATTAGTGCAGACATGAAATCTGCCAATCAGGTGGAGTAGGCTTCCTCAAGGGCAAGGCAGATGCTGGGTTGCATCCGTAGAAGTTTCGTCAGCAGAAAGCCTGCTGTCATAATGCCATTATACAGGACCATGGTGAGACCTCATCTGGAATACTGCGTGCAATTCTGGAAGCCACATTATCGCAAAGACATGCAGAGGGTTGAGTCGGTCCAAAGGATGGCCACCAGAATGGTCTCAGGGCTTAAAGGTCTCTCGTACGAAGCAAGACTAAACAATTTGCAGCTCTACACTCTCGAGGAATGCAGGGAGAGGGGAGACATGAATGAGACGTTTAAATACGTCACCGGACGTATAGAAGTGGAAGATAACATTTTCCTTCTCAGAGGCCCCTCAACCACAAGGGGGCACCCGCTCAAACTCAAGGGCGGAAAATTTCATGGCGACACCAGGAAGTATTTCTTCACGGAGCGAGTGATTGATCAATGGAACAAGCTTCCAGTACAGGTAATCGAGGCCAGCAGCGTGCCAGATTTTAAGAATAAATGGGACGCCCATGTGGGATCCCTACGTGGGTCAGGGTAAAACATTGGCTAATCTTAAGGGGAGGGTCTATAGAGTGGGCAGACTTGATGGGCCTTGGCCCTTTTCTGCCGTCATCTTTCTATGTTTCTATTGTATTATCACATCCTCGCTTTGTTCAATTCCTTTGACTTGTTCACCTTTTATTCCTTAAGGTATCTTTATCCTACTACATACATTATACATGCTATATTGCATATCCTTTGTCATGTGTATTTTCTGTGTCTATTCATATTATTACCTGTTTTTATTAATGCTGATGACTGCACAATTGATGCTCCTTTTCATTGCTAGATGACTATGGTACGTTGCCTGATCTTCTTTTCTTGATGTATCCCTACTGTTATTTGTTACTGGTTTTTTTGTAATAAAAATATTGAACTTAAAAAAAGAAAGGGATGTCAAAATGGGGGGCAGGTTATGTCACTTTCAGATGACGATTGGAAAGGTAGGAAGTGTCAGGAGAGTGGTGCGATGATGACTGTTCTTTCTTTATTTTTTGTGATGGATCTGCACCATATCATATGCTGTGGCAAATAAGCAAAAGCTTACTGCACTTTAAGTGTTAACAATTTTTATTAGGAGTCACAACACATATATACAGATCATTATATTGCATGAATTCTTAAAGACAAATTAGCTACAATCTGTAACAGGTACAGGAACTTCAGGAGGAATATTAGAATAATATTATTATTATTAATTAATATTCTGATTCGTCCCAACCAAGAATAAAGCTGAGATAACACAAGTTAACAATGCTATCAAAGGTTCACAGTACAAAATATTAAGAGCTTAAATTGTACTATGAAAATTAACCATCATAGCCAACTATAGAAGTGCAGGGGTCTGTACTATACAAATATAACAAGTTATGTCCTATCTCCTAACCCAAATACTCATAATCCCCCCCACATCTTATTTGTTTTAAAAATGAGGGATATAATCAGTTTCAGAAAACAGAAACCAACGGTGGCTCAAGGCCTGGACTCTTATAGCCTTCAGCCAACCATCCCTCAACATTATCTATCCTAATTACTGCACTTTAGTAATGAATCTGATTTGTTAGTTATGAAAGTTTTTTTACTGTTTTCTGACAACTTTCTATTTTAGCACAAATTATACTCAAAACATGATTATATCCTAAACCCATAGAGAGGAAAATAATCCTATCAAATAACTAACAGAAAGGATATAATTTTTTTTGCCTTTCTTTTCTTTTTAATCTTTTTTATTGAGATTTCCAGAATAAATAAGCAACATATAAACAAATTATACAAAAAATTACAAGAAATATACAAATATACAATAATTAACTAACACATGAAACCATCTAGTTGTACGTATCACAGTTAATATATAGAAAAATATTAATCTTAAAACAATACAACCAGTATCTCACTTTTTCAATTGAAGCCAATTGATATATTAATTGGTTGGTAAGTTGAATTTATCACATATTTCTTCAAAGGATAACCAACGATTATTACTAAGAAGATCTTGTAATGTCCATATATCACATTTTTGCCAGATAGACCAATTCAAGGTGATGTTATTGATTTTAAAAGTATTATTTTTCCATAGTGAAATTAGAGTAGTATCTTTCCATCTGATCTTCATAGCACTATCAAATCGCTGAAGTACCCTATACATTGAACGGAAAATACAATTATGTTGTCTTGGAGGAGGAAATATTGAGAGGATAAGATCTAGATTGTTGGTATCATGTAAGGCTTTTTCCAGAGGCAGCCATGAGGGGGGGGGGGGGTCAGACATGGTTTTATTAAGGATCCATAAAGAGCCTTAACACATGATGAATGCTTGATATTTTTAAAAATCCGGAAAATTGATACCACAGTTTGATAGGATATAATTTTTGATACTTCTTTTCCAACTCAATGGAATGTTAGAAAGAAGGAACTCAAATCTATCTGCACATTGACCATCATTAGACTTACATTAAATGGGCAGAAGGGTGGTTGAGAGATCTGGATGTCAGCACAAAGGTGTTATATAAAATGCTAACCACCCCACCAGTAAATGTAGGCCTTCAGGAGCACTGTTATAACATTTTGTTTTGGGCATGCATCTTCCCTACTTGGGCACAAAAATGGGTATTGCTATAGAAAGTATATATTTAAAATGTGGAGAGGAAATGGCTATATTGGGTCATCATTTTTGGACCTATGGAGCCATCCAGCAGTTCTGGAAGGTTTTATATCTCAATTTACCTATTTGTCCTCAAGTTTTTTAATTTGCAGACTTCTCTGCTTTACCTCAAACTCTCAGAAAGAATGGGGAAGAACTTTTATATGTTTACCTTGGCAAGTAAAGCTATTCTCATACATTGGAGACTGCAGGAATCGCCAAAACTGACACAATGGCTTACTTTGTGTATGCAACTATGGTGTTCGAGCAGTATAAGGGCAGAATCAATTAAGATGTTGGAAAAGATATCAGAGGCTCTGGGAATCTGTCTGGATTCTTCTGCCACTAAGAGCACAGAGTTGTATTTTGAATTTTTGAAACCAGGTCTTTATCTGCCGTCATTTACTATGTTACTATGTTATAGTAAAGCTAGCCTTACAGTCCACTAAGGAAGAATAGTAAATTGGTCACAATAACCCTGATATTGGGTAATGCTGTGGAGGGTGGGGAGAAAATAAAAACTAGAAAATTAATCTGAGACTAAGCTGGATGCTGTGATTAAAATAGTGCTGATTATTATGAAGTAAATCTGATGTACTCATGTATGTTTAATTCATGTTGGGGTTGACAACATTATTATCTTAATGTTGCTAATAAAAACAAAACAATCTGTCTTTTCTTCTGATAGCACAATAACATCCCAGAAACATCATGAAATGGGACCATATTTGGTTTGAGGTAAAACACCACTTAGCCTCAAAAATAGGCCTTATTGGACTGGGAATCCCCCCCCCCCCAAAAAAAAAAAAAAAGCTCAATGCATTTCCAAGAAGGTAAAAATTCTAGCAACTGCCGAATAGATACATTGACATATTGAGGGGCATTTTCAAAAGAATGCTCATCCTGCTGTAACATCCCCCAAAACATCCATCTTGCAGTCATTTTTGAATAGGGAAAGAATCAAGATTTCCTGTTTGAAAATATGTGAAAAGAATATTCTTGCACTGAAAACGTCCAAAATATGAACACCAAAAACCAAGTGTAACAGCTCTGGGGATTTTTGGGCCTGTAAACGCAGAGCCAGACACAACCTGCAGAAAAGCTCTTTATTGATTCAAACAAAAACTCCTTGAGCCCTGTTACTTCACAGGGCACGGTATACAGGAAACTCTCACAGCAACAGATTCAGTCCATATACCGTAGCCAGAATTTCATTTATACCGGCTGAAAGGTTAGATAGAGGACCTATGGGATATCAGACAGCCCTCCAAACAACATAGTTTGGATGGGTAAATTCCTCATTTGTCCCAAGGTACCTCCTCCACCTAATTTTATCTATATCTTTTTCTTATTCTTAATTTCTTATATATATATATTTTTCTTATTTTTAATCTTATAACTTATTTTTCTTAAGCATATTAGATGTACTTAGCTTTTTGCTAGCATTCAGCTGCAAACTATTTCCCCGAACGCCAACACGTTTCGAGATCTTTGTCAAGGCGACAAGGGGAACTGAGCTTCAGAATCCAGGAGTCCTAATCCAGCTTCATGGAAGAAACAGGCACACCACATTCTGAAGCTCAGTTCCCCTTGTCGCCTTGACAAAGATCTCGAAACGCGTTGGCGTTCGGGGAAATAGTTTGCAGCTGAATGCTAGCAAAAAGCTAAGTACATCTAATATGCTTAAGAAAAATAAGTTATAAGATTAAAAATAAGAAAAATATATATATATATAAGAAATTAAGAATAAGAAAAAGATATAGATAAAATTAGGTGGAGGAGGTACCTTGGGACAAATGAGGAATTTATCCATCCAAACTATGTTGTTTGGAGGGCTGTCTGATATCCCATAGGTCCTCTATCTAACCTTTCAGCCGGTATAAATGAAATTCTGGCTACGGTATATGGACTGAATCTGTTGCTGTGAGAGTTTGCTTTATGGTCTGAAATAAGGAAGTTTACTGTAAGATGGCTCAATTGTACGGTATACAGGAAACAGTCTTAAACACGGGTAGCGAGGTCTGGTCCTAGCCAGACCTCAGGGCAGGGCTCAGATGTAATTAGCACCAGAAGTTGGCTAACCTCAGCCAAGCAGAATATCTAAGGATTATAGTCAAGGAGTATGCTGGAGCCACTTCTTCCTTCTTCTTGCTTGGGCCTCCTTAACTTAGCTCTGACCATGCCTCTTATACTTCCTGGTCCCTGCCTCTTCCTTCCCGTGCACGTGTTAGATCCCCCTAAGGAGTAGCAGTGGCGTACATCGGGTATGTGACGCTTGGGGCCAATCATTTTTTTAACACCCAACCATATAAAAAGGGTTGGACACCATTCTCCCCTTGGTACGCCACTGACTGAGGAAGAGAATTTTAGTCTCCAAAGGTTTGTAAAAAATGTATTAAAATTAGTTCAATAAAAAGATTACCTATTTCCAGTTCCTATTTATAAATGTTTATCAATACAGCTACAATACTATTTTATTGTAAAGCAACAAAAAACAAAAATATATTTTTTTCTACCTTGTCATCTCTGGTTTCTACTTTCCTTATCTTCTCTTCACTCTCCATTCCATCCAGCGTCCACTCTCTATCTCTGTCCCTTCCATCTTTCTCTCCCCATTCTCTGGCATCCCTCCTTTCTCCTTTCCTTCCCTCCTTCCCACCTCAATTCACCCCATGATCTGGCATCTGTTTTCCTTCCCCCATGCCCAGGGATTTCTCTCCTTTCCTTTCTTTCCATCTCTTCCTCTCCCTCCATGCTCTGGCGTCTCCTTTCCCTCCCTCCCTTCCTTCTGATTGTCTGGCATCTCAGTTTCCTTCCCTTTCCTCCCCCGTGCCCTGGTATCTCTCTCCTCTCCCTCCCTCCCTCCCATCTTTCCCTCCCCCTCCATGACCTGGTATCTCCTTTTATTTATTTATTCAATTTTCTATACCGCTCTCCCAAGAGAGCTCAGAACAGTTTACATGAATTTATTCAAGTACTCAAGCATTTTCCTTGTCTGTTCCGGTGGGCTCACAATCTATCTAATGTACCAGGGGTATTCCCACTTGGGTTGTCAAATCCAATTTTTTAGGCTTATACCTCTTTTTGGTTCTAAGATGCTTTAATTTATTTGGTGAGTTATAATTTGCTGATTTGGGGGCTTTTCAGCAAAGTACCATACATTGGGGGATTACTTGCTCTCAAGTTGGAAAGTCTCTACAATTTTCCATTTCAAGATTGATGTAATGCAAGCTGGGATACTCCTAGCCAATCTAGTTCTCCAGAGTTGCACTGCCAGAGATATCTGAACTTGTATAAAGGTGGCAGAGTAGGGGTTAAGATGACTGAAGAATCAGACACTCCTCACTAGCCTTCTTCAGTACCAGCAACCATAGTCCATGTCAATGACTGAAAGCAATGTCTAGTATAATCTCTAAGCAGGAACCACAACCTTCTAGAGTGGCTGTATGATTAAGGGGGTCAGTAGACTTAAAGGGGTGGGTCAATAGAGTGGGCAGACTTGATGGGCTATAGCCCTTATCTGCCGTCATCTTTCTATGTTTCTGGCATGGTGCTTGGTTCTTTCCTGGGTCATCACTGCAGGATGGGTCCATGAAACCCCTGCTCAAAATTTTTTATTTCAGATACTTTCTCATCAGATTTTTCTCTACCATGCAACAGATGATCCATGTGCTTCCCCAATGCAGCTGTTCCCGAGTCTGGGATGAAGGCAGTGGCAGGAGTCTGCAGTGAAGCAGCACACTTCCTCTAGCTGATGGAAAAGGTATGTATGAGTACCTACAAGCCCCCAGTGACCTGGATTTAGTTGAAGCTGCTTTTCAGAAAATGCTATTGGTTGTCTAAAAACATTGATGAACAACAAAAAAAGGAGACTGGTATGTTCCAAAAAAAAAAAAAAAAAAGGAAATGTAATCAACAAAAAAAGGTGGAATACAATATCTGGATTGAAAGTCCAGTTTATTCAACAAAACACAATAAACCAATCAATTGTACTATGACAAATCCCAAATGTAATACTGTATTATCAGCTGAGAGCCCTGTAAGAATTGGGGCCTGTAAGCAAATTAGGACCCAACATGGTCCATGCTTTGGCATAAGATGCCTTAAGGGGTCTGTAAAAGAAGTAAATCCCAAGGATACATACACAGACATCAGTCGCTTGATCGCTTTATTTACACATTCTTCACTACATATTGCATGTCTTCCAGCTTCATCACGTGTATCCTCGGAACTCATGACTGTTACACACTTCACTATTGTTAAAAGTAATGCTACCCATTGGCTTGAAAACTATTTCCTTAGACATTAATTATGAAGGACTATTTGCAGGAAGAATGAAAAGGGAAGGCCATGTGTATTTTGCCACTGGCATTATTTAATGGTATGCAGATTTGATTTCTAGCAGTAATTGGAGGGTAGACACTACACATTTTATTAATTTTTCTCCACATTTATGGTGCTGGATGTGTGAATGAAGAGCCCTGGTAAATCATTTCTTCTCTCTTGCCTTTTATTTAGCTCGTCAATTGCTGTCTCTGAGGACATTGTGATCCTACTGGATTCTGCCAACTACTTGCTCCCTGTGATGAACAGGTTCACTGGGTTTATATTATTGTGGTTATTTATTATTAATGTGGCATCTTTTCCTTTAAAAGTTGGTTTTCTTGGACTGAACTCTGGTATAGCCTGTATTTTAAGGTATAATTTTGCGTTGCATGCTGAAAAAAATGAATACAGTTTGTCTGAACACGCACACTCTCTTCCTCCTGAAAGGGTTTGGCTTGTTTTGAAAAACCTGGCAACACTAGCACTCAGGCAATCAGCCACACCTTGCTTTTACTTTATTGTCAGTGCATTTTCACCTCAACTGGTTTTATTGCTCAGTTTAAACTATCTGTAAGAACATTAATTTACACTACCAGTACTCTTTGAACTACTAAATAGCACTGTATAGAGCAGGGGATCTCAACCCAGGCCTCTGGACCCACCCAGCCAGTCAGTTTACAGAATATGCACAATGAGTAGGCATGACAGAGAGTTGCATACAATGGAAATAATACATGCAAACTATCTCCTGCGTATTCATTGTGAGTATTCCAAAAATCTGATTGGCTAATTCTGTCTTTAGGACTGGGTTGAGAATCACAAGTATAGATACATAAAACAGGGGACAAACTAATTCCACATGCAACACACAGAAGATGACCAAAACATTATGGGGCTAATTTTCAAAAAAGATAGATGTCCAAAAGACAGCATAAACTGGCAATTGGACCGTCTTACTAGTCAAAACGTCCAAGTGGGCATTTTGAAAACTGACTTTCTAGATGTCTAGCGGGAGTTCTTACCCGCTGTGCATCCAGAGTAGAAATGGATATGCTGGCAGGCGTTCCATGGGCAGGGAATGAGCGGGCATTGGGTGGGCTTAGACTTGGACATCCTGCAGCTATGATTGAACTTTTCCCTGGACGTCCTAGACGGAACTTAGACATTTTCAACTAGACCTATTTGAAAAGCTTCTAAGTGCCAAAAGACTACCCAAACTGACCAGATGACCACTGAAGGGATTAAGAAATGAGCCCCACACACTCCCCCAATGGTCACTGACCCCCCTCCCAGCCCCCCAAAAATTTGAATGAAACAGTACATACCTGTCTGTAGAACAGCAGCACTTGGTATGGGAGAGCTTAGTAGAGCATCACATAAGTGTCTTAAGAAGTCAGGTGGGTGGACTAGTGAACCATAGAGAGGAGGAGCCAGGCCCTTAAGCCATTCTAACCACTGAATTTATGGTGGAAAGTGTGAGCCCACCAAAACCATACTATACTGCTCTATAGATGCCACCTGCAGACATAAGTGCTATTGGGGTAGTGGACAAGTGTGTAGGTTTTGGGGGAGTTTGGGAGGGCTCACCATAAGGGGGTTATGGTGAGATGTACTTCTGACACTGTTTATGTGAAGTTCACAGCAGTGCCTTCTAATGTGCCCCAATGTTCTGTTGGCATGTCTGTGTGGCCAGTCCATTAGAAATCTGGCCCCTCCCATGTTTAAACGGGCTTCATTTGGACATTTTCTTTTTTTTTTTTTAGTTCTTTATTCATTTTAAAATCAAATACATAGTGCAAACAATTAAACAAACAAGTAATATATCCAACTGCATTTTGATTCAATCAAATACTATACAATTATTAAATCCCACCCTCCCTCTCCTCCTAGATAAGTATACCAATCTTTCATAAACCAAAGGGAATATTACAATATCATAACTTGCAATATTTTGTTAATGGGTCTCATATTTCCTTAAATTTACTATGATGACCCCTCTGTATAGAAAAAATGTTTTCAAACTTATAAATTTGACAAACGGACTCCCACCAAAAACTATAATTCAAATTATCACAATTTTTCATTATCATCTGCAAGGCCATTCCTGTCATGATAAGAAGCAATTTGTTCTTATTTGCATTTATAGGTTTCTTAGTGAGCAATGTCATTCCAAATAATATTATATCGTATGATATTGATAGTGGAACTTCCAATATTAAAATAATTTGGATATATTGTGGTTGAAAATGGGGAATAAAGTTAGACACCCTGAGGTTGGACATCCTGGTGGCCAAGACGTCCAACTAGATGATTAAAAAAAATAAATAAATAAAAATTGGATGTCCAGCATTTTTGAAAACAGACCCTTCTGGAAGTCCAATTTTGGATGTTTTGCGGGAAACATCCAAAGTCAGACTTAGACATCCTATCAAAAATGCCCCTCCACGCTTCTCCCTGGACTAATCCAGACAAATTTCCAAGATACATGCATACATATTCCCATGAAGAATCCATATGTCCCCCCTCTACCTCCCCTCCACCAGCACTACTTCAAAATCTGGTCTCAACAGGACACCAAAAAGAAAAGTTATTGTGGTACAAAAGAGGATCTACGTTAGAGATATCAAACTCAATCACATAAGGGGCCGACATCTAAAACATAGGCTAAGTCGTGGGCTAAATTTTTTATTAAGATACTTAGGGGTCCTTTTATTAAGTTATGCTAACTGATTTAGCGCATGCTAAATCAGCATCTTAATAAAAGGACCCCTTAGTCTTAATAGAAGTGTAGGGTTACAATCTCTCCAACCTCACGCCGGCTCTGTGATGTAAAAAAAATAAATAAAAAATACTTTTCCTCTCTCTTCCCAACTACCCTCCTATCCAGTATCTCTATCCCCCCACTACACCATCCCTTATGTCCAACTTCTCTCCCTTTCTGTTCCTTCCCTCTCTAAATCCCATTGTCCACCATCTCTCTCCCTCTCCTCTGTTTTAGCCACACTAACAACTTGATTTCCAAACACAATGCATATGAATAGTGAAAAACTTTTGCTATTAGGTTAAAAAAATTTTCATTTTACCAGATGAGTCTAATTTAGGAATGGTTGCTCTATTTTTGCCCATGTAAGAGCCATCTAAGTCTTTCATACCCTCTCTCTCGTGTCAGATACGTTAGACAAAAATGTGAGCATCATATTAAAGTCCTCCATTCTGCCTGAGGGCTTTGATTTTTCACTAACAGAAACAATGGATTTGGTCTACTCTAGAGACTTAAAGGTATCATTCATTCTGAAAATTCAATTTCATTCCAAAGAGAAGATGTTTATGAAATCCCTTTTGAGTCTTGAGATATCTAATGTAGAAAAAGGCCCATCCCTCATAGGTTGTGAAAAGTCAAGGTCTTACCTTCAGCTAGTTTCGGCAGCCTGCAGAGAGGATCGCTAGTGCTGTAGCGATCCTAGCAGGCTGTCATTGGCCTCTGCAGCACATTCCCTCAGCCGCGGACCCACCCCTCCTCTGACATCAGGGGCAGGATCGCGGCAGAGGGAATGTGATGCTGAGGATGACGGCAGCCTGCAAAGATCGCTACAGCACTGGAAATCCTCTCTCCAGGCTGCTGAAATTAGCTGAAGGTAAGAGTGGCACTTCCCGAATTGCAGTATTGCACTCTATCTGCCAGTGGGCCAGCTTGAGTTAAATTTTTTAATTGTCTGGCGGGCCAAATTTTACTACACTGCAGGCCAGATTTGGCCTGCGGGCCAGAGTTTGACATGTGAAGCCTTATTTTCTTGGGACGGTAGGTTAAAATCAAGGGGCTTTTTTATTAAAGCTTAGCATGCTAAAAAATGCTAAGAAGCCCACAGGTATAAAATAGACTTCTTAGCATTTAGCATGTATTAATTCTATTAGCACACGCTATGCTTTAGGAAAGGGCTACTAAGTCAACACAGAAATTATACATTATGGGGCTCATTTTCAAAAAAGAAAGACATCCAAAAGATGGCATAAACCAGCACTTGGACTTTTTAATAGTCAAAATGTCAATTTTCAAAACCAACTTTCTAGATGTCTTGCTAGGCATTTTATCTGCAGTGCATCCAAAGTTCAAGGGGGTGTGTTGAAGGCATGTTATGGGTGTGCTTAGTGCTTGAACGGCTTACGGCAATAATTGAACATTTACAAGGATGCCATTTAGATGTCCGGAGCTAGATCTGTTTTAAAAGCATCTAATGACCAAAAAGGTTCCCAAATTTACCAGATGATCACTGGAGGGATTAAGTCATGAGCCTTCCACACTGCCCCAGTGGTCACTGACTCCCTCCCACCCCCCAAAGATGTGACTTAGAATGATCAGATCTCTGGCAAAAATCCTAGAACCAAATTATCAATGAATATTTTAATTCATTCACTTATCTCAAAAATAGACTATTGTAACTCTTTATATATGGGAATCTGTCAGAAAGACATTAGGCACCTTCAGTTAATACACAATACTACCATCAAAGTGACTGCAAACACTGGAAAATATGAACACGTTATCCCTCTTTTAAAAAAAGCCCACTGGCTTCCAGTCCAACATAGGATAACTTATAAGATTGCCCTCTTAATATTCAAAACCCTCAAAACTAAAGAACCGGCTTTCCTCGACAAAAATCTTATACCTAATGAATCTAATAGATCCTTAAGATCCTCTGGACAACATCTGCTCTGGGTTCCTTCTCTAAAAATAATAAATACCCATAACATAGAAACATAGAAAATGGCGGCAGAAAAGGACCACAGCCCATCAAGTCTGTCCACTCAATTGACCCTCCCCCTTACTGTCCTCTTGGAGATCCCACTCTGATGACCCCTCCCCTTAACTCTACCCTCTTAGAGATCCAACATGTGCATCCCATTTATTCTTAAATCTGGCACGCTGCTGGCCTCGATCATCTGTACTGTACAATATTCTCAGTTACTGCACCTACACTTTGGAATGCATTATCTACTCATCTTCGGGCAGAGCAAAATTTAGACAAATGTAAAGGAGCTTTAAAAAGCTTCCTATTCACTGATGCTTTTGACTAATGATCCCACTATTTTTTCTCATTGATCCCCTTAGTCCTTTTGTTTTTCTCCCATACATTCTCTTTCCTGTATTTATTGTAGTTCTCCCCCCTCTTCTGCTCGTTCTTAATACGTTTATTTTGGGTTTTGTGTTTGTCTGAGTAAAATTGGTCTGTTTATCATTATTGTTATTAATTTTGTTCTTACCCCTATTTTTATTGTTGTAAAATGTTTAGCATTTGATAAGCATTCAATCAAATTTACAATAAACTTGGAAACTTAGTACATATCTGTTCCTATAACAACAGCACCTGGTATGGGAAATCCTAGAAGAACAGCAAGCAGGTGTCTGGAGTAACTGGTGGGCGGTGTAGTGAACCGGCCCATATCCTACCCTACCCACTACATTTTTGGTGGAAAGTATAAGACCACAAAAAACCAACTGTACTGCCATATAGGTAACACCTGAAGCCATAAGGGCAAATGGAGTGGTAGACAGGTGGGAATAGTAGGTTTGGGGGAGTTTTGGATGGCTCACCATACATTTTAAGGGGTTTTTGGTGAGATGTACACCTGGCACCCTTTATGTGATGTTCACAGCAGTGCCCTCTAAGATGCCCCAATGCTCTGCTGGCATGTCAAACAGGTTTTAATCCACAACACTCAATCGAACATTTTCTGTAAGGTTATGTAAGGTCCATTCTTGATGGTAATTGTGATTGTGAGGCCCCGCTTTCACGGTCTGTATTCATACTAAAAATCAAGATCAAGTGAGCTTTTGACCTTCTGCTCCACGGGAGGTTTCTGTCCTCCCTGAGCATGCCTTAGGACACCTGCGTTACACTTTGACAGGTATACCTGCCACTGTCCCCGGAGTGGATTGTTCTTTTCTCTTTGGATATGTCTGCTGTTTTTGACTTAGTGGACCATTCAATCCTATTAGAGTCTAATAATTAGACCATTTAAAGGATTTACATATCACTGATAACGATTTAACTTGTATCTCACTGAGCAGTCTTACTCTGTTTATTATTCTGGTTCTTTCTCTACTCCACAGCAGCTTCAATCAAGTGTTCCTCAGGGTTCTGTTCATGGGCCAATACTTTTTGATATTTTCCTCGCTCCTTTAACACTACTGCTTCAATCAATTGGGTGCACATTTTTTATTTACGCAGACGACATTCAGTTACTCTATCCTTTCAATTCTCAGTGCTCTCATAATTTTTCTTTAATTCCCAAAAATCTAGATGAAGTAGCTGACTGGTTAACGTCTAATAGACTAAAGCTTAACTCACAAAAAATTTCTACAATGTTTTCTACTAGTAATAAATGTTTATTGAAACTTCCATGCCTCACTTTGAACGGTCTTCCTCTGTCCCACTCATCATCTATTAATATTCTTGGAGTTACCTTAGATAACTCATTGTCATGCCATTCACACATTTCTACTGCTCTCTCTTCTTCATTCTTCAAACTTTGTCAGCTTTGTTCAATTCGATTACTCCTAAACTGCGGCTCTCTTTGGATTCTCTTGCACTCTGTGGTAATTTCTATGCTCAATTACTATAATTCTCTCTTAACATAGTAGTATAACAAAGTAACGGCAGATAAAGACCTGAATGGTCCATCCAGTCTGCCCAATTGTACCCTCTCTTTAAATTAAAGTGGGAATTATCCCTGAGTCCCATTGTTGAAAGTCCACTACATTGACCACTAGGCTACTCCTATGAGCGTCGGCGCTAATACCGCTGCGGATGGTGATAAAAAAGCCTAACGAAGCTTTGTAAAAGGGGGGGAGTAAGTGAAAAGATTAAAATCAAAATGATTCGAAGAGGGACTGCCTGTATGTATCATGTAATATTAATTTTTTCACGCTAATTCTGAAATACAAAGTGGCAATGTGCTAGTTTAAAATACAACTTACCTTTCCAACCACTTCCATTGTAAAAATCGTGAAAAATACATGCTTTTCTGGCATTCCTCAAAGGGTCCTCTACTTAAGTAATCATGAACAACTCTACAAAGAATAAAAGAACATATTTCATATCAGTTCAGCATACTAGGAAAGTTAACATTTTGTCAGCCAATAAATTAACACTGCAATACAATGTGAACCACAAATGAACTTTTGTCGTTCTGAAATGTTCAGCAATAAGAAAAATCACAGAAGTGATTTTGTTTGTTCAAGTTTGGGATGCCTAGCCCAAAGTCTGCTCTCTCTGACCAATGCCATCTCTCTTTCCCTAACATATTTCTCTCCCTCACACTGGTGCTCGAGAAAGGATCCTCCATTCTACGTGAAGTAAGAACAGTGCTTTACATAGGAGAATTACAAGTCTGTTAATTTTTTATTTTGCTTGTTTTTTCCATTCTGGTTTCCTGATTTTCTGAATACCAACATTAGTGACCACTGAGGAAGGAGTGTTTCTTCAAAACACAGACCGTGTCAGGTCCGGTCCATATCAATATTAGGACCAGTTTTCTGGATATTTTTATCTTGTTTATGGACTTGTTTTAAGACTTTTGTTTTAGGGCGCCTTTTACTAAGCTGCAGTAGTGTTTTTAGCACATACTGCCCCCTGCGCTATGTGGAAAAACTAACGCCAGCTCAATGGAGGTGTTAGCGTCTAGCATGCGTGGCATTGCAGCGCGCACTAAAACCGCTAGCGCAGCTTAGTAAAAGGAGCCCTTAGTCATTTCAATAAAATTCCTGCACCCTGTATATTTCCCTGCAGTTTGGTTTTGGTTTTTGGTTATGTTTTTTCTGCAGGTCCTGTTGGTTGTTCTTTTTTGTTTTACTTTTACACCATATGGAAGCCATTTTTACAGTAACCATTGTAACAGCTTTTGCACAGACATTTTTCTGTATTGTCTGTGTAAGATGGTGACCATTTTTTAAAAACACATTGCCAACAAAAATATGAAGGGGCATAATCAAAAGAAACATCTAAGTCCCCTTCTGGCCTAAGTCCAAATAGTTCTCATGCATATTCATTGGGGAAATCCTGAAAACCTGACTGGATTGTGGCCCTTGAGGAGGGACTTTGACACCACTGCCCTAGACGCAGAAAGTAGGCAGCAGGGAAATGTCCAGTCTCAAAAACCCGTCCAAAATGAGGTTTTGTTTGAGAATGGCCTACCTCTACGTAGGCACATGGACCAACCGAATCTTAGGTACCGTTTTGTTTTTTGCGTGTGTACAGACCTGTACGGTATTTTCATCCAAATTCATACTTGAATGAGGTGTTTCATTTATAGTAAGTCACATCATTCAAGTAATTAAATAATCTGATTAAGGCTCCTGAAGCAGACCATATTGGCCAAAACACGTGTATGTCGAGCCACCGCACAGACTTTTATGATTATTGAATAAACTTCACACCAACATTTCTTTATATCTCCACTGTGGTCTTTTCGGTCACTAACTGTGCCAAAACATGCATCTGGGGCTATTCTCTACCTTAAGCATATTTGTTGAACCTCAGGGCTGTGTCAAAGGTCTTTTGTTTCTCTTAAGCACTGATAATTTAGAAGTAATTTAGGGCATTCTAAGGCTGAATGGTCTATCTGCATGACATCCCACCGAGATCAGATCTGTTTGATTATAATCTCCCATAGGCCTTTGCTGACAAAGGTTAGGACAGTGGTCGGCAAACTGCGGCTCTTTAGCCATTTGAGTGCGGCTCGCAGCTCGTCTAGAGCACGAGTGCCTGACCTGCTTCTCTTCCCTTTTCATTACTCTCCCCCAAGCCACCGCCATTGGGGAACAGGCTGCCACTGCAGCTGGGGAATAGGCTGCTACCGCCGCCATCAGGGAACAGGCCGGCGCCGAGTTCTGAGCTCTCCCTGCTTCCCTTCCATACGGGGCTGACCAACTCTCGCCAACCGATGTCAATTCTGACATTGGAAAGGACGTTCTGGGCCAGCCAATCGCTGCCTGGCTAGCCCGGAACTTCCTCTCCGACGTTAGAATTGACGTCGGGTGGCGAGAGTTGGTCGGCCTCGCGGGGAAGGGAAGCAATGAGAGCTCAGAACTCGACGGTGGCCTTTTCTCTGATGGCGGCAGTGGCAGCCTATTCCCCGGCAGTGGTGGCAGCATGTTCCCCAATGGCGGTGGCTTGGGGGAAGGCAGAGAGAAAGAAAGAAAGGGGGGTGGCTCATGGAGACAGAAAGAAAAAAGAAATGGGGCACGGAGAGAGAGAGAGAGAGAGAAAGACAGACATACAGAAAGAAAGGGGGCATGGAGAGAGAAAGAAAGAAGGTGGCAGGGTAAAAGAAAGAAAAATTTGGGGGAGGGAATGAGGTCTGGAGAAGAGGAAGCATACAGGAGGCTGAAAGAAGGGAAGAAATATTGGATGCACAGTCAGAAGAATAAAGTGCAACCAGAGACTGATGAAATTACCAAAGGTAAGAAAAATGATTTTATTTTCAATTTAGTAATCAAAATGTGTCTGTTTTGAGAATTTATATCTGTTGTCTATATTTTGCACAATGGCCCCCTTTTACTAAACCGCAATAGCGTTTTTTAGCGCAGGGAGCCTATGAGCATCGAGAGTAGCGCAGTGCATTCAGCGCAGCTCCCTGCGCTAAAAACCGTTATCGCGGTTTAGTAAAAAGGGAGGGAGTATATTTGTCTATTTTTGTATAGTTGTTACTGAGGTGACGTTGCATAAAGTCATCTGCCTTGACCTCTTTGAAAACCCGCGGAATATAAATGATAATTAACATTTTCTCTATGTACAGTGTGCTTTGTGTTTTTCAAAATTTTATTCTTGGTAGGTCATTTTGACTTGGCCACGAAAGTAAGGGGGAGGGAGGGAGGGGAGCTGCTGAAAGACATCTAGTAATCCTTGCAGGCTTTACTGTGCAGGGAATTATTTTTGTAAAATCATGTTTTGTTATGTAATTGGCATTATTTAGACTTTAATTTCTATGAATGAATAGAATGAAAATAATATAAAATTGCTTGCTTGTTTTTATGTGCGTGTGTTGAAGGGAAGTGAAGAGAGAGTGGGCTGAGGACGCTGAAGGTAAATGGGGAAGAGAGAGTGGGGAGAAGACGCTGATTTATAAATTGACAATTGTACAGATAATTGTTTCTTTTTATACTTTAATATAATAAGTTCAGTATAAACTATTTGAGGCTTGTGTGGATGGGATCAGGTGGTTTGTGGGGATGGGGACTGAGCTCACGGAGACGGGGCGGGGACGGAGACAAATTTTTTTTCCTTATCATTCTCTAGGCTCTATCACAAATTGATTTCGACTATGTGTGGGTGTCAGTCAGGTTGATGTAGCTGTCGTAGCGCAAGCGGGCATGGGGTATGGCTCTCAAAAAAAATCTTAATCGTACTGATGATTTTGGCTCTTTTGACTAATGAGTTTGCCTACCACTGGGTTAGAGGCCAATAGAAAATGCTGACAGCTAGCAATGTATGGCTGGGCTGACACCGCCCTATCCCCATCCCTGCCTTGTCCCTACAAGCTTTGTCCCCATCCCCACCCCATCTCTGCAAGCACTGTCCGCATCCCAGCAGACTCTGTCCTCATTTGCACAAGTCCGATTTATAAGTCATGGCAACTATTTTTTTTTTCTCTTGAAAATGCACCAACACTGGAAATCGAATATAAATGCTCTGTGGCTCAGACACCTAAGGCCCCTCACAAGGGACCCTCCCAAGGGCCTAAGACTCTGATTGGCTCCTTCTGGGATACTGAGGGAGGAGCCTAAAGCCCTGATTGGGAGGGGCCTTAGGCATCTGAGGGGAGGGGAAGGCCTGCCATTTTGGGCTGGTGGGCCTCAGGGCAGGTGATACTGCATCCCTCCTGCTCCCAACTTATGAAAAAGGTACCGGGTGAGCTGAGGGGAACATCTGATGGAAAGAGGGAGTGGGCATCCCTCCTGCCTCTTTTTTGGGGGAAGAGGGTAGTTAGGGAATGGTTCAGAGGTGGGTTGCCTGGCATGATGGGGGGGGGGCCCTCCATTGGTGAGAGGGCATCCTTCCTGACATTTTTCTCACACAGGTGGGGGATTTTGATAGCAGGAGTGAGTGGGCATCTCTCCAGCCATTTTTATTCATGCATGGGTGGGGTCAGCATAGCAGGAGGAAGTGGACATCCCTCCTGCTGTTTTCTCTACCAAGGGTGGGTGCCTGTTCATCAGGGGGACAATGGCGGGTGGGGGGGGGGCTTTCATTCTTTTTTTTTTAATGGCATAGATAATGTGCGTGTGTAACACACATACACACATCTATGTCCATTTTTATTAAAAAAAAAGAAAAAAAAAAAGGTTTCCTGCTCCAAATAGCTGATTGGCAGGAGGCTGCTTTCGAGGCTTCCCCTGCCTCTCAGCTGTTCGGGCTTCCCTTGCCGGCTCTGCACATATGTGATAGTCGCTTTCACAGCAATCAATCAGATGGGAGAGATGGGAATTACGATGAACCTTCGTGCGAATCATTTGCATGTAAAATTTTTAGTGCATTAATAGCTCTTTTACAATCGGTTAAAAATCAGATCGGAGCAGTCTTACCAATCCTGTTTAGTGCATCTGGGCCTAAGTGCTGTTCTATGAAGTTTATAGTTTATTTAAAATTTGTTATACTGCTTATCATACTTCTAAGCAGTGTACAGAATATAAAATAAATAAAAAAACAGGAGAATTACAAACCAATAATATAAATCTAAACAGACAAGACATTACATATTGTAGACAGAAGGATATGGGGGAAAGCCATAAAATTTACAGAACAGCGCTCCGAATTATGTACCGTTTATAGAATAGCAAATAGAACTGGGATCCATGCTCAACTTTTAGGGATGAGTATTTGCACCAACTGAACCCTGGTTTAAATCCCAGCACCTACATTAGAAGTGGATCCTCTGAATTCTATAATATTGCACATATCTTTAGTGAATGCCCCAGATCTGCTCATGCCCGCCTAGGGCCATACCCCCTTTCAGTTACGCGCTACAAGATTTGAGTATCTGTATAGACTAGTGCTTAGCAAGATGCATGTGCAAATCCAAATTATTGCCAACTAACACCAATAATTGATTGTTAGCACCCAATTATGGGTGTTAATTGGCTTGTTACTCAATTAAATTGCATGTGTCTATTACTACTACTACTGTTGTTTCTAGAGCACTACCAGACTACCTGATGTACGCAGCACTGTACAGAGTCACAAAGGAGGCAGTCCCTGCTCGAATGAGCTTACAATCAAACAAACAGGATGCCAAGGTAGGGGTTACAGTTAGAAGGTATAGTTGAAGCTGCTGGCTAGGGTGATGAACAGAGGGGGGTAGAGTTATGAGTTGAAGGCTAATCTCGTAAAGGTTTTCTGCCTACTTTTGAACAAGGGAAGGGAAGGGGCATGATGGACGGACTGAGGCATACGGGGCAGCAAAATGAAAGGAACAGAGTCTGGAATTGACAGTGGAGGAGAAGGGTACGGATAAAAGCATCTTATCTAAGAAATGGAGTTTTCTGGGAGGTGTATAAGGAGAGACAAGAGAAGAAATATACTGAGGTGCTGCAGAATGAACACACTTGTAGGTTAGTAATAGGAGTTTGAACTGTACGCAATGATAGATAGGGAACCAGTGAAGTTATTTGAGGAGAGGGGTAAGGTAAGTGTAGCAAGGTTGCCAGAAGATAAGTCATAGAGCAGAGTTTTGCACAAATTACAGGGGGGGACAGATGGGTCAGCAGGAGACCTGTTAGAAGTACACTGCAGTAGTCTAAGTAAGAGGTTACGAGAGCATGGACAAAGGTATGGGTAGTGTGTTCAGAGAGGAATAGGTGAATTTTGGTGATGTTGCAGAGATACGTAGAAGCAACAGGCTTTAGCAGTCTATTGGATGTGCGTAGAAAATTAGATGTTGGCGTCAAAGACAACTTCAAGGTTACAGAGCAGGTACTAGCTAGGTACTTGGAACCTGGGCTGGCAACTGTTGGAAACAGGATACCGGGCTTGATGGACCTTCGTTCTGTCCCAGTATAGCAATTCTTATGTTCATGCGTAACTTTGAGCATCATTTATAGAATCTGGGGAATGGTGGCTATATCTCCAGATACATGCATGCTAGAAAGTTATACAGTATTGAATAAAATGTATGTTGGGGGTAGACAGGTTGTTAAACTGAAAGATTTCTAACTTGGATATGAGGCAGAGTATGTGGACCATATATGCCTTATGTCAGAGGTTTTCCTGACTGGCTGGGTATGCCCCGAGGACTGGGTTGAAAGGTAAGTCCTGCCAAGCTTAACTTGGCCTTTTTCTGGAAGTATCTCTGCCTCCTTGGAAAGGTGGCTGGGGAGAATATGGAATATTTATAATATGAAAAGGATTACAGCACAGAAGAAAGGGCAGTCTGACCTTTTTATGTAATTTGGGCACCATACTTGTCAGTTTTTGCATCCTTTCCTTTTGAATACTTGAAGGAAGAAGCAACTAGATATCGTACCATAAAATGGGGATGACTGGATGTGATTGAGAGGGTCTTTTGTGTTGGGGAAAGGATGAGGTAATCATGAAAAAAAACATATAAAAAGAGGCAGTGTGTTGGAACTAGATGTATGGGACTATCTAACAGAAGTGTGCTATTATTATGTCTTCTGTTAATATAGCTGGATGGAGTCAGTCCAGAGGAAGACTACTAAAATGGTGTGTGGTCTTCGTCATAAGGCGTATGGGGACAGGCTTAAAGATCTCAATAGAGATGTTTAAATACCTACATGGTGTAAATGCGTACGAGTTGAGTCTCTTTTATTTGAAAGGAAGCTCAGTCTGGAATGAGAGGGCATAGGATGAATTTAAGAGGTGATAGGCTCAGGAGTAATCTCAGGAAATACTTTTTTTACAGAAAGGGTGGTAGATGCGTGGAACAGTCTTCTGGAAGAGGTGGTGGAGACAGAGACTGTCCGGATTCAAGAAAGCCTGGGATAGTTACGTGGAATCTCTTAGAGAGAGGAAGAGATAATGGTTACTGCGGGTGGGCAGACCGGATGGGCCATTTGGCCTTTATCTCCATCATTGCTGAAGGGTTAGAAGGAAAAGTGTGCCTTTTTGCAGATGATACCAAGATTTGTAACAGAGTAGATACTGAAGAGGGAGTGGAAAATATGAAAAAGGATCTGCAAAAGTTAGAGGAATGGTCTAATGCCTGGCAACTAAAATTCAATGCAAGGAAATGCAGAGTAATTTGGGGATTAATAATTGGAAGGAACCGTATATGCTGGGAGGTGAGAAGCTGATATGCATGGACGGGGAGAGGGACCTTGGGGTGAAAGTGTCCGAAGATCTAAAGGCGAAAAAAACAGTGTGACAAGGCAGTGGCTGCTGCCAGAAGGATGCTGGGCTGTATAAAGAGAGGCGTAGCCAGTAGAAGGAAGAAGGTGTTGATGCCCCTGTACAGGTCATTGGTAAGGCCCCACTTGGAGTATTGTTCAGTTTTGGAGACCGTATCTGGCGAAGGATGTAAGAAGACTTGAAGCGGTCCAGAGGAGGGCGACGAAAATGATAGTAGGCTTGTGCCAGAAGGCGTATGAGGAGAGACTGGAAGCCCTGAATATGTATACCCTAGAGGAAAGGAGAGACAGGGGAGATATGATTCAGACGTTCAAATACTTGAAGGGTATTAACGTAGAACAAAATATTTTCCAGAGAAAGGAAAATGGTAAAACCAGAGGACATAATTTGAGGTTGAGGGGTGGTAGATTCAAAGGCAATGTTAGGAAATTCTACTTTACGGAGAGGGTGGTGGATGCCTGGAATGCGCTCCCGAGAGAGGTGGTGGAGAGGAAAACGGTGATTGAGTTCAAAGAAGCGTGGGATGAGCACAGAGGATCTAGAATCAGAAAATAATATTAAATACTGAACTAAGGCCAGTACTGGGCAGACTTGCACGGTCTGTGTCTGTATATGGCCGTTTGGGGGAGGATGGGCTGGGAAGGGCTTCAATGGCTGGGAGGGTGTAAATGGGCTGGAGTAGGTTTTAACGGAGATTTTGGCAGTTGGAACCCAAGCACAGTACCGGGTAGAGCTTTGGATTCTTGCCCAGAAATAACTAAGAGAAAAAATAAAAAAAAAATTTAAATTGAATCAGGTTGGGCAGACTGGATGGACCATTCGGGTCTTTATCTGCCGTCATCTACTATGTTACTATATATGTTTCTATGTTTCACTTTAAATAAATAAAAAAAGATTAAAAAGGCTTTTATGGGGTTACAGAACCCCAGTGTTTAAAAGAAAGCTCTTTAAGGTCTTTAAACCGGCTTGTGCAACTGACAACTGAACTTGCTGCCAAATGCTGTCAGAACAACATCAGGAAACATGCTGAAGTTCTGCAAAATACTGCCAGCGGCAACGCACATGCTCACGGCACACCAGGAAGGCACGTGTCGTACACATCTGCTGCTAGCCCTGTCTTGCACAATCAATGGAAGTACTATTTGACAAGAGTTTGACAAAGATGATAAGAGTATGTAAACAATCACTTTGGATAAAAAAAAAAACTCAAACATTATGCTATAATACCAAAAATATTAACAGCCGGAGGGCATGCACAGCATTTACTGCGCTAGGAAGATAGCATCCCTGTATTACTGGATTTCCGATCTCACAGCCAGTCCAGGGCTAAACATACACAGACATCACTGTGCTTCCCCGAAAGCGAAGGGGCTCTGAGATAGGCTTCACCAGATCAAATTACATTTCTGATTGACATAACCTCAGCTATAGCCACTCAGCAGGCAGAATCAATGTCAAAATACACACTAACCAAAATCCAGTGAGGTGGATTCTATTGACTGCGGGGTGTCAGATTGACCATATCAGCAGGTCTGTCAATTCCTCATTCATCCCCTACAGACAGTATTTTTTATCTTTTTATATATGCTTTTTATATAAGTATATATTTATGAACTTTCATTTTTGACGTTTTTTCATAATAAATTAGTGATAAGAACAATATTAAAGGTGACTTAGCTTATTTCTGTGAGTATATAAGTCATACTGGTTTGAAGTTTTTTTTCTCCGATGTTATACATAGAACACTCCCCTCTGCCTTATATAAAAAGCATATATAAAAAGATAAAAAATACTGTCTGTAGGGGATGAATGAGGAATTGACAGACCTGCTGATATGGTCAATCTGACACCCCGCAGTCAATAGAATCCACCTCACTGGATTTTGGTTAGTGTGTATTTTGAATTAGTCTTTGTCTACTTATCAATTTTGAAGAATGGCTCAGAATCAATGTCAAGCATATGCTGCAGAAAGCAAGCAGCAAGTCAGTCAAACATAGTGGCTCAATCAAGTTTCAAGTTCAAGTTTATTTAGATTTAATGGTTCGCCTAATAAATTCTAAGCGAATTACATAACAGTATAATAGGGATAAAACGATTAAATAAAAAGTAAAAATATAAAGAAAAAACAAAAAATATAAGGTTAATGCGGACTCACAATTTGGACAAGACTGGAATAATGGGAAAGAACATAAGGGAATGAAAGTTACAAATTTGTTGGGTTCCCAATGGGAAGAGAAGAAAATAGTAAAGGATGGGAAAAAAACATTAGGGATGGGGTTTTTAAAAAAAAAAAGTAAAAACTTTTCTCTTTTATTATTTTAAATTGTCAACGTTCCTTTTTACAGATTGAAAGAAGCTTTAAAGAGAAATGTTTTTAAGTTGGTTTTAAATGAAGCGAGGTCTTTGATATTTCTAATATATAAAGGGAGAGTATTCCAAATAAGTGGAGCTTTGACTGAAAATATGTCGTGACGTCTAGTTCCTATTATTTTTAAAGAAGGGACCATAAGTAGCTCTTGGGTGTTAGATCGAAGAAGGCGGTTTGAACCGTGAGGAATTAGTAAACGATCAATGAATATAAACAAGGTCGCTTGGGGGAGAAAAGGTTGCGTAAAATGCCAACTGAACAGCATTAACAAAATATCTGGATCACACCTTTCTCATTACTATAGGGGTAGGGAACTCCAGTCCTCGAGAGCCGTATTCCAGTCAGGTTTTCAGGATTTCCTCAATGAATATGCATGAGATCTATTTGCATGCACTGCTTTCAATTCATATTCATTGGGGAAATCCTGAAAACCCGACTGGAATATGGCTCTCGAGGACCGGAGTTCCCTATCCCTGCTATAGGGTTACCATTTGGCTCCAGAAAAAGGAGGATGGATTGAGACATCCGGGTTTTACTTCCTTTGAAAGCAATGGAAGTAAGGAGGACAGATTGAGGCATCTCGGTTTAATCCACTGAAAGCAATGGAAGTAAAACCTGGATGACTCAATCCATCCTCCTTTTTCTGGAGCCATATGATAACCCTACAATGAGCATTTTCCTGTCCCTGAAGAGCCCACAATTTAAATTTGCAGCGGGGTAATGAAGGGGGTTAAATAACTTGGCCCAAGATCATAAGCAGCATCGATGGAATTTGAAACTGGCTTCCCTGGTTTTCAGTGTGTTGCTCTAGCCATTAAGCTATTCCTCCAGTCCACAGTCTTCCTGATTCTTCACTTAATCAAGGGAAAAATTATGTTGTTTATCAGATCAGTGGAAGGAACAAGGGGGCACAGAAAAAGGATTGTGGCTTTTCCTCATTTCCTCTACTTTTAAAGCAGCTCTGCTGAAAAGTACGAGGGGTGGTTTGAAATGTTTAGTAAAAAAAAGCAAGTTAAACAATGTAGTCTCCGTCGAAGGCTATACACTTAGTCCAGCAAATTTCCAATTTTTTCGTATCGTAGGAAAAAAAAGCTTATGCATGCTCATAGGCCCTCCGGATGCGGCCCTGAGCTCTGGCAGAGCAGGGGGTCTTCCAGAACCCAGACAAACTGCCAGGTTTTCAAAATCTGTCCGGACACCCGGACAGTCCTCTAAAAAGAGGAGATGCTTGAGTAAACCCGGACATATGGTAACCCTACTCTGGGGTAGGCATTCAAGGTGATTTAAATACCCAGGAGAAGCTCCTGGTCATTTAAATCACTTGGCTGGGGCTAACCAGTGATATTCATTAGCACTGAACTGGACTCTGCTGCTTAATATTGCTGCTAAATGTCCAACCGGTAACCAGAGAAGATAGGGATGAGGGGGGGGGGGGGTAGAACACGACCCTAGCCTGTTAGTGGCTAATCAGCTAGGTAAGCACAAAGTTAGGACAGAAAATAAAACTGTATATATGTGCCAAATTTACTTCCCCTTTCATGAAGCCGCATTAGCGTTTTTTGAGCACTGGCCGCAGCATTAACACTAACGAGACTTCATAAAGGGGGGGGGGGGGGCGGGAAACCATCTTCATGTCATTCTTTAAAGAGAGAGGGAAGAATCAGAGTATGAATGGCCACAACCACTGACCCGCAAGCTTTGCTTTGAAGAATGCTGGTGTAGAAGGACTGAGGTTGAAATAGACACTAGAAAATGACATGGGATTATTTCCCAAGGTTATCTGCGGGGACGGGAACGGTGATGAATTTTGTCACCGTGTCATTGTCTAGTACACAGTTAAGATTATGAAAACCCACCTTTTTAATATAGCCTTCAATCTATAACCCTACTCCCCACTGCCTACCACCCTAGCCAGCAGATTAACCATTCCCCCTGTTTGTCTTGTCTGTTTAGATTGTAAGTGCCTTTGGGCAGGGAATGTCTCCTTCATGACGAAGTTGTTCAGAGTAGTGAAGACGCAGGGGGATTGCGAAGATCTGCAACGTGACATAATCAGATTCGAGGAATGGGCATCGACATGGCAGATGAGGTTCAACGTGGACAAGTGTAAAGTAATGCATGTCGGCAACAAAATCTCATGCACGAATACAGGATGTCTGGGGCGGTACTTGGAGAGACCTCCCAGGAAAGGAACATGGGAGGTCTGATTGACAAGTCGATGAAGCCGTCTGTGCAATGTGCGGCGGCGGCAAAAAGGTGAACAGAATGCTAGGAATTATAAAGAAGGGGATCACGAACAGATTGGAGAAGGTTATCATGCCGCTGTACCGGGCCATGGTGCGCCCTCACCTGGAGTACTACGTTCAGCACTGGTCGCCGTACATGAAGAAGGACATGGTACTACTTGAAAGGGTCCAGAGAAGAGCGACTAAGATGGTTACAGGACTGGAGGAGTTGCCGTACAGCAAAAGATTAGAGAAACTCGGCCTTTTCTCCCTTGAACAGAGGAGATTGAGAGGGGACATGACTGAAACATTCAAGGTACTGAAGGGAATAGACTTGGTGGAAAAGGACAAGTTGTTCACTCTCTCCAAGGTAGGGAGAACGAGAGGACAATCTCCAAAATTGAAAGGGGATAGATTCCGCACGAATGTAAGGAAGTTCTTCTTCACCCAGAGAGTGGTAGAAAACTGGAACGCTCTTCCGGAGTCTGTCATAGGGGAAAACACCCTCCAGGGATTCAAGACAAAGTTAGACAAGTTCCTGCTGAACCGGAATATACGTAGGTAGGAGTAGTCTCATGGCGCTGGTCTTTGACCAGAGGGCTGCCACATGAGCGGACTGCTGGGCATGATGGATCACTGGTCTGACCCAGCAGCGGCAATTCTTATGTTCTTATGTATGGCACTGCGTACATCTGGTAGTACTATAGAAATAATTAATAGCAGTAGTAATAGCCTGCTGGGACAGACAGAGAAAATACCTAAGAGCATCTGGTATTGTGAACTGCTTTGGGTGAATCTCTTTATTAAAATTAAGTTAATAAATCTCAATAAGTAATAATAAAAACAAAATGAATAATAACTACATACTGGTCTGAATATTAGCCAGCACCTTGTTAGACCCACATAGATGCTGGCGGGATGGTTGCTGGAGCAGCCTCCTATTCCTTGGGGGTGTGGTGTAGGGATTGGGTTGCATTGCTGCCGATATTGCATTTCTTTTTTAAATGCACGTCCTGGACCCACACAAGTTCTGCCAACTAACACCATTAACTTAGGGCTCCTTTTACTAAGCTGTGCGTTAGTTTTTTCCTCGTAGCATGGGGGTTAGCGTGCGCTAATCTGCAGCGCACGCTAAAAACGCTACCGCTGCTTAGTAAAAGGAGCCATTAGTCCTAGATATTCAGTGCAGTTGCCAGCACTGAATATCCAGGGCTAATTCTGCCCGTGGCAGATAGTTAAAAAAAAAGAAAAAAAGCTGACCACTGCAGACTGAATATTGACCAGTTTATGTTTACTCTTCTGGGAGGTAAGCACTCTATCAGAATTTTCCACCAAGCTCTATCATGGTTATCTGGATGATGCTTGGCTAACATTTAATAAACATCTTAAACTGGAAATCAGAAGCACATAATCCATGAAGTGCCGAATCTCCAAAGGCATTTTTTACATGTAGTTCCCAAGCCTTTTTCCCTATGAATCTCCATTCCCACTGGAGCCCCCCACAGGCTCCTTGTCAACACTTCCCTGTCCCAGTATGAGAAACAATGAAGTCCTCTTTCCTCTTACTCCTAATCCAAATAGTGAAGTAGTCTAGTGCAGTGTTTCTCAATTTCTTCAAGCCATGTTCCCTCTAAATCTAACAAATATCAACCGAGTACCTCTGCCCTGACCCCACCCCCCATAATAACAGTACTAATTGTAATGCAATTTCTCCCATCCATTTTTTATATACACACAATATAATCTTATTACACTATGCAGAGAAAATGTTAAAATTATCATTTATATTCAGGGTATTTTTTTCAAAGAAGTCAAGGCAGATGTTTAAAATATGTAATGTCATCTCAGTAACAACTACAGAAAAACATAAAAATAAAGTGCAAAATATAACAGCAGATATAAATTCTCAAAATGGACACATTTCGATCACTAAATTGAAAATAAAATCATTTTTCCTACCTTTGTTAGAGACTCATGAAATAATCAGCCAACAAAGGTGGGAAAAATGATTTTATTTTCAATTTAGTGATCGAAATGTGTCTTGCCCACTTAAATCAGTTGCACTTCCTTCTGACTGTGCATCCAATATTTCTTTCTTTCTTAGCTGCACTTCCTTCTGACTGTGCATCCAATATTTCTTTCTTTATGACTCCTGCACTCTTCCTCTCCTCCGGACCTCATTCCCTTCCCCAACCAACATATCTCTCTCTGTCCTTCCATGAGTCCAACATTTCTCCCTCTCTCATCCCCTGGATCATGTGCAGCATTTTTCACCATTGCCCACCAGCCCCATGCTCATTTCTCCTTCTATCACCCCTCTCCAGCACCATGCCACATCTCTCCCTCCATCAATATATATTTATTTATTTATTTCAATTTCTATCCCGTCCTCCCAGTAGCTCAGAACAGGTTACAAGTCAACATTCACAATGGAAAACATTTTGGATAGTACAAGACTATACAGCAACTTAAGTATATTTTGCACAGTTCAAAGACTATACAGCAACTTAAGTACAGGAGAGTGCAGAAAGGAGGAGGAATATAAGGTGGTCAAGGGGTAGTTTGCAGTTAGAATTTCAATTGAAGAGGAGGGTCTTTACTGCTTTCTGGAAGGTCATCAGAGAGTTCTGTAGTCTGATTTATGTGGGGAGTTGGTTCCAGAGATGGGGGATGAAGTGGCTGTAGGAGCATTTGCGGGCGGTTTCTGACAGGAGAGACCTTCCTGGGGGGGGGATGCATAGGCATTTCTCTGTTTCAGAGAAGAGGAGGCAGGTGGGGGTGTACAGGGTTAGCTTGGATCCTATGTATGCTGGGGTGGTGGCGTAGATTCTTTTATGTGCTTTTTCTAATATTCCTCCCCCTTGCATCCTCTTCAATCTGTCCCTCTGTTCCCTCTCCACCACCATATCCAACATTTCTCCCTCTCATCCCTCTCTTCCCCATACATCTTTATCTCTCTCCTCTCTATGCCCAATTTTCCTCTTTCTTATTTTCCCCATGTGCAACCATCTCTTTCCCTCTCAATGACACACTCATGCCCAACAATTCATCCTTTCTATTCCCTCTCTCCTATATCCCAAGTTAGTGCCTCCTCCCTCCCTTCTGTGTCCCATTTTCATGCCACCTCCCTTCCTTCTGAGTCGAGTTTGTGCCCCTCACTCTCCTCGCCTTCCAGCTATTGTCCCAGAATTGTGCCCCTCCAATGCCCCAACATGCTCCTTCCTCACCCCCTCCTTTCTCTCTTTGTCCCAGAAAGATTGTGTCCCCTTACTTGTTTAAACTGCACTCACTCCATCTTCCTTCAGTGGCTCATTGGGGGGGGGGGGACAGTGCAGGCAGCGCAATTCACATGCTGTACATGGCTGACCCACAAACCTTCCCTCTGACGTCAGCTCTGACATCAGAGAGAAGGTTTCCAAGTCAGCTAATGCAGCGTGTGAACTGCTCCTGGCTGCACATCCCCCCCAACAAGTCGTTGAAGGCAGAAGAAGCGAGTGCGGCAAAGGGATAACTGGGAACCTCCCTCTTCCCCCTGACCCAGAAGGCTTTCCTCTGATGTCATCTCTGACATCAAAGTGAAGCCCTGTGGGTTGGCTTCAGGAGGGAGGAGAGGGAGAGGTGAGCAGGGATCCCCAGCAGCAGTTTCAGCGGGTGGGGTGGGCAGCAAGGAGGGATCCCCGGCAGTGGCAGCGCGGCTCTGATGGATGGGTGGGCAGGGAATATTCTTCGCGGTGGCCATACTGCGTACCCCCAACAAGCGACCCAAGTACCCCCAAGGGTATGCGTACCACATGTTGAGAAACACTGGTCTAGTGGTTAGAGCACTGGGCTTAATATCCAAGTGTGCCTGATGCAACTCCCACTGCTACTCCATGTAACCCTGGACAAGTCACCTAACCCTCCACTGCTTCAAGTATAAAGATTAGATTGTGGACCTGACAAGAAACTACTTACTGTACCTGAACATAACTACTGAAAAGGGCTTGAGCAAAGTCCAAATAAATACAGTCTTCTCTCTCTCCCTTTACCACCAAATTCCTCCTCTCTCCTCTTTCATGTTCAGCCCAGGTAGAGTTCCTTTTTCCCTCCTCTTCCTGTAAACTTTGCCCACCCCTCTGACTCATCTTCCTTTTAGCTGATTGCAGTCAGGATTCACACTATGAACACTGCTAAAAAAATGAATGGTGTCTTGTAACAAAACTAGCTCAGCAACATGTATCTCATGTGAAGAACAAGAGTTGGGTCAACCCATGCCACAGTAGTTGGGTTGACCCAACAAATCTGCTATTAGTGCACTGAAATAGCATGCAAATTGCCTGGATTTTGTTTCCTTCCCCTAAAGGAAATGATTTGCATTGTTGTTCAGCATCCTCTAAAGACTGACAGAGAAACAGAATGGCAGCATCAGAGAAATTGTTGCTTTTCAACTGCAGAAGGTTTGCCTGTAAGAGAATTGATGGAATGGATAGAAATGATTTGACATTTCACCATTGCTGCATCAGTCTCACAATCACCTACATAAATTTCAATGGCATCACTTTCATAACTGTCAAAATCACAAAAACCTCACTCGTATATTAGCTCAGTAGGTTGCACAGGAAAGAAGATCAATAAAATGTCAATTACGGCTAGATCTCAGATTCATCACCAGCCATACTCTACACATTAGGCAAGGACTATAGAGAAGAACAAAAGCATGGCCTTTACGAGGATATTAACCAATGTGAAAACAGCCCATCCAATATAAAGGGTCCAGAAATCTCTCTTCAATTCCTTCAGCAAATTACATAGTAATATGGAGCAGATTTGTAGACAAGATGCTTAAGTCAGAAATCAGACATCCAAGTCAGGACATCTGAAGTTCATTCAGTATTTTAGAACAGGATCTGCTGATGTAGAGCCTGCTGCAAAATTCATTGTGAAATGGATGTCTATGGCCAGTTAAGTGCAGCATGACCGTCCATTTTAGAAAAAAAAAAAAAAGTCCAAAATACGGATGGCCAAAAAGTAAGTATAAAGATGCTCCTTTCACAGCACATGAAAGTCCATGCTATAAAACAACAACATAGATGTTCATAATGCCCTGAGCTGTCACCCATCTCCCCACACCAACAGGGCCTGATCTCTCTCTCGAATACCCCTCTGGTTCCAAGCCCCCTCCTGAGCTCTGACCCCACTCCAAACCCCTCCCCTGTACCAATCCCCCTCTTGCTCTCCCAAACTGAATCCTGATCTTCCAACACCAAACCCAGCCCCAGAAAAAAACCCACAGCAAGCACTCATCCCCTCACCCCTCCCACTCAGGAGCTACTTCTGTTAAGTGTGTGAAGCAAGCAGGAAATGGTTGGGATCCAAGTCCTTGATCTTTGCTGGGGTAAGCGTGGTCATGAAGACCTGAGCTTGTATTGAAAGGTCACTTGGACACACAAAGTCAGAGGCGTGAAGAAAGTACAAGAGGTTTATTACAGCATACCGAACTCTAGTGCCTACTAGAATGTTAGAATCAGGAAATGCATGGACTTTTATGCCCTTTTCACTAAGCATACGCAAACTAATATATGCAAAAACTACAATTTTAATTTGTTACTTCTATAACTTTTCTACAATTATTATTGGTCCTAAGCCAGCACTTATGATAGGTTCAGGGATACAACTTATAGTCCTATAGGAAACTAGCTCATTTCTCTGCTTATCTAAATCTTACAGGTCTAAATGTTACATGTACAGAAGGGCAGGGTACATCATGGCTCAAACTCTTATCTATTTAGCTTACAATGTGGTAAGGTAGGGACATACATTTTAGGCAGATGAAGTCAGTAGATTGTACACTGTTTTCAGCTATGTAGGCCAGAGCAATATTTTAAACAACAGTTAACCATTTCATGACCCTACAGTATAGCAAGTCCTTATTCAGAAAAGCCACTCCAAAATCATAGAAAGTGAAAAGCACTTCCTCCTATAATACTAAAATAAACCTGAACCTGCTTGAGGGTGAGACAATCAACTCCTCAATAAGATACTCTTCTACTTATTATTTTAGCAGTTATATATAACTTATAGCCCTAGTGGTTTACATTCAGGTACTCAAGTATTTCTCCCTATCTATTCCAGTGGACTCACTAACTGCCTTAACCTTGTTTAACCCACAACCTAATGAATCTGGGGCAATGGGGGGATTAGGTGATTTGCCCTAGGTCTCAAGGAGCAGTATGGTATTTGAACCCATAACCTAAAGACATTGAGGCTGTAGCTCTAATCACTGCGCCACACACTCCTTTCTGAAAAGGTAGATCGTGGATCTTAGTAGTTCCAGGAGCTGCAGCAGTCTTCCTGTACCTTCCAGCACTTGGGGCTGCTCTGCTTTTTTTTTTCTGGGGTTGGGCTTGATGTTGGGGGATTGGGATTCAATTGGGGAGATAAGAGGGGGATTAGAGATGGGGGTTCGGAACTGGGGAGAGGGATTGCAAAACAATTGGCTGGGAAGTGGGTTCAGAACTTTTGATAGGGGGGTAGGACCGGACTCTGGACTTCCCAGCGGTAAGGCGGGTCAGAAAGGAGAGAAATGTGTTCTGGGAATGCACCACCTCCCTGTGTGTGGTTATGCGGGCTCAACATGTCCTGTGCATAACATGCAGGGCAGATGCTAGGTACTCTCCCTGCATGTAGCGTACATACTTTGAACTTATTCTGTGTTCTGTTTTACAGAGAACACAGGGTAAGTGCAAATAGTACCTGACCCTTCCAACAAGCGTCCCCAGACATTCCAGGTGGCGGGTTTAAATCCAGATGACCATCTTCCTTCTTCATCTACAATGGGGAACAAATGTCCATGTTTTAAGCCTGCCTAACTCCCACTCCAAGCATGTCCAGACACCAGACCATGTCCTCTTGCCATACTGATGCACAGCAGTTTCACACATCCATATCCTAGCTATATAAAATTGGTGTCTAAATGTCAATTTTCAGACATCCAAACCATGAATAGGCCTCCAAAACTAAGCACCACAGTATATGATGGCAGATAAAGACCTGCATAGTCTATCCAGCCTGCTCAACAAGATAAACTCATAGCATAGGATATGATGTGATAAAACAAATACATACTTGATCTTGATCTGCCCTTGCCATTTTTGGGGCACAGACCATATAAAAGTATGGCCGGCATTGGTTTAGCTCTAGATTCCAACAATGTGAACCAAGGGAAAATTATAGATAACTTGCTTGCAAAGAAAGAACATGCTCTTCATGTTTCTCAATGCTGCCTCAAAGACAAACACCTCTGTACTCTGAGGAAATTGACTGTTATATAAAGTTCTGTCTCCAAAGGATATAACTTTATATAACTATAGGAGGGATTGGGAGTTTTTACAACCATACTCAAAGAAGTTTACATACAGGTACTTCAAATATTTTCCCTATCTGTCCCGGTAGACTCACAGTTTATCTAAACTAAACTAAACTAAATCTTGGGTTTATATACCGCATCATCTCCACAGGTGGAGCTCGACACGGTTTACATGGTTAGGAAAGCAACGGAACTCCAGTGGGTATATAGAAGTAAGTAAGAGAGAGGTTAGGTGTGATAATAATAGGGAGGGGACGGGTTACGTTTTGGAGAAGAGCCAAGTCTTCAGAAGCTTACGGAATGGTAGAAGGGGGCTCAAGATGCGGAGAGGGGAGGGGAGACTATTCCAGAGCTGAACGATTCTGAAGTGGAGGGAGGACCCGAGTTTACCGACGAGGGAGATACCCTTTGAGGAGGGGAAGGATAGTTTTAATTTTTGCGTGGATCTGGTGGAGAATGGAATTGAGGAATTCCAGGATAGAGGAATAAGAGGTGGAAGGATGCCGTGGAGCATCTTGAAGGTTAAGCAGGCACATTTAAAATGGACCCTGGAGATGACAGGAAGCAGTGCAGCTTGGACAGGAGCGGAGAGACATGGTCAAATTTGCTTTTGAGAAGATAAGTTTGGCCGCGGTGTTCTGGATTAGTTGGAGTCTGTGGAGGCTTTTCTTTGTTAAGCTAAGGTAGATGGAATTGCAATAGTCCAATCTGGAGAGGATGATGGACTGTACGAGCACGGCAAAGTGTTTTTGGTGGAAGCAGGACCTCACTTTCCTCAGCATGTGAAGGCTGTGAAAGCATGTTTTTATCAGGGAGTTGAGGTGGTCATTGAAGGATAGCGAGGAATCTATGGTGATGCCCAGAACTTTGCTAGAGAACTCTAGTTGTAGGGAGGAGCCTGTGGGCAGTGGGATGGAAGTGGGTAAGTGATCAAGTTTGGGGCCAAGCCAAAGTAGTTTGGTTTTGGACTCATTCAGTTTCATTTGTACAGCAAGAGCCCAGGATTGAAGTTTGGTTATGCATGAAGAGATGTTTGCTGCGAGATTGGTGAGATTTGCGTCGGTCTCGAGGAGGATCAGGATATCGTCAGCGTAAGTGTAGAGTATTTCTAGGGAGGAAAGGTGGAGGAGGTTCAGGGAGGACATATAAATGTTGAAGAGGATAGGGGATAGGGGGGAGCCTTGTGGAACTCCACATGTCGGTATCCACGGGGAGGATGAGGTACCATTCTTGGTGACGATGTAAGAGCGAGAACGTAAGAAATTCGAGAACCAATCAAGGACCGTGGAGCTGATGCCTATCTCGGAGAGTAGGAAGATTAGAATGTCATGATGGACAACGTCGAAGGCTGCAGAGAGGTCGAATTGGAGTAGAACAGCAAATTTTTTGTGAGAGTGGAGTTGTTGGATCTTCGAGGTTAGGGAGGCCAGGAGGGTTTCAGTACTGAAGTTAGGTCTGAAGCCGTATTGATAGGGTAGGAGGATAGAGAATCTTTCCAGGTAGGCTGAGAGTTGGGAGGAGACAATAGATTCAAGCAGTTTGGTTAGGAGCGGGATGTTCGCTATAGGGCGATAATTGGATGGGATGGAGGGATCTAGGTCAGCTTTCTTCAGTAGGGGGGTCAATGCAATGTGTCCCATTTCAGGTGAGAAGAGGCCCGATAATAGAGCAGAGTTTATGAGTTTGGTGAGTGATGAGATGCCTGTGTGGGTATTTCTCAAATAGATAGGATGGAAATGGATCCAAGGTGCAGTTACAGGATTTCAATTTCTGGCAGAGCTTGAGGACCTGCGATTCGGATACTTGCTCAAAGGCAGTCCAGGATCTGTTGACTGGGACAGGGGTGATGACATTTGGAGTAGGTTTGGGGGTGGCGAACACTAGAGAATTGTAGGAGACTGCAGGAGGGAAGGAGCTACTTAAGGTGGTGACCTTTCCATTGAAGAAGTTTGCTAATAGGTCGGCTGATGGGGAGGAGGGGAGTAAGGAAGGGTTGGTGTTGGGGATTAGGGAGCGCCAGATATTGAACAGCATGCTGGTCTGGTTGTTTGATCTGGAGATCTTGTCCCCATAAAAGTTTTTCCTAGCGCTTTGAGTGCGTTGTTGTAAAATTTAATGTTGACTCTCCAGAGTTGTTTGTCTGTGGGGGATTTAGATTTTTTCCAGATGCGTTCCAGGGATCGACATTTTTGTTTTAGTACCCTGTGGTGAGGGAGGTACCAGGGGGCCTTACGGGAGTAGGTGACGGTTTTGGTGGAGGGTGGGGCAAGAGAGTGGTAGGTGGATTCTGAGAGAGTAATCCATTTGTGCCAGTTGGTTACAGAATCTGGAGGCTTAGGCTTGGATGAGAGATTGTCGAGAAATTTGGACCAGAACTGATCACTTGAAATTTTCTTGCGGAAAGTAATGGACTTAGGGGTATGGGATGAGATTCCAAGGTGTGACATGAAGATGGGGAGGGAGAAGGTTCCTAAGAAGTGGTCGGACCAGGGGACGTGGTCCCAACGGATGTCATTGGTCGAAGTTTTGTAATCCGTGAGATCGAGGAAGCTGATGATGTCTAGTGTGTGGCCTCTGTCGTGGGTTGGAGAGGAGGCGGGGGGAGAGAAGCCAAGGGAGGTGAGGAAATTATTGAAATCAGATGCATCCTTGCTGGTGGAGTCATCAAGGTGGAGGTTGATATCTCCGATGATCAGGGAGTCTTTGGAACTTAAGGAACGCGTTAGATATGGTCTCGTAAACAAGCTCGGAGGAATTGCTCCAGGGGGTGGGCGGGCGATATAATGATAAGATACCCAGTGGGTGAGGATGGAGCTCATCGTTGACTGAGGCTAACATGTATTCAAGTGAGCGATGACTGCCTTTTTCGAGGAGCTGAACATCAAAGAAAGATTTGTAGAGGAGTGCCAGGCCACCTCCTTTTCGGTTTAATCTAGGAGAAAAGAGGCCTTGGTAGCCCTGGGGACATAGCTCGTTTTGTGTAAAGAGATCGTCTTTGGTGATCCAGGACTCTATGATGCAGAAGAATCCAGGATCAGAATCCGCAAGAAGGTCTTTCACAATTTGGGTCTTATTGCATACGGATCTGGCGTTGCAGTATCTAATATACTTGGGACAGTGGAGGATTACGTGACTTGCCCAAGGTCACAAGGAGCAGTGCAGGGTTTAGAGTAGATCCACAACCTCAGGATGCTGAGGCTGGAACTCTAACCACTGCACCACACTCTCCTCCTATAGCAGTGGGCAAGGAGTATGTCAGATGGTGTTTTGCAAGAGGACGGAGATATCAACCACCACTTAAGTTGCTCACTCCCAGTAATATATGTGTGCTTCAGTTTTGCACCGGTGAACTCATTTTGCTTGGAATATTTGTGCTTTGGTTAGTGGGTTTGTTTTTGGATAATAAGTAGGTCCCGAAAGCTGTAAGGGCAATCATACATCACTTCACCTGTATCAGAGGAAACCATGGGAGCCCTATGGTTCAAGAGCTCCCAAAAGCATTTTGGAAGGGGAGTAAAAAAAATTGTTTATCATTTTTTGAACTTGATAATACTGCCTTTGTTGCAGTGCAAATCAAGATGGTTCAAAATATGATTAATTAAAATAGAAAGAGAATTCCATTAAAAACAGGACAGTAGCATACAATCACACAAGAAACATAAACATACACATCTCGCTCCTAAATGCTTCTGTTCCATATAACAACTTGCCTAAGAAAGAGTATGTTAGATAATACTACACATGAATAGCCTTAATCAACAGAAAAATACATGAGGAAACATTTTGGGGTCCTTATTGAAAGTGATCTAATGGGCCAGAAAAAGCTCCTGGCTGGTTAAATCGCTTGCTCGAGACTAACCAGTCATATCCAGTGGCACTTAACTGGTTACTGCTGCTGAAAATGTCTGGTTAGCGCCCAACTTGAAGTTAGCTACTTTGTGTGTAAGGGGGAGGGGGCATCTAGGAGCAAAATCAGAACTTGGCTGGATAAATGCCAAAATTCAGCACTTAACATGCCAAGGTAACCTCATAAAAAGTCTGCTTTAAAGTCAGTCCCATCTCTATGTGATTCACCAGTTCTGTAAACCTGGAAATTCAGTGCTGGAGCCGGGACAAGGCCCAGCACTGAATTTCTGGGTATAACACTAGTGACGGTCAGCAAAATACTGAGTGCTGTCCAGTTGAATATCGACCCCCACCATTCCCATTTTAATATGTCTAAAAGTATAAATCGGACATAAGCAAACGGCAGAACTGGGAAAACAACTGAGCTCTGAGATTTTTTATCTGCTGTCATTCTTTGTTTTACTATCTCATCTCCAGCTGGTGTAGAAAGTCGTAACACCAGGATAAAAAAAAAGGAAAAAAAGAGAAAGTATAAAATAGCAAAGGGAAAAGACACTGCTTTATTGCTGTTGGCATAGGGACTGATTCTATAAATGATGTCTAACCTACATTGTAGGCACCACTTGGCACGGTTGCCAATCAGCCGCTAGGATGCTAGCAATGCCTAAGTCTACCACGCCTATTCTCTGCCCCTAACCATGCCTTCTTTTCAGGTAGGCATCATTAGGCGTCAGAGTGCGTCTCTGCTTAGGAGTCCTAAGGGCTCCTTTTACAAAGCTGCGCTAGAGCCTTAACGCGCGGAATAGCACGTGCTAAATTGCCGCACACGCTAGCCGCTAACGCCTCATTTTGAGCAGGTGGTAGATTTCCGGCTAGCGTGCACTATAACGCGTGCTAATCTGGTGTGTGCGTTAAAACCGCTAGCGTGGCTTTGTAAAAGGAGCTCTAAGAGTTAGGCAACAAGCTCTTAATTGGTCATTTAATTTTTGTTTTGATTGGCTGAAAATCAGTGCATCAATTACCAAGCTGATTAAGCCAATTTTAAAAAATTGTACACGGATCCCAAATTGCTAGGCGGCCATGATCAGGGTGCCTAGCAGAGTCTAACATAAGCATCCTTTATAGAATTTGACCCATATAGCATATAAATATTTAGAAAATTTATAGCAGAAGGAAAAAGGACCCTATAAGCAAAGAAAGAAATTCACTTATTATCCAGCACTCCCCCGCACCCATCCTGTGTTCCATTGAAACTGCTATTTTCAGTTTCTAATCCAGTTCTTTTCATGCTCTAATATTCAGCACCTACCTAGTGCAGTCTTTAAAAAGTTCTTTGCAAGGGCTCTGCTCCAGCTTCTCTCTACATCCTTTCACTGTATCCTGAGGTATTTCCGGTAAATGGGCTGCAGACTTAAAGATAATACAGAACAGATCAGTAAACAAGCCAGCAATCACCCATGTGTCTTGAGAAACACACAGTTTCAAGTTTCAAATTTATTTAAATCTTGATATATCGCACATCAGATATCTTTGCAGTCTACAATTAAAAAATGTAATTCAATTAAAACAATGAAAACAAATTGGGATAACAGGACAAGGCCAGATGGAGAAATGTACGGAAAGTCCAAATGGAAAATAGGGGAATACAATATCATAATAGAAAAGTAAACAAAGTTAAATTACATGAGGAAAATAGGTTTTAAGAAAAAAAAGAGTAATAATGCTATAATAAAAGCCTTTTATTAAATATCATAAGCATCTTTAAAAAGAAACAAAAGTTTTAAGGCCAGATTTGAATCTGGCTGAAGAGGTTTCATGGCAGATAGGCAGGAAGATCATTCCATAAAGTTGGAGCTGTTACAGAGAATATGGAATTATGAATAGTATCATAGGTGATGTGGCGTACTGAAGGAATAATGATATTTTGTTGACCAGAACGAAGTGCTCGTGAAGGATTACACGGAAGTAATAATCTTATCTATGAATGCTGGAGAATGTTCTTGCCTGGATTTGAATATAAGGAGAAGAATTTTATATGTCAATCGATGTGCAATCGGCAGTCAGTGTGCCGAGTTACATGATTAAGTTATTTTTTTTTAAATTTATTATTTATTTATAATTTTTTTTAAAACATTAAAGCATTGAACATCTTGAACAGAAAGATTAAGACAATAGTTTTAAATCAAAAATTGATAACTAAGTCAAAAATGATAATTAAGAATTACAAAAAAATTAAACATCATTTAATCTATCTCAAGTCCTCTATATTAAGATCCAAGATTAAAGTAAGAGTGAATTTTTTAAGAAACTGTGATGGAAGTGAGTCCATTACTATTCTTTGTTGGAATTTCTTCTTGACCAAGGCATTTTAGTGAAATAAAGCTGGATAAATGAGATGGAGCTAAGAAGACATATTTTATAGACTGATATCTTATGATGCATTTGCATGGATATCTAAGGAAGAAAATTCCTCCAATTGAGATTACAGCAGGTTTAAGAATCAAGAACTGACACCTCCTTCTTTGTGTTTCCTTAGAAACTTCAGGAAAAACCTGTATTTTTTAAATATAATTTCATAATCCACTCTTTATCTGTGACACTCTCATTAATGGTAGCATTGCTACCAGATAAAGAGTGGATTATGAAATTATATTTAAAAAAATACTCTTATTGGAGGCTTCTAACAAATTAGTGATGTCTAATGTTTGCTCTTATTGCTCTTCCACTCCATTCTGCTGCTCTTGTTTTTTAGGCAAATAATATACCCAAACAAAAGGAGAGATCGATTGTTCTGGAACCTTTAAAATTTCCAGAAAGTTCCTTCTTAACATTTCCATTGGAGTAACCTTAAGAATTTTTGGAAAGTCAACAGACGTAAATTGTTGAGGACGATTCTGGTTTTCTAAATTTTTCAATTTTCTTCTTAAATCAGTATTGTCTTTAATCAACACTTCTTGTATCTTTTTAATTGATGTTAAATCTATTGCCCTTTCCTGAGTTTCATTTTTTATTTTTGACACATCTTGTTTCAACAAGAAAATTTCCTCTTTTTGTTCATTCACTCTTTTCCCCCAAATCATTTAACTGAGGAGTAATTGATTTCCCTAAATTAGCAACAAGGTCCCATAAGGCATCCAATGTAACCTCAGGAGGTTTATATATTAGGGAAAAAGTTCCAAATGCAACATTTGAATTCTCAGTCTCTGGCTTTGTCTCACCTGAACCTTGGCCCGTCTCCATAGCTTGCATTCCCGCTTCAGGCAACTTCCCGGGACTAATAGGTTCTCGGGAAGAATCCGATAGCAAGCCCTCTGATCTACCGGCCTCTCGCAATGTGAGCACTGCCTCTTCGGACATGCTCAGTTCAAGCGGCGAGCTTGCTCTCTTATGCGGCGGAGGCGGGACTCTAGTGTCGGGGCCCGGAGTGGCATCTAGCCCTGGCGTCGCTCCATGTCAGGGTCTCCAGCGGGCGAATCCCCGGTAAATTGGACTCTCTCTGAAGGCGCCTCAGGATCTCATCGATAGTACCAAAAGAGCGAGATTTTGGGTGTCGAGAGGCTCCACCGGCGCTCTTCCACCTTCTTTTCGCATGATAAGGTATCTAAGCAGGAACTTTCTATGGCATCTAACCAGCTAACAGGCTGCTGCGGCCATCTTGGATCATGATTAAATTCTTTAGCTAATGTCAGAAGTTTAACAGCAGTATTTTGTATTATCTGCAACCATCAAAGCTCTTTTTGCTTAATCACTTGATATAGGGCACTGCAATAATCAAGATGAGTAATGATGAGAGAATGGAGGAGGGATCTAAAAGAGAAGAGATTGAATGTATCATTCTTAATTTGTAAAAACATTTTTTAACGACTGGGCTTATTTCTTGGTGATAAAATTGTTATCCAAGATTATGCCTAGTATTTGTATAGTGGTTTCCATTTTAATTGCAGTCGATTGAAGCTGTATTGGAGAAATTAATTTTTCTTTTCATTACAGGAGAATACCATTTTTGATTTATTAGTATTAAGAGAGAGTCTATTTTGAAGTAGCCAGTTGCTAATTTGTTCCAGATTTTGATTTATTTTTTGTATTTCTAAAAACATTTGTGGATCTAAGGGATGTGATAATTCAATATCATTCGCATATGCAAAAACCATGAATCCTATAGACAGTGCTAATATTAGTAGTGGTGCAAAGAAAAGATTCAATAGAATAGGAATCAAAATGGAATCTTGTGGTAATCCAAAAGGTAGAGTATAGGTCCTAGATGGCGATTCTTCTTGCAAAACTAATATGATCGATTTGAAAAATAAGAATTAAACCAGTCATAAACTGTTCCTGTAACACCTACTGTCTTATGCCTGTGAAGTAAAAGACAGTGATCAATTGAATCAAAAGATGCCGTAATATCAAGAGAAATTAATATAACTGATTTCCTATGATACAAATAGTATAGAATAGAAATGGTAAGACCTATCAGTGAAGATTCTGTGGAATGATTTGGATGAAGTGCATTAGTTTGTTCAATAAAATTAGATAAATGAGAAAATACTATTTTTTCTGTAAGTTTCACTAAAAATTAGAGATTTGCTATTTAACTATATAACTTGAATATTCACCAAAGGGAGAGTTTGAATTGAATGCTTAAGTTTAGGGTAAACTGAAGCAGATTTCCATAGTGGTGGTAGTGTTCCAGAAGACACACTCTTAGTAATCATATTGTGAATATATGAGCCGAATATTGTAAAATATTGCTTTACAATTGGCAAAGGAATTGCATCAGAAGGTGCATTAATTACGTAATCTCATGGACTGCATCGTAGAGAAAGCATCAGATACAGTAGGAATAGGAATAGAAGAGAGACTGGTAGTAGGTAGATGAGCAAGCTGGCCCTTAAAACCACATTAAAATGGCCACAATAATGTGAAGCCCTTGCTAGGTATCCAACTTGGGCCAGACTTCCCTTTCTGTGCACAGTGCTGGATTTGGTATCATGGAGCACAGCTGAGCTTTGTGGCCATTCTCAGCATGCTCACATCCCCAAATGTTGTCACAAAGACCACTGGCCAAACACTCCGCAAGCTTTACAATACTTTATGGCTGACATGACCCCAAAACTGAACACAAATTAAAGAAAGCTTAGCAAGCCAAGAGGCTCTATTGAGGCCTTGAATCAAGAAGTCAAAGAGCATAGGTGTTGCTATTGGGGGGGGAGGGCACCGGGGTGGAAGTGCCCCCCCAAATGGTTGCCCCCTCCTTTGCCACTCCAGTTTCATAGACTTGCCAAATTCCATTTTAGCAGGTCATCTCCCACACTTCCAACAAAGTGGGAAATTCTCCTCTTCCTGAGACACCATCAAACCAATCACCAGTGCTACTGCTGCTGCTTCTGATGAGCAGCAAAACAATAAATGGTAAGTCTGGGTTGTAGGCTTCAAGCATGCACTGTTGACTCTGCCAGTCCCCTGCCCCCTCTGATGTCAACTTCTAGTTCTGGAAATGTTGCTTGGTTTGCTAACACTCCCCCCCCCCCCCCCCATACCTAGCTTGCATCCCTGTTGCCACCACAAATATTTCTGTCTAGAGATGCCACCGCCAAAGAGGGCCAGCAGTTCTAACTGGGCTGTTTAAAGTTTTGTTTCACTCGTTTCTTAGTTCTCTGTTCTCTTACGCGTATTGTTTCTTCCATTTCTTTTTGTGCCTGTTGCACTTTCTGGGAATTTAAATAAAAGTTCTGCACTTGATTTATACCCATATTGCCAGTTTTAAAATAACGCCTTTCCTAGAGCCCATACTCCTGTAGTCTGTGTAATTGTCACAACCCTGATTTCTCAGAATTGTTTGCTCTTTGAAAAATTTATGGGCATCAACGTATGAATGCATTCAAATGTCTCCCTTATGACTCCATTTAGCATTTACAAAGTGCCTGTTCTTGCTCTTAAATATCCAGAGCTAAGTGCAGGCTGGAATCAGTCAGCATTAAAAGCCACATGAAGATGCACAGGGCCAGTTTCCTGCATGTGCTGCCACTAGCTCTGCCAGTCACATCTTTTCAACACAGCAAGATGACATCAGAAAGGGCGTGACCAGCAGAGGCACGTGCAGGAAATTGGTCTCACACAGCTGTGGCTGACTTTGGAGGACAAAGGGGCCTGCCGTGGTGGCAGCGGCACTAAGGAAAGAGGGGAAGTTAACAGGTGAGGATGGGGAGGATTAGACTCACTAGAAATAAATACTCAAGGATTAGGGCCCGAATATATCCCTTATTCACTCAAAAACAAGCCCCACACGGACAAACGATACACACACCCAGCAACACTACAAGACCTTACTTACAACCCACAACATTCACACTCACCAAAGAGAAAGGGAAAAAGAAAAGAAGTGGAGAAAAAGGCCTCAGTTCAGCTTCATCTGGCCAAAAAAACTCCACTCCTACAAAAGCTGTTTATGTGTAAATGCTGAAAAATAGTCCAAGAAAACAGGGCAACTAAAGTAGCCTGCCAGGTGGTACGCCTAATACAGATGAAAATCAGTGGGTGAATGTAACAAAAGGCAGTATAGTCCAGCTCATAACATCCACAGCAAAAGCAAGAAAAATAACTTAGCTGCCACAAGTTAAATTATTTTAACAAAGGGTTTATTGCATAAAATGACACTTTGTGCCAAAATAGCATGACTTTTGGTAAAATAACCCAGCTTAATGGTAGATCACACTGATAACACCCACTCAAATGACAATGCACATAGACTAACATACTGTGCACAGAATTCTTCATTTTTCTCTGCATAGCTCCCTAAGAGTCGTGTTGAGCACCATCAGTTAAGATACGCTATGTTGGGAAATGTAAGGAACTTCAGAAAGCCATTAGGTCCGAAAGAAGTACATCAGTCATTAACCTTCATGAGTTATTATCAAGCTGAATGTAATTTACTGTGAACTGATTCACATTTTGCAATTGCAATTTCATCACACTGGGACAAAATGAAATATTGAAAAAGATATTAAACCGTAATGTTATGTGAAAAGCCATTTATAATATTTATAAAATCCCAGATGGCAGGAAAATTATGTTAGCTTTCCCGTACCTTCCCTTTTGGACTGGAGTTCTTGTCAGCATCAATGCTATGGACGACTCAGCAGCTATTGCATATCCTACACCACTGCTGATCTCACAGCTTCTGTCCAGTATGTAAGAGGTTAAATCAACACTTAGGGGGGAATTCATCAAGAGGCTCTAACCCAGGGATCTCAAAGTCCCTCCTTGAGGGCTGCAATCCAGTCGGGTTTTCAGGATTTCCCCAATGAATATGCATGAGATCTATGTGCATGCACTGCTTTCAATGCATATTCATTGGGGAAATCCTGAAAACCCAACTGGATTGCGGCCCTCAAGGAGGGACTTTGAGATCCCTGCTAACCTATTTAGCTCTAATGATTAGTCAACGCTAAATGCTAAGACACCCATCATATTCCTATAGCCTTAGATTTGGTACTACATTACAGAGACAGTGTCTTTCACTGCATCGGCCCCTGGGAGTGGAACAATCTTCCAGGATACATTCGCCAGCAGCAAAATGTTCAGAACTTTAGGAAACTGCTGAAAAGACATCTGTTCTGTAAAATGAAATATAGGGTCTGAGTTTGGTTGAGGGTGAAGGAGTGATGACTCTTGAGTGCTGGTCACGGAGGTGTTCGATAGTCTGGTTTGTTTTATTTGTTTTATTGATGTCTGTTATTGAGGCATCTTGTATGACTTATGGAATTTTGTATTTTGATGAATGTGTGGGTTTGGCCAGTTTTGGCCTTAAATGAAATTCGTAAATTCGTCGTTGATGCGACGTGTATGTTATATGTAATTTGATTTGATATGTAAGTATGTAATTTGTTATATTGTGTGTCTGAAGTGTTTTGTATGATAAATGTAAATCTTTTATTTTGTATCTTAATATGTAACTCGCCCTGGATAAGGGCGGGTGAGAAATAAACAAACAAACATGCAAGCTATTTTGTATGAGCTGAGAGATACTACAAGTATATTCCTGAGGAAGGCTTTCTTCTATAAAGCCGAAACACAGACCGTGTTGGGATCCAGCATAAAAATGATTAGAGACTCTAATTGGCTTACATTAATTTTGCATATGTTTTAATGGTTTATATGTCTTTAATAAATTGATAATTCTCGAGGCTGACGTGCGTGGTCCCTTCCCCATTTTTTTTTTGTTTCTGTATAGTTACACATGGGGTTGTGTTTTCCTGTTTGTGGTGGAACACCCTGATGAATTCCACCATTAGGAGTATTTCCACTAAAGGGTGTTAAGCTCTGATGCACACATAGCATGCATAAAAATCCTTATCATAAAGCATGTTAAAGTGTTTTGCAATAAGTAATGTTTTTGTGCACGCTAAGTGTGTGTTTATATTTTTGGAGGGGGCGTGAAAGTGCTACTCAGCCAGCGTCTCGACATTTGTATTTACTACCTAGTTCGCACATCCATAAAGCAAGAGGCAGTAAGGGGGAAATTCTGCAAATGGCATCCAAAAAGCCAGGCGCCTATAATACAGGCAATCATACTTGGGCACCTATTACAGAATTGCGCCTAACTTCAAACTTGGGTTTTAAAGGCCTACATTATAGGCACCCAAGTCCTTTAGAGAATCGTGCTTAGCAGTGCCTAAGTCCTTTTCTGCCCCTAAACACGCCTATTTTGGAGTTAGGCGCCGATAGGCACCTATCTTTTGTAGAATTGTGCCTACGAATATTGGCACCTATTGCCCAATTAATTTTTATTTCTTTCAATAATGGGCTTGTTAAAGCCACCCTGAAACGGAGCTCATATTCCTGCCTAAACCTGCCTCTCCATTTCCTGTCTCTGTGGACAACACTCTCATCCTCCTCGTTTTGTCTGCTCGCAATCTTGGGGTTATCTTTGATTCCTCTCTCTCTCCTTCACTACCCAGCAGTGTTCCCGCTAAGCTGCGTTGGCCTGCGCTCGCGCACAAAATATTACATCGCAGCGCAAAGTTTCTCTTCACAGCGCACACACGCGTCGGTAAGGTAAGGGGACGCATTGGGGGGATTGCACTTCCCCACAATTGCCATGCTTCGGTTCCTCTTCTTCCTTCCTTCCTCCCCCCCCCCCCGCGGGACCCTGCGGCACCATCAACTCTTACTCCCTCTAATGTCGGCCCTGCAGCTCCAGACTTCCTCGCACCTTCTCCCCTCCCCCTTTGGATCGCTATTATTTTAAATGTTATAGCCGCGGAGCTGTATCCATCAGTGGAGATGTCTAACCTCGGCCTGCCCCGGAACTCTTACTGCAGCAGCCGCCCGTCTAGGCAGGAACAGGAAGTCACTGTTGCAGTAAGAGTTCCGGGGCAGGCCGAGGTTAGACATCTCCACTGATGGATACAGCTCCGCGGCTATAACATTTAAAATAATAGCGATCCAAAGGGGGAGGGGAGAAGGTGCGAGGAAGTCTGGAGCTGCAGGGCCGACATTAGAGGGAGTAAGAGTTGATGGTGCCGCAGGGTCCCGCGGGGGGGGGGGGGGGGGGAGGAAGGAAGGAAGAAGAGGAACCGAAGCATGGCAATTGTGGGGAAGTGCAGAGCTGCAGGGAAGAGTGTTGCGGTACCCAGCTGGAGGGAGAAGGAAGATGAGGGAGGGAATTAAAGGAGATGCCAGGGCTTGGAGCGTAGGAGGAAGGTATGCCAGTCTAAGGGAAAAGGAAGGGGGAGATGTGAGAGCATGGAGGGGGAGCGAAAGATGGAAGAAAAGGAAAGGAGAGAGATGCCAGAGAATCAGGGAAGGGGAGATACCAGACTATGAGGAGAGGTGTGGGAGAGGGAAGGCGAGGAGAGAGATGCCAGACCAATGGGGTGAAAGGAGAGATGGAAGGGGGAGGCATACAGTTTCTGGAAGGGGCATAGAAGGAGAGAAGATGCCATATAGGGGAAGAGAGACGGCAGACAGTGGATGGAAGGAAGAGAGTTACAAGAAGATGAGGAAAGGAGAAACCACAGAAGACAAAGGTAGAAAAAAATTTCTATTTATTTATTGCTTTAGGAGACATGTGTCACTGTTTCTGTGAAGCATTGTATGCAGAGTCCAGCTTCTTGCTGGTTCAATTTAACCTTTGTCTATGTATTTTTATTTTATCCCCCCTTTTACAAAACTGTGAAGCGTTTTTAGCACCAGCCTTGGTGGTAGCAGCTCTGATGCTCAGAATTTTATGAGCATCAGAGCTGTTACCTCCGTAGCTAAAATCCACACTACAGTTTTGTAAAAGAGGGAGGGGTTAGTTTGTGATTACATATTCCTTACTAGGCGAAGGTGTTTTCTGTGTTCTGTGTGTTCGAAAGACATGGTTTTCTGTTAGGATTGACGGTGTAGGATTGATCTGTGCTGGTCTGGCTTGTTTAGTTTTACAATGGGTGTATTGATGTACTGCTCACTGCAATATGTAAGATGCTGCCTTTTCCTAGGTACTCATGTGTGACGTGTGGTTTGTTACTAAAAATCATGTTTTTCTTACAGATGGGGGGGGGTGCCAAAAAAATGATGGGCCCCGGATGTTACATATGCTAGGTACGCCACTGTATGTAAAGATACCAGAAAGCTGGCGTAGCAAAAACTTCTAAGTTTTGAGTATTTAACCCTCCCACAATCTCACGGGCACTCGTTTCAAGTTTATTGAGATTTTGATTTAAACGCAATATCAAATATTTTCAATGCGTATAACAAAAATAAATTTGGGGAAATAAATAAAACCATTTGAACCAGTGTTCCCGCTAAGCTGCGCTGGCGTGCGCTGGCGCACAAAATATTACATCGCAGCGCACACGTTTCTCGTCACAGCGCACGATCGGAAGAGGCGTACGGCAGATGGCAGGGCGGCGAGAGGAGAATCGGGCGAGTTGGCTCATAACTTGCTGGCGCCCGATATTTTTGGCTCACGGTGAAAAAAGTTTGCTCACAACACCCGCCCGCTTAGAGGGAACACTGCTACCCAGATACAATAAATCTCCAAAACCTGACGCTTCTTCCTCTATAATATTACCAAAATCCGACCCTTCCTACCAAAACCCTCGTCCATGCCCTCATCACCTCACGCTTAGACTACTGCAACTCATTACTCTCAGGCTTTCTGCTTAGACATCTCGTTCCCCTCCAATCTGTCCAGAATTTGGCTGCACGACTCATATTCCATGAGAGCCACTATACTCAAGTCATCCCCCTCCTAAAGTCACTTCACTAGCTTCCCATCCGTTTCCAAATATAATTCAAACTCTTCTTACTGACCTACAAATGCACTCACTTGCCTGCCCCTCACTATCTCTTTACTTATCTTCCCCTGTGTTTCCCCCCCTCCCCCCGTGAGCTCTGCTCAGCTAAGTCCCTCCTGTCAGTGCCCTTCTCTTCCTCTGCTAACACCAGACTCTGCCCCTTCTACCTTGCTGTGCCTTATACCTGGAACAAGCTCCCAAATCCCTATGACGGACTCTGTCTATGATAGTGTTCAAGGCCCAGTTAAATCCAAGCCCACCTCTTCGAGACTGCCTTCAACTTCTAACTCCTCTCACCTTGGATTTTGCATCTTTAACCCTATATGTCTTGTCTGTCTGTCCAAGTTAGACTATAAGCTCTTCTGAGCCGGGACCATCTATTAAATGTCAAAATGTACAGCGCTGTGTATGCCTTTCAGCACTATATAAGTGATAAATTGTAATCTTACAATCTTTCTTTATTAATTTAAATTTTCAAATGGAAGACAATGCTTTGAGGAGGCCTTTTATGATATGGAAAAAAGGATCAAGAGATCCAAAATGCTTTTAGGCAGAACAGGGATCATTTCCAATGTTTTCAGCACTAAAGACAAAAGCATTGCCTCATCAGTTTATCTTTTTTTTTTCCCCAAACACTCTCACAGGCTGGAAAGTTTTAACCTTCATCTATTTTACATGGCCAGTGATGGACCATAATGGCAAAGGCAGACAGATGCAAGGCATAAAGGCTTTGCCTGCAGGGTGAGGCGGGAAGAGGGATCGAGAAGGAAGCATTTTCTGTGGCTGCCTTTAATTGGTTCAGAGTGAGAAAGCTCTCTTAACAGCCAGCTAATGCTTCAGCATTTTCCAGGAACAGAGATTGAGAGCACTTTACTGAGTTGCAGCTAACTACATATTAATCCCAGGGTCAGAGAAGATTTGCAAAAAAATGGAAACTTCTGTCCAAGCAGATTTATGCATGAGATACAGACAATCGGCCATGAGCATTTCCCCACAGGCACAAAATGGGAGAAATCCTTCAGTACATAAGCTCCTAGGTTTTATAAGTTTCACTTTGGTCATGTGCGTCTAATTTAATTCCCTCTAGTGCCTCTTCCAACATCGCCCCATATGCCACTTCCTCCTCCATCCATGTGTTTTGCATCAGCTGTACATTTTTGGGTGACTGCCTCTGCATAATGATTTCAATGTAGCAAAGCAGAAAAAAAATTAGTCAAACATGTCAATTGCGGTTACCAACACCCCAGAACAACAAGGAGTTACCAGCAACTCCAGTGTACTTCTACAGCAGCACCTACAAAAACAAAATATAAGAACAGACAGAGGTAGCAAATGTTTGTGCCTGTGTCGTTTTTGTATCTGTGAAATAGTTAACAACCAAACCTTTCCCCTATATTTATACTTCATAGAAGAATGACCAAAATGATAAAGGGGGTGAGGAAAAGGTAGAGGATGGGGGTCTTCAGCTTGAAAAAGAGATGGCTGAGGGGAGATATGATTGAGGTCTACAAAATCCTGAGTGATGCAGAACGGGTAAATGTGAATCGATTTTTCACTCTTTCAAAAATTACAAAGACTAGGGGACATGCAATGAAGTTAAATGGAAACACCTTAAAAACAAATAAAGAGAAAATATTTTTTTTTTTTACTGAAAAAATAGTTAAGCCCTGAAACTCGATGCCAGCGGATGAATGGGCTTAAAAAAGGTTTGGACAAGTTCTTGGAGGAAAAGTTCATAGTCTGCTATTGAGACAGACCATTGGGGAAACCACAGCTTGCCCTGGGATCAGGTGCATGGAATGTTGCTACTATTTTGGTTTCTGTCAGGTACTTGTGACCTAGATTAGCCACTTTGGAAACAGGATACTGGGCTAGATGGACCATTGATCTTATTCTTATTCTGTTCACTAGAGAATTGATATGATATAGGTTGAAAAGAGTCAAGTAAAAGAGAGACTGAAGTAAAGAAATAAGGGTTCCTTTTACTAATGGGCATTAAGCACTTAATGTGTAGTTAGCACACACAAACAGGCTACCGTTTTGCAGTATTTTGCTCGTTTGCACACGCAAACCTGCACATTACTGGTTTTTTAAAAAAATATTCTGGGGAGGAGCTGTATCATTTTTTTTTTAATTTATATTTTATTCATTTTCAATCTTTTTCAAGCATTAAGCATCCACTTGAAACAGTAAAACAGAGCTTAATAAATCTTCAAAGCATGTATATATAAATTTACAAAGAAAAACATTTAAACATTAATTACATGCATTTGAATACAAAATTAAAAAAACTAAATCATGTAAGGTTCAAATATTGCAATACTCTTTCTTAGACCTCAATAATACCTAAATGAGAAACAAGAAAGTAAGATAGGGAGATCCAATTTCAAAATAAATACTAAATATTAGGAAAAGGCTTAACGTAAATTAATCCAGCCTATTTTCTTTAAAGCCATAGTTCATACATTCATTACTTTTTTTGTATCCCAAAAATGTTGAAGTTGCTCTGGTTCAAAGAATACATATTTAATCCCAGAATATTTTATTTGACACTTACAGGGGTAATTTAATAAGAAATTTGCCCTTATTTTTACTGTTTCTTCCCGCATTGCTAAAAATAGTTTCTACGGTCTTAAGTCACGTTTGTAACATCGGGAAAAATCCATATTTATTAACCCATAAACAAACTTTGAGAAGATCGAAAAAAAAGCCATCATAATTAAGTTTAAGACCTGTTCAAAGACTAAAGATATAACCAAAGTTCCACGGTATTCGATCTCCTCCTGTGAATTCTCTAATATGTCTGTTAAATTATTGAAATCCATTTGCTGGGCTATTTCTTGTTGATTTTCAGACTTATCAATTCTCCTTTTAGGCAAATAGTAAATTCTGTTTATAGAAGGCATTATTTCAGTGGAAAATTTCAAATTTTCTGACAAATATTTCTTAAACAAATCTAATGGTGAAGATAGAGCTAACTTAGAAAAATTGATAACATGTAAATTAAGCCTCCGGTTAAAATTCTCTAGCTGCTCAATTTTCCTTTGTAGAAGAACTCTATCCTTGACAACTGTAGCAGAAATATTTTGTAAAGAGGCAATTTCTGTAGACATTTGAGCCAGTTTAGAGTCTGTTTCAGTTTTATTAATTTGAACTGATTCAGACAATTCATCCAGTTTACTCACAACTTTTGAGATATCGCTGGCAGATTTCGTTGCTGCAACTTCTAACTTTTGAAGTACTCTCCAGATATTAGGCAATGTTGCCAGTGAGGAGTCGGTTCCCTCTCGATGTCGGCTCAGCTTCCTGGAGAGCGCGGGGTCCTCTTTCAGCTTGCGTCGGATCCGTCGGGTCCTCAGCATTCATACCAATCACGTTCTCCTGAGCTGGATTAGGCGGTGAATGGGCTTCTGGGGGGGACAACGATGTTTCCAACCCTAAGGCTCCACTGGCTCCCTCCACCAGAGCAACTGCAGGGATATTTCCCCCCCCCCTCGCTAAGGCCGGTGAGCTCGTCAGGAACCGGTTCATCGAAGCCTGCCCGAATATAGAAGGCTCCACTTGGACAAACCACTTGCGTTTGCTATGGGGCATTCTTGCTAATCTCTCCGAAGAGAGATTGTAACTTCAGCGGTGGTAAGAGCTCGACTGAAAGACATACAAGGTAAGATGATCTCCAGCTCCCGACGGCTAACACGCCGCCGCCATCTTGTTAAAATGATACTGAGGAGCTGTATCATGAGTGTGGAAGCGTTAACCAAGTAGCACATTGTGCTTAATGTGCACTAACTGGCTAATACAGAGGTAACACAGGAGCACTTAGTTCCTGCTACACAAGAGGGGGCATGGCCAGGATGGGTGCTTGAATATACAAAACACAGTAGCCGCTATTGTGGAAGATTAATGCTGCTTTAATGAGCCTTGCCATAGGAAGGAGCTTTTGATAGTTAGCTTGGCCGTATTTGTGGAAGCTATTACAAGCTTTTGATGATCTATTAGAGCGGATTAAGTTGCTTTATGCACATCCACAGGCCCAAGCACTAACTTAACAGCAAACTTTCTCCTTCTTTTGTGATAGAACAGAGCATTCAACATGGCTGTCTGCTTCCCCCTCACTTTTTTGTTTTACATATGCTTCCCTTAGCTCGACCTTTATGCCACCATATCATGATAAAGGATATCAATATAGGCATTTATGTATTAAAAACAGCGCTGTTCCCAGATGACCTTGAAGGACTCCTCACATATTCTTTCCTTGTATGTTGGCCAACTTAGAAAGGTTTGGCAAATTTGCTCATTTGAAAGTTAATCAAGGCAAATCCTTTCTATTAAGGCTGTAAGCAGAGAAAGGGGGGTCAGTGGCTGGGAACTTTCCCTCTTCAATGGGAAGCAGAATATCTGAAAAACCTGGGTCTTAATATCCTTAGACAGCTCATCCATTTATGTGAATTGTTGAGGGAAGTAGGCAACCTTCTTAAAAATTGGAGGTACCGTACATGCCCCTTTTCGCTTAATAGATAGAATGCAGATGATTAAAATGATACTTTTGCCAAAATGACTTTGTTCTGCAAAATTTGCCTTGGAAAAAATGCCTATGCAATTTTTTGGGAGGGGGGAAAAGCCTCTTGTATGTCTCACATGGTTAAAGATACCCTAAATGGGAAGGGGGAGCTGGGATTCCCTGATATTAAAATCTATAATATTGTCAGTTTAATGAGACAGGTGAGGGGGAAACTAAGTCATTCTATTCAATTGTAACAACTTTCTCTTTTGTAAACTGCATAGAGCTTCAAGGTCCTGCAGTATATAAGTGGAATGTTATGTTATGTTACATAGGATGAGTTATTTGGAATTAGTACCTGCTGGAATTTCGCACTGGAATCACAGATGGTGCATCCCTATAAATTAACTGATATTCTGCATGTGAAAGGGGGGGGACTCTCCCTTCAGTACTGCGGCAAAATGCCTTGCTACATGCTGCACGTTGGATGTGGAGATTGAGTAGATAACACTTTGGGCTACCGTATGCTCTTATCTGCTTCCATTATGTAATGTCTGTGGATAAGAATGCTGGTTTGGCCTGGGGAAAGTGGAGACAGGAAAGCAGACAGGTGGTTTTATTTGAATTCAGCACATGCCTTTTCAGCAATAAACTACACTTCCCCCTCCCGATTTTCAGTTTTAGGATATCTCATACAAAATGGCTGCCGTGAGTTCCCGTTGTAGTCTCAAGAGACTACGGGAACTCACGGCAGCCATTTTGTATGAGTGATCTGCATGGGGTAGGAGTGTAGGAAGATTGCTCCTGCCCCGAAAGACTGCTAGACCACCAGGTAAGGTCCGGGATGCCGGGGGGAAGGCGGGAGGGAGGCAGGGGTTGGGTCAGAGTTGGCCCAAAAGTTATTCACAAATTTTCAATATTCACGGGACTATTATACCGTACAAAATTAGAGAATGTATACATATAAGGATTAATGAGAGAAAGCCAACATAGATTTAATTAAATGAATCTTGCCCCACCAATCTACATTTCTTAAAGGAATAAATAAACATGTGGATAAAAGTGAGCTAGTCAATATTATGTATCTGGATTTTCAAAAGGCATTTGACAAAGTAGCACATGAAAGACTTCTGAGGAAATAAGAAAGTCATAGGATAGGAGGTAATATCCTAATGTGGATTAAGAATAAGTTAAAAGATAGAGAGTAGGGTTAAACGGTCAGTATTCTCAACGGAGAAGGGTAGATAGTGGGGTTCTCCAGGGGTCTGTGCTGGGACCCCTTCATTTTAACATATTTATCAATGATCTAGAAATGGGAATAACTAGTGAGATAATTAAATTTGCTGATGCCATCAAGTTGTTCAAAGTTGTTGAATCGCAAGAGGATTGTGAAAAATTGCAAGAGGATCTTGTGAGACTGGGCAACATAATAGCAAATGATGTTTAATGTAAGTGCAAAGTGGTGCATGTGGGAAAGAGGAATCTGAACTATAGACATGTGATGCAGAGCTCCATGCATGCTCGCTACTAGATTTCTGGACGTTTTCCATAAAACATCCAAACTTGGATTTAGCGGTCATATCGAAAATACCCCTTTGCATTTTCCACATCTCTTATCCGCATCTCTTACTGCCCTGCTTTAACCCCAAATGCTCCACCGTTACACTGAAAAAAACTATATTCCACAATAGTCAAGGGATCCACTTCTTGATTACCTCCTAAATCTCCAGGGCTGCCTCCCCACCCCAGTGTTTCTCTTTTCCCCTTCCCCTTGATCTCTTCTCTCCTTTCCCTAGCCTGTTTCTTACCTATTCACATCCTCTTTCAGGCATGAAGACCACCACCTCCCCTTTCAGACAGCTCTGCTTTTATATCACAACTGTACTGTGCAGCCCATCCTGGGCCTTTGCTGCTAATTGCACAATAGTAACATAGTAAATGACAGCAGATAAAGACCTGAAAGGTCCATCCAGCCTGCCCAATAGTTAAATGCACTATTTATTTATTCAGTTTTCTATACCGTTCTCCCAGGGGAGCTCTGAGCGGTTTTACATGAATTTATTCAGGTACTCAAACATTTTTTCCTGTCTGTCCCGGCGGGCTCATAATCTATCTAACGTCATGATCAAATTAAATTGTCTTTTTTTCTTGATATTTCTGGGCTATAGACTGTAGAAGTCTGCCTGGTACTGTCCTTAAAGTAACTCATCCAGTAGTTGGAACCTCTCTCATATACTGAAGCATTTATTTCCTCTTTATTGGAAAGGCGCAAAATGTCTTTTTTTTTTCCTGTTGTGACAGTAAACAGGCTACATTTCCAGTTTCTTTGCATTAGAACTTGCTATTTTAACCCTTTAATTGGCAGATGGTGAAACAGCTGCTTTATGTAACTTGATGTTGAACGAGAGCAACAGTGCCAAGTAAACAGGATTTGGAGATGCAGATCTCCCATAAGAGCCATAGAAGACACTTGTTGCTTCTGAGAAACAATGGCAAATAAAGGGCTACAATAATTACACATTACCTGGGCTCTTTTTTAAAGTAATCAATTGGTTCTATGGAGCAGCATTAAACACTTATCTGAAAAATAATAAAGGCTAAACCTAGGATAGGCACGCGAAATAACTGTATACATTTTGTGTGCATATTTTTTTTATTTGATTGAAGCCTCTCCGCAGTAAGAGTCTTAAATTGCATGCTCAGCATGTCTACATATACAGCCTTTCCCCACAACCCCACCTCGCCCGCCAACAAAAGGTGGTTAGATTAACTGAAAACAATTGCCCCATTAGCACAGCCTGCTGGCTTCACATTCAAAGTACTGCGGGCAGAAGCGCACAATTAACAAGTGTTCTGGACACATTACTAGCCGCATGATGCAGAAAGGGGTCCACCGTGGCTATCTCATAAGCAAAGTTCCCAAGAACCAACTGGACAGAACTCTAGTTCTTGTGGAAAAAATGTTTGGAGAATGCATTTGAAAAATAAAGAAACAGTAAAATTGTCTTTAAATAATGGACATCAGTATGAGCCTCGGTGATACCCCACGAGAGACTAATTGGCTCAGGCAGAAACTCATTGGTGACTAGCACTAGACCTTAAATCTAAATAAGGACTGCCTCATACATCACACTGTCCATGTGTATATCAATTTCAACAAAACATTTTCTCCAGTAGAACTAACCCTTAACTATCTCCCAAGACTCAAAGAATATAAAGTGCTAAGGTGCTGAGAAATAAAGTGCTCAAAAATGCTCAAAAGAGCTAAAAAAGTTATAAAGTGCAGGTGCAAACACTTAACAAACTATCCAGTCAAACCCAGTCCATTAATTGTGTTTTGTTGAAATTGATATACACATGGACAATGTGATGTATGAGGCAGTCCTTATTTAGACTTAAGGTCTAGTGCTAGTCACCAATGAGTTTCTGCCTGAGCCAATTAGTCTCTCGTGGGGTATCACCAAGGCTCATACTGATGTCCTTTATTTAAAGACAATTTTACTGTTTCTTTATTTTTCAAATAAATTCTCCAAACATTTTTTCCACAAGAACTAGAGTTCTGCCAAGTTGGTTCTTGGGGACTTAGTTTTGTTTTTACTGGCAGATTATTTTTTAGGGTTATAGTTGTTGAGCTATCTCATAAGCACACAGTATATTAAAATGAATAGAGCCATTAGGTATTCTTCTTCAATGAACAAAAGTAAAGAAGGGATTTACCGTAACATGCACACAATGCAAGAAATTCATCATCAGGTCCATGGAACAAAAGTTAGCCAAGAGGATTTCATGTCCGTTTTTGAGACTTACTGCCAGTTATTTTTCCTTTTCCCTGCAACCGTAACAAATAGTTGCGATTTTAGAAGAAAGAATGGGAGGTAACAGCAAAGTCACTGTGCACCTGTCTGAAGAAAACATTCATGCATGTTGTTCTGCACATAAATATTAGCCTCACAAGTATTTTATATGCAAGAAATATTTGTAAGGCTATTATTTACCTACGGAACAACATTCTGGTTCATGTGCAGATGTGTGATGGCATTTGCATCTTCTTTGGACATGTGCAGAGTGAAGCCACACTTACCACAGAACCTTTGTGTGCACGTGTCTGGCACATTTTGCCCGATTGGTATTTATTTATTTTTATTTAATTTAATTTTCTATACTGTTCTCCCAAGGGAGCTCAGAAGGGTTTACATGAATTTATTCAGGTACTCTAGCATGTTTCCCTGTCTGTCCTGGCTAGACTCAATTAGGGCACTGGTCTTTGACCTAAGGGCCCCCGCGGGAGCGGACTGCTGGGCACGATGGACCACAGCTGCGGCAATTCTTATGTTCTAATCTATCTAAAGTACCTGGGGGGATTAAGTGACTTGCACAGGGTCACAAGGAGTAGTGTGGATTTGAACCCACAAACTCAGGGTGCTGAATTTGTAGTTTTAACCATTGCACCACACTCTCCCCCACACAAGTCCTGCATGTTTTAATTTGAATGTCAGTTTATTGCATCACTATGGAATATTTTCCCACTAATCTTGCAACATAAGTCATAGAATTAGCCATCAGTGTATGGCTTTTTGAGACAACCCCTGAAGTCTTCAAATCTGAAAACACAGTACACTAACCACGCGGTATTCAGACCGCAGGAGATAGCCAGCTGTCTCCCACGCTCCATGGAGAAACTATGCATTATAGCCAGTCATCAGGCTATCCGTTGAATGGGATATTCAACAGGATATATTCAGACCTGAACGGACCCTTAACAGACTAATTCCTTTAGTTCTTGAGGAAGAGAGGAGAACAAAACAGAACGAGTAAATTTCCATAAACGTAGCACAAGATAGTTCCCTCTTTACCTATGCATGCATGCTGCACAACAGAAAAACAAGCTTTTGCTTTGCACTTGGTAACTTTCTCTAACCTTCCATTCTCATGTTGCTCCATATGACTGATTTAGAAAGATTAGGTTTGTACCTTGGTATTCTTCTTTCTTGTAGATTTGACTAGTGGTCCTGAACACTAGGGTCTTATATCTGAACTAGCCCCCTCCCCGCCAGTCTGTACAAAAGTAATCAAGTAGCACTGAAATAGACATAACTGGAAGGAGGAAATCGGGGAAAATTCCCTAACACTACAATTTTGTTCTGCTCTGTAACAAAAATAGTAAACAACATTATAACATCCAAACTTGTGCAACCAGCACTAATTATGTACAGAGCTCATAGCTACTCACATAACCTGCTATCAAGCAGAGACTTAAGCCTGTACATCATCTTTCTTTCTTTAATCCTCTCATCTCCTCTAAGAGAGACAGAAAATTCTTCAAATCTAGACGGATCCTAAGGCAGAAGGCAGGGCGGGGCTTCAGGACCACTAGACACATCTACAAAAAAGATTACCAAAGTAAGAATCTAATTTTTCTTTCTAGTGTGTCTAGTGGTTCTGAACACTAGGGATGTACCAAAGCAGTCCCCAGAGTCTAGGGCAGGCCCGCTGAGCCTGCCTTCGAAACAGAGGACCTGAAAATGGCGTCTTTCCTGGCTGCTACATCCACCCCATAGAACCTGGTAAAGGTATGATGGCGAGACAGCCCTAGTCCCTGCCCAAGATTGGTGGTTGTTTACCACAGCCCACATACAGTATGCGAGTAAATGGCAATTTTAATCCGTCTGGAAATCGAGGCATTCGATGCCATCCTCCCTTTCTTGGCATGACTGGTCAGAACAAAAGTGATCCAAAAGGTGAGACTCATTGGTAACTTCAAGGTACCAAAGAAGCACTCACTTGATATCCAGTAAACGCAACTTTATCCTTTTTCTTAGACCCCCCATAGGGTGGAAAGTGGACAAATGGACTTCCTGATTGACGTGGAAGGACGGGACTACTTTCGGTAAAAAGGACATAACCGTGCGTAAAAAGAGCCCTACCTCCGTGATCCTAAGGACCAACTCCCTGCAGGAAAGAGATTGTAACTCAGAAACTCATTTCACCAACGTAATCGCTACCAGGAACACTGTCTTGACTGTAACATCCAAAAGAGAAGCCTCCCGTAAAGGCTCATACGGAGACTTTGCAACATGATGTTAAGGTTCCAGGAAGGGAAAGGGGAGCGCACCGGAGGGCGCAACTGCAGAGCCCCTTTAATGAACAGTGCAATATCTGGGTGAGATGTGAGGAGCAGCCTAGTGGTAGAGCTACTGCCTGTGCACCCAAAGGTTGTGGGATTGAATCCCTTGACTTAGGCAAGTCACTTAATCCTCCATTGTCCCAGATACAAAATAAGTACCTGTATAAATGTAAACTGTTTTGAGTGTGGCTGTGTAAACTACAAAAAAGGTGGTGTACAAGTCCCAATCCCTTTCCCTTCTAACAACTGACTTAGCCTCCTCGAATCACTGTATCGCTAGTTAAATCAATGAACTCCACTCCAACTCCAGATTAAACCCATAAGGGATCACTGTATTTAAAGTATAGATCCATGTTGTTCTTTTGAGTTTAAATATTTTTCCAGATTACCGTTTTCCCGTCCTCCCTTCAACTATCTGATCAATAACCTGCCACTGGATCTGAATGACTGAATATCCCATAATCACTCCAATGTTGGACTATAGGGGCTTGCATATTCTTATTTACAATTCTAGATTTATGTTCATTCAATCTTAACTTCACTGCACAACTCATGCACTCTGCATATACATGGGAAATGGATTGTAGTCAGACAGTGGAGCGTGAAAGTTAGACTAACCTTCTAACGGGTTGGATAATTAAAGCCGCAACTGACACCACCTGCAATAGTAAAGGATGTGGCAAGGCAATCAGAGACTTCTCAGACAATGCAATAGCGTAACATATGTCAACAGAAAAGGATGCACCAGACGTACCCCATTGCGCCTAAAAGCTCAAGTCTTCTTCCATTGGGCAGAAGCTCACTTGCAGGCTCTTTTGACTGTGCCATAGCAGGAATGGAAAATGTGCAGGCCGACTTTCTCAGTCTCACTAAAATATCTGACCCCAATATAAGCACAAAAGTACTTCAAAAGATGCAAAACAGTTGCTCAAAGGGACACAAGTTGAAAGCAAAAGAAACCCACTAGATCAAAATCTTTATTTTAATTTTATAATTTAAATTTATAATTTTTAACGGGGCCCTCAGTGTGAGGTAGTAAGCTTCCACAGAGTAGATGACAAGCACCTACTCAACTGCTTATGGCCGCTAGAAGAAGCCCCTTAGGTTCCTATCGCACACCATCATAGGAGCCCTGATCGTGTGCTCAAATGTGTATTTAATAGTGCAATAAGTGATAAAGTAAAACTAAGGCACTCCAAAAAACAATAAACCAGAGTTTCTAGCCTATCCAACCTGTGAGCCAATGAAAAAATATAGACAGCGAGAAAAATTAGTTGTTCAACAAGCAGTAAATTTAACTGCTGGAACCGCTGTATTCCCCCTAGAACATACCACATTCCTCAAGCTGACAGTTTGGTTAGTCCATATTTGTGCAGATATCCATGCAAAAAAGTGACCAAGCCCGGTTTCAGGGGCTCATATGATGGTATGCAGCAGGAACCTAGGGGTTTTCCACTAATGACCTTAAGCAGTTGAGTGGGTGCTTGTCATCTACTCTGTGGAAGCTTACTACCTCACACTGAGGGCCCTGTTAAAAAATTATAAATTTAAATTATAAATGTAAAAATAAAGATTTTGATCTAGTGGGTTTCTTTTGCTTTCAATTTGTGTCCCTTTGAGCAACTGTTTTGACTTTCTCAGTCAGCAGACTCTTGACCTGGGGAAATGATCACTGTCTCCACAGGTGTTTGATGCCATAGATGCCATAGTGGGGACCCCCACAGATGAATCTAATGACCTCAGCGGTGAACACCAAGATGCCTCATTTTTACAGCTGAAGATTTGAACTCAGAAACGAAGGGTTGGATGTGTTAGTCCAACCGTAGCCAGAGAACAATCTCTTGTACAGTACATGTTTCCTCCATGGCCCATGCTCAGTCAAGACATGTGATCCATCTCGGCTTGGTAGTCCTAGTGGCGCCCGATTGACTTTGCAGACCAAGGTATGCGGACTTAACCTGTCTACAGAGGGATGACAGTCTCAGCTTGCTGGTCCAAGTGGATCTTCTCAGGGACCAGTTCCTATCAAGAATCTGGAACCCTTTAGGCTTAGGCATGGTTCTTGAGTGGGCGGCCCTGACAAGCAAAGGTTATTCAGGTGTGGTCATTACCACGTTCTCAGAGCTAAGAAGCTGTCTACGGTGGCAGTCTATGCTAAGGCCTGGAAGTCCTTTCAGCGCTGGTGTGCAGTGAAGGATATAGAGCCCTGGTAAACTCCGATTTCAGTAGCCATAGACTTTTTGCAGGAGGGACTTCAGAAGGGGCTGTCAGTAGGTTCTCTGAATGTTTACAAGTTCAAAGAGGAGCTTGAGGGGAGGGGAGGAGCTGGAGTTTGATGGCGTTAACAGCAAATATAAAGGTATCATTGAAAACTGGATAGTAGTGGAGGAGCTCAAGAAGTGTTTTAATGAAACATATTGAACATAGAGCCCTGGTCAAGTGGACATTGACATCTATATACAGCTTTAAAACTAAGTTGAAATATTTATACTCTTGTAGAGATTGAAAAATTTAAAGAAAATACAATATATGTGGAGTTTGTAAGAACCAATGAAAAGTTGACATATCAAGCTTAGGGCTATGAAAGTTGATTTGGGCCCAGAGCGATATCACTAATGTTCTTGGAAGATATTTAAATTCATTTAAATATTAGGAACACAAGCTGGGGAATCATTATATGTGAAGGGGTATGCCGACATTTCCCTAAGTGAAATTCTTGTCTGCAAAGTTTGGAGTAAAATTATCTGTAAAACCTGTTCCCATATGTAAAGTATGCTTTACAAGAAAAACAGCTCATCAAATTATTTGCATTAAATGTCTAGTTACAATGAAACAGAATGACCTTTAGTTAGTCCTTAGAGAATGAACACTGCAGCAGCATGTACCCTTGGTGCACTCATGCTCATACATAAAACTGGGAACAGTGCACTATAAAACCATGTGACTCTTAGAGGCTTTTAACACCTCTAGAGAATTATCTTTAGTGGAAATGTCTAAGGCAAAGAATTTAGTTTCTCCTAGAGGTGACTGAAGTACATTGGCAACTGTCTTCAAGATGAACTGTGACCCTAAAAATCTCTGAAACTTTCTACAGAATTTGGGTTTTCATGCTTCCTTCTTTGCACAGGTACCATTACCAAGCTGTTTCACCTAGACCATACTTCTTTTTCCTGACACTACTCTTTCCAGGACAACTATGGTATGTGAATTAGCTTTTCATTCTGAGGCCATATTCTAACCCTGGTGACATTAAAGAGTGACTCACTCCAGCTGTGGAGGCTCTTATCTGTTGAAATACATATTCTGCTGATTTTGCAAGACAACTGATTCATCTAGTGGTCTAAAAGAACCACTAAGCCTAAATTAATCATAAGAACTAAAAGGCTAAGAGCTATGTTGTGAACAGTAGAGTCATTTATAAGTAGAGTTTGCCAGTATATGGCCATTCAGTTGAGGACGGGCTGGGATGGTTTAGATGAGCTGGGGGAGTGAGCTTCGATAGAGACTCCAGTAGATGCATAATACCGGGCAGAGCTCTAGGTTTCTGGCCCAGAAATATCTAAGAAAAAGAACAATTTAAATTAAATCATTAAATTACAGAGAGTATATGTTTGGGCAGACAGGTCTTTATCTACTGCCATTTACTATGTATATGTTACCTTTGAATCCATTTACTATGTATATGTTACCTTTGAACCTATGTATATGTTACCTTTGTATATGTTAGCTTTGAATTGCTAGGGGATACAACAGAAATCAACATTTCCAGTAGCAGAGGTAGCCTTATGAGCAATGATATAGAGCACTGGTTCAAAACTCCGTCTTTGGGGTACACCTAACCGGTCAATTTTCAGGATTCCCACAATCAATATGCATGAAGCAGATTTGCATACAACAGAGGCATTGTATGCAAAATTTATCTAATGTATATTCATTATGAATATCCTGAAATCTGACCAGCTGGATGTGCCCCAAGGACTTGGTTGAGAACTACTGATATAGAGCATATATGTACTGTCTGTTTGTCTAAACTAGACTGTAAACTCTTCTGAGCAGGGACTATCTATTGCATGTTAAATGCACATGTACAGCCTTTCAGCGCTTTTGAAATGATAAATAGTAGTAGTAGCATCCAGACAATCTTTAGTAAAAACATGGGATCTTTTTTCAGCACCATCGTCTACCAAAATTTTTGGCAGCAAAGGCAGCCATAGATCAACATGTTTTGGAGAGGCTGAAGCTGAGGGAGGGGGGCTACACTGAAAAATATTTGTCTGTCATCCTTCATCTCCCATCCCTGCAACTCTCTCTGACTCACACAATATTCTATATTTTCCTCAGTGCCACAACTTTCACTTGTTAGCTCTTTCCTCCTACTTTCCCCCTCCACACAATTTTTTTTTTAAATTAAATTTTCTATACCATTCTTCCAAGGGAGCTCAGAATGGTTTTACATTAATTTATTCAGATACTCTCTTGCACTCTCTCCATTCCTTATCACTGCAGCAGCTGAGAAATGTATTTCCCTACCTTCTGCTTCTGCTTGACTTATTCTGCCAGCCAGCATCAATTTTCAGTGTTAGAACACCAGCACTAAAACATACCATTTTACTAAGACCTTTGACTTATGATGACAAGTCACTTTCTTTGGCTGGCTCTGCTGTGGTCAGCATGTGGGATCTGATGTGTTGCAATAGACTTCTACTATCTCTCTTCGATTGTGTATTTTAACTTTATTGTTTTCTGTCTTTGTTGGATTATTTTATAGCTATTGGATACACGTTACTAAACCACTTAGATATCTGTGGTCATGAGCGGTATATGGCAGAGTGGGGAAGTAAGTGCTGCAGCAAGCAGAGAGCTTCCTCCAACTAACTGCCTTGGTCACAGTTTACAGTTTATTTCATATTTCATATACCGCTCATGACCACAGATATCTAAGTGGTTTAGTAACGTGTATCCAATAGCTATAAAATAATCCAACAAAGACAGAAAACAATAAAGTTAAAATACACAATCGAAGAGAGATAGTAGAAGTCTATTGCAACACATCATATCCCACATGCTGACCACAGCAGAGCCAGCCAAAGAAAGTGACTTGTCATCATAAGTCAAAGGTCTTAGTAAAATGGTATGTTTTAGTGCTGCTGTTCTAACACTGAAAATTAAATCCCGAACAGAGTCTAGATGGAATTCATCAAAATACATAATAAGGTGAATAAGGAATTAAGAGGCGAGCCAAAAATAAAGGTCTACTTGAAAATGAACCAAAAGGATAGTCTTATAAGTATACAGTAAGTGATATGAAAAGAGACTAGCAGTTAATGTTCCTTTATAAATAAAGGCATGTGATCAAGCTTTTTCACTCTTAAAAGCAGCTTTACAGCTCTAGTTTGGATAATTTAAAGTCTTCATGTATGTTTATTGTCCTTAAATCCTGAAACAGAGTATTACAACAATCCAACCAATTTAAAACTAAAACATGTATAGCATTAGATTTTTTTTTTTTTTTTTTAATTAAAAATTGATCTAACAGATTGAATCATTCTTAAAATACAGGAGCTTATCCTAATCCGTTCCGACCTAACACCTAAACTATTGATCAAATCAATCATCGAAATGCAACAGTCCTCCAGGAGTAAATCAGAGTACAGGCAGTCCCCAGGTTAAGAACGAGTTACGCTTTTAAAGCTATTCTTAAGCCATATTTGTATGTAACTCATAACGTGTAGATTTTAAGAATCTTGCTGCTTACCTCTGCTCCCAGCTGACAAAGGGCCAACTGTTCCTTCTAAGGTACAGCATGCACAACCACATGCTGTTCTTAATGTGGCCATGCTTCATTTCTGAATCTGCTACAGGAGAAGCATAGGAGTCTATTCCACTAGAAATACTGCGCAGTGAAATCAAATGAAGCTGCGAACGCGCTCTTAAGTATGAGTCATACTTATATTGGGCATCTGTAACTCAGGGACTGCCTGTAAAAAGTGTTTTATTTTTTTTTCTGTGTTTAACTTTTATAGAGGATTTCCACTTAGAGACAGTCAACAATTCAACATTCATATATTGTGCCTACAACTACTACTACTATTTATAATTTCTATAGCGCTACAAGGTGTACACAGCGCTGTACGTTAAACAGGTACTAGACTGTTCTATTTAGATTGTAAGCTCTTTTGAGCAGGGACCGACAGAAGGCTAAACTATCAGTACCAAATAATCCAGCTCCTGCTCCTGTCTTCCAATCTCTGTTTTGAGAGCATTTTGCTCCATCCCACCCCCTCCCACTGTTAATGAGGTGGCCTTGGGGAAAGCCACATTTATCTCTGGGGATAAGCAGCATGGAGTCTTGCTACTTTTTGAGATTGTGCTATTTATGACCTAGAAGGGCCATGATTGGAAACAGGATACTGGGTTTGATACCTTTGGTCTGACCCAGTATCGCACTTCTTATGTTCTTATGTGCCAATTCATGACATGGTAATACATCTGTATTACCATGTCATGAATTGGCACATAAGAACATAAGAAGCTCTTTGTCAAAAGAAGCTCTTTGTCAAACCCATCCCAGGAAATACCACATAGCTCCAATAAGGTTTAAAATCTATTTAGGACTTCTGGTATTAGGTTTTAACCAAACACCAATAAAATACACCCAATGCAAAAAAAATAAAATATACTGATTGGATAAACGCTATAAAAACATCATTTCTCCTAATATTTTCTCAACCCTCCTTCTCTCAGCTTCTTGTGCATCATCCACTCAGTTTTTGTGGGGGTTTTCTTTCCTTAAGTGACACAAATGTACTTGCTCAAGTCCACTGGATCAACAAAACAACACAGATTATTTGTACTGCAAAAAAACCCTTATTTAGCTAGAAAACACACACCTTGTAATAGAAACCCTATATTTACAGTAACATGGTAGCATAGTAAATGACAGCAGATAAAAAACCTGAACAGTCCATCCAGTCTTCCCATTAGTTACATTAAAAATTCATAATTAAATTAAATTGTCCTTTTTCCTTTAATATTTCTGGGCCATAGATCGTAAAGTCCGTCTGGTATTGTCCTTAGGTTCCAGCTTCTAGAGTTGCCGTCAAAGTAACTCCTGCCCATCCAACCATCTTATCACTTGCGGATACATACCATAAAGTTTGCCCAGCAACACCCTCTTTTTAAGGGATTCTAAGGATAATTCTATGTTGACGCCAACTGATCGCTTCTGGTATACATTTGACTCTGTATCTAAGTCTCAAGTCTGAAAACTTTGTGCAAAATTTATGAGATATAAATGTATTCTTGATCCTTTTCCCTCTTATCTTTTTGCCAATATTCCAACTCAGGCAATCAGTTGGCTGACTATATTATTAAATTACGCTTTGGAAACAGGATTTTTTTTTCATGATATGGGTATAAGTCTTACTCCCCTTCTGAAAAAATCAGATCTCAATCCAACTGTTACCTCCCACTATAGACCGATTGCTAATATACCTCCCTTAACTAAACTTATGGAATCAATTGTTGCCCCTCAACTTTCAAGTTATCTGGAGAAATTTTCTATTCTTTTGCCTTTTCAGCATGGGTTCTGCCCGAATTTCAGTACAGAAACTCTTCTGGTTTCACTTCTTTCTAAGATTCAACAGCTGCAGTCTAGTATGAAGCACGCTATCTTACTTCAGTTCAATCTCTCTGCAGCTTTTAATGTAGTTAATCATAATATTCTGCATTACCTGCTTTCAGAAATCGGCCTTGATCAAATTGTTCTAGACTGGTTTGACAAATTTCTATCTTCTCGCTCTTATTCAGTCAATACGAAAGGCTCCAATTCAAAATTGTGGAGAGCCCTCTGTTGTGTCCCCCAGGGCTCTCCATTGTCTCCAATCTTATTTAATATCTACATGAGTACATTGAAACATTACAATTTGAATACCCGCGAAACTTTACTAACATATGCTGATGATATCTTCATGTGACTTGAGGTTAATCCACATCTCGATCATTTGATACCCAATATTAACCATTGTATTACTAAACTTCAGTCCTGGGCGACAATGGTCCAGATGAAATTAAATGTTGCGAAGACTAAGGGCTCCTTTTACAAAAGTGCGTTAGGGCCTTAACGCGTGGAATAGCGCATGCTAAATTGCCACATGCACTAGCCGCTACCGCCTCCTCTTGAGCAGGCGGTAGTTTTTCGGGTAGCGCACGCTATAGTGCGCGCTAATCTGGTGTGCACGCTAAAAACATTAGCACACCTTTGTAAAAGGAGAACCTAAGCTTTTATGGCTTGGCCCAAAGTTAGATTCTCTCCTTTCTGCTGTGATCTTAGACTCATGAGAATCTTTGGAAATTGAGTTTTCCTCGTTAATACTAGGTATTGTTATCGATTCTTCACTTACATTTAAGGACCAACTAAACTCACTTATTAAAAGTGTTTTTTCAGCCTCCATGCTCTGAGAAGAGTGAGAGCACTTTTTCACCAACAACACTTCTCTGTATTGGTTCAATCAATCATTTTGTCAAGGCTGGATTACTGCAATTCAGTGTATTTGGGTCTGCAGAAGCTTCAATTAATATAGAACACTGCAGCTAAACTTATTTTTGGTAAGAGTAAATTTGAACACGTAACCCCTCTGCTCAAGGAATTACATTGGCTTCCAGTGTATCTTAAAATTCAATTTAAGTGCATTTGTATTGCATTTAAGATCCTATTTGGCATTTTTGCCACTTTGATTTCTTTAGACTGGAATGTTCATAGATCTCATCTTACATTTTCCTCTCTCAGTGGTAAAAACAGAACCTTTAAGAGATTTAGTTATTCTTTTCCTTTCAAATTAACCGAATTCTGGAATGCTTTACCGCTTACATTAAGAAGTTTAGGTTCTTTTGCTTTATTCCGGAAAGTTCTGAAAACATTTTTGTTTGCTAAACATTTTGGAAATTAACTATTTCAGTCTACTTTTTCTTGTCAAATTTATGTATTATGTTTTACATTATTGTAAACCGAGTCGAGCTCCTCTTGGTTGATGACTTGGTCTATAAAACGAAGTTTTAGTTTAGTTTACTGGAGTTCCCATCAATGTCCTCTCTAGCCCACCCTATACCGAATTGTCCATTATCAGCCTTAGCTCTTCAATATATACCATTCATTTTCTAATTAGAGATCTTCTGTGCTCATCCCATACCTTTTTTGAATTCCATCATCATTTTCCTTTTCACTACCTCCCTTTTGAGGGCATTCCAGGCATCCACCACCCTCTCAGTGAAAAATAATTTCCTAACATTACTTCTAAGTCTACCTCCCCACAACCTAAATTTATGCCTTCAGTTTTACCATTTTCCCTTCTCTGGAAAAGATCTGGTCCTGTACAGCACCCTGAGGTTGTGGGTTCAAATCCCACACTGCTCCTTATGACCCTGGGCAAGTCACTTAATCCCCCATTGCACCAGGTACATTAGATAGAGTGTGAGCCTGCCAGGACAGATAGGAAAAAAACACTTAATATATATTGGTTCACTCTTTGGTTATTTCCAAGATTGACTACTGTAATGCCTTATTTAAAGGAGTAGCTCAAAAAGAAATCAAACGTTTACAAATTATTCAAAATGCCTCAATTAAGCTTATTGAGAAAGCTAAGAAATTTGATCATGTTACTCCTTTACTTGAGAAAGCACATTGGTTACCAGTTGCTTATCGAATAATGTATAAATTATGTTTGCTCACTCTCAAATCCATACTATTCAAAACCCCAGCATTTATTCATAAAGTTTTAATTCCTTATACTACTTCGAGAGTACTACGGTCAACAGAACAATATCTATTGGTTGTTCCTTCTTTAAAAGTTATTAGTACACGACGTCATTCTATTTTCTCGGTTACGGCTCCCCAAGCTTGGAATGCCCTGCCAATTTACTTAAGAGAGGAAAGAGTTCTAGACAAATTTAAGAGCAAACTTAAGGGCTTCCTTTTTAAAGATGCTTTCAGTGATTAACTGAATTCCTTATGTTTCTAATCTCTCCTTAAATTACAATAAATTTCTTCCCCTTTTCCCAATGTGTTATTAACCTTAATTGTTGCTTTTATATTCAATTGTGTTTCTTCCTGTAACCTTCCCATTATTTGATCTTGTATGTAAAAATAGTCATTAGTTATGTTTAGTCATGTTATATTATGTTATGTATTTAATGATATTTTAATATGTTTAGTAATAATTTTGTTAGTCATGTATGTTTTCCCTAACTTTATAATTTTTAGATGTACATCGTTTAGAATTTGGAATAGGCGATTAATCAAATCTTATAATAAACTTGGAAACTGAATGTACACCACTTAGGTTATAAATGGTATATAAATGCTATAAATAAAATTAATAAATTTCAAGTATTTAAACGTCTATATATAAATGTTTAAACGTTTACATTTAAATGTCTGTATTATATCTCCCCTGTCCCTCCTCTCCTCCAGAGTATACATATTCAGGTCTTCCAGTCTTTTCTCATACTTCTTTTGGCTCAGACCCCCTACCATTTTTAGTGCCTTTCTTTGGACTGCTTTAAGTCTTCTTATATGGCCTCCAAACCTTCAAAACTCAACACAATACTTTGTGGCCTCACCAATGACCTGTACAGGGGCATCAGCATCTCCCTTCTTCTGCTTGTTACTCCTCTTTATATACAGCCTAGCATCCTTCTGGCTACAGCCACCACCTTATCGTCATCTTTAGATTCTCAGACACTATCACCCCAAGGACCCTCTCCTCAAACCTATTCCTAATTCTGTAATACATAAGGGCAGGAATCTTTGGGTTTTAAATTTCATCTTTATTCAGAGAATACACAAATTATGGTGCTACTAGTATTTTAGCCCGTTACATTAACGGGTGCTAGAATATATGTCTGTCTGTATTTATTACCGTCTCTCTCTCTCTGTCCTGCTGTCTTTCTTTCTGTCTGTCTCTCTCCCTGGCCTTCTTTGTCTGTCTGTTTTTCTGTGTCTCTCCCTGTCCCTGTATCTTTCTTCTTTTCTTTCTGTCTCCCTTCCTCCCGCTGGTGGTAGAATATATGTCTGGTTTTCTTTCTGTCTCTCTCCCTCCCTGGCCCCCTTTGTCTGTCTGTCTTTCTGTCTCTCTCCCTGCCCCTGTCCCTGTGTCTTTCTTCCTATCTCCTTCCCTACTTCCCTGTCCAGCAGCTGCAGCATTCCCTCTCCCTCCATTTACCGCGAGAGGAGCCTGCACAGACCTAACAGCCTGAGCCCCCAGCAGTGTAACTTCCCGGCAGCTCCTCTCACAATCGCCGCCTTCTCCAACACAGGAGCGGCTCGTGAGAGGAGCCGCTGCAGCGTCTTTGAAGTTAAAAAAAGAAACTTCGGCCCGGCTCCATGCTCGGCCGCCGCAGCCTGCAGCCACCGCGGCCTGCAGCCACCGCAGCTGACATCGCCTTCTTCCGCCTGGATATCCGAATGGGAGTGCTCTACCTCATCCTCTGTCTTGGTAAGGGATTCGGTAACTCTTTTCCTTTGTCTTGTGACCAACAGCAATACCTTACCTAGCATCTCGGCTAAAGGCCCTACTAACCCATTCTATCTCATCTTGTGTAAAGCCTTGAGCAAGATGGATTCCGCCTTCATTTTGGAGGTTAAGTTCTCTGTAGTTATCATGCCTTTTCTTATTTTCTCTCTTGCCTTAACCGTCAGCCGGCAGTGCTGGTGGGGGTGGGGGTGGAGGTTTTTCAAAGGTTCAGCGACGGCGGTGCTGGGGGGATTTGAAAAGCCGTCGGTCGTGAAGTATGCCGCCTGCATACTTCATGGCCGACGGCTTTTCACGACTTTAAAAACTTAGCTGCTCCTAGTGTTCGCCTTAGCAGGATTGGCGCGCATGCGCACTCCTACCTGAGGTGCCCTACATCTCACGGAAAACGGACGCATGCAGGTGGGAGTGCGCATGTGCGGCTTTGTCTTTTATTATATTAGATAAGGGCAGACCATTTGGAAAATGGGGCATAAGATTTATGTAGGATCGCTGATTGAAGGAGAACCAGTTTCTATTACATATGAAGTGCTGTAGTTGGGTAAGGGAAATAGGCAGATCAGTTGCGTAGCCAGACCTCACATTGTGGATGGGCCCAGAGCTAATGTGGGTGGCATATGGCCCAAATTCTATAAACCCAAAAAGAAGTGGGACCAAAAGTTCTTTATTAAACGAAAGACCCAACACTGCCAGTGTTTCGACCTTTGGCCTGCTTCAGGGGTCTTTATGATTATCTGCCATATGGTTTCCTTTTAAAGAAGATTGTCCCAATATAAAATGAAACCAAGTTGATGCCAGTCAGGTCTAGAACAATTAAAATATCATTTTAAAAAAGACAGCACCTCCACAAACGGCACCGGAACCATGACTACGGAGGCACTTACTGGTGCCTATGTGTAACACCAGACATACCCAGTAGGTGCCTCCATAATCGCGATTGTCATTACAGATAGGCGTTGGAAATGTAGACCTTGAAAACCCTGGCCTACATTTCTGACACCTATTTATTATTTAGCCGTGAATCTATAAATGGTGCCGTCGTGTGATTGAAATGTGTTCAGCACCATTTTTGAAAGCAGCTGCCTTTCACAGAACCTTTTGTATATAGGTATAAATAGTATTTCTTGATATACTATTAAATAATGCCTTAGAGCGGTGTTCTTCAACTGCCGGTCTGCAGACCAGTGGCAGTCCGTAGAAATTTCCTGCTGGTCTACAGGGCCGGCATGTGCATCGGGCCCGAGACAGTGTTCTTCAATTGCCAGTCCACAGTGCGATCAAAGAAACATTATCTTCGGGTCAGCTTCCTCTTCCTGACTGCCGCAGGCACAAAGCCGCGGGCAGCGGCTCCTATGCGCATCCTGTGACTGAACTGGAAGCCTTCTCTCTGACGTCACAATGTCAGAGAGGCTTCCAGATGAAGCACGGGACGCGTGAGAAGCCGCTACCGGTGGCTTTGTGCACTGTGTCGGTGAGGAAGAGGAAGCCGGTCCGAAGATAACACCAGGGGTGGCATAAAATGGTCAGGTGGGAGCAGGCCAGAAGGTAAGGCACAGCATGGAGGGAGGGAGACAACAAAGGTAGGGGGAATGATTTTATTTTTGAATTTAGTGATTGAATTGTGTCAATTTTGAGAATTTACATCTGCTGTCTGTATTTTGCACTGTTCAGGAAGAAATGCATTTGTTTCTTTTTCTCTGGGGTTGTACTGCATGCAGAGTCTTGCATCTTAGGGTTTGTTTGTATATATTAGTACTTTTAGTTTTTGGTCCCATATATGCATAGGGGTTATCTGTGTTCTGGTAGGAATGAATATTGATAATGTATTTTGATTTTGTGGTTAACCATTATGTGTTGTTAATAAGATTATATTGTGTGTACGCAACAATCTTTGTTTAAAATAAACTTTGCCTGCATCTTCTTTGGTAGCTGCTACAGGTAAATACCAAGGACATAAAAGAAAATCCAACAAATCTACAGTAAACAATACGATAAACCAAAGACAAAAAAATACTGCAGACAAATGCACACGATGCAGGCAAAGTTTATTTTAAACAAAGATTGTTGCGTACAGATGAACCACTATATGCAAAAAATTGGGACCCAACACGGTCCGTGTTTCGAACAAACACTCTTCCTCAGGGGTCCCAAAGAGTAGTGGTAATTAAAGACACGCAACAAATGCCTGATCTGTATGTTGTAGTACATTATCACCGCCCAAGTACACAGCATACAGATCAGGCATTTGTTGCATGTCTTTAATAACCACTACTCTTTAGGACCACTACTCTTTCAGTTGAGCCACTGGATACTGATGGCCATTAGGGCTTCGTTGCACACACAAGGAAGGGAGAAGATCTACAGTGTAGCACCCACCCTCACCCAGAAAACCATTAACATTAAATATAAAACTTCTTTTTAAATCTTGCTAGTCAGACTCAAAAGTCCATCCCCAAAGGCCATCTGCATTTTATTTTCTTACCTGAGGAATGGACTGAGCTTCAGTGATGTGGCCTGTGGCCCAAGCAGACCTGCTTGGCCCTGGGGAAAGTGAAGCTAGCCACAAGAGTGCTGCTGCTTAGCCTCAATCACATGCTGCTAAGCTGACTGAGAGTGACTGTGAACCTGCAGAGGAATTAAGAGGCTCCATCCAGCTCCGATATTGGTCTCAGTGCAACACCTAACGTTGCTGCCAGCACTCCCTGTCATCCGCCACGGTCCACAATGCCTTGAACTGGCTGACATAGATTCACTGCAGCTGTGACTGCACACAATATTTACCCTAGCAGGAGGAGAGACTAGTGGGCAGTCTGTGCTGAAAATTTCAGACACTGCAGCTGTGCAGAATAGATTACCGCAGCAGGAGGAGAGACTGGTGGGTGGCCATGAAATAGATACTGCGACTTTGCAGATTACTGCGGTGAAAAAGACTAGGCAGGTCTGAGTCAAGATTAGATGGCCCAGGCCCACTCAAGCCTGCCTGTAGCCTTGCCCCTGGGGCAGACAAGCTCAGGTATTTTAACCAAAAAGAAATAGTTGCCCCTCAAAGAGTCCATGAGGAACTTGGGGATTTAGCTAGACACAAATCACTCATTTGAGGTTCATTTTTTAACAGTGGTGTGTTGTCATCTGAGTATGAACAATTTGAGGGATGTGGTTCATGCTCTGATTCTTTCAAAGCTGGATTAAGCAACCCCACCAGTACTGCACTTGCAAAAGAAGTTGCTATGTCCATTGGAGCTATTGCAAAATACAAGTCCAGCTGGCATGCAGATTAGGAAAGAGAGAACATGGTCTTTCTAAATTAAAGCTACGAACTGAGTGCCAGTCAAGTTTCAGGAGATTTTTAAGATCTTGACATTGGTCTGTAAAGAAGGAACTGGGGCCATGCCATTATCAGTGCTATTGTCCTGACATGAGCCACTGAATAATTTAAGATCATATGGGTGCAATTATGTACAGAATTTCAACTGCAAGGCCCTCACTGCTATGACGTTGTCAATTTTATCCAATCAAAAAAGATTGAATTATATGTGTTTCCCAGAAGGATTAAAGGCATGATTATGGAGAGAGGCATTTGAAGAAGATTTGTGAGTATGTTGGAGGAGGGGAGGATGTGGAGGGCTAGCAATATGATAGGGGAATTCTACTGTAATAGAAAGGGTATTTTGAGATTGTATACTTTCTTTTGTAATGTTAATTATGGATGTAAATCACCTCAAGGATTTGTCTAAAGGGCATTAATAAACTTGTGGAAATAAATGAAAAATAAAATACAGTACATCCAAGCAAGCTATACTAAATAGGACATCACTGGGGAAATAAAATATGTATCAATTATTGCCTGTTTCTCTATAGTGCTTTTAACATGGCCAGTTGCCATGAAAACCCAGTGCATTAAAGAAAAAAATATTCGGGTCCTTTTAACTAAAGTTTAGACATATTACATGCACATCCTATTTTATACCTAGAGGCCACATGGCACTTAGCACATTAAGCTTTAGTCTACTGTATATTAGCAAATATCATTGGTCAGCAAATTCCTAAAGAACTTTCTGTTGGGGGGGTATCCTTGGGCTATGGTGGTTATGGGAGAGATCACACTCCTTACTGTGAGTCTTATGGGGCAAGAGTGGGAGAAGAGTTTGGTGATATTATCCTGCACCTGCCTCCCATGAAAAAAGCCATGATTGATTGCCATGTACAAGCTTCAGTAGGGGCAGTCCGCCCAGAGTGCACGCCCCAAGGGGGTGCACAGCTGCAGTGGCGTACCTAGCATATGTGACACCCAGGGCCCATCATTTTTTGACACACCCCCCATCTATCCGCCCAGAACTGCAAGGTTGAGGCGGAATAGAAATCAGTAATGTAATGTAATATATGAAAAATATGATTTTTAGTAACAATCCACATATCGCACAAGAGTGTACCTAGGAAATGGCAGCATCTTAAACACTGCAGTGAGCACTAGAACACCAACACATACATTGTAAAACTAAACAAACCAGATCCTGCACAGTCAATGCTATCAGAAAGCCATGTCCCTTTCATACACACAGACACATACACCCTCACCCAATATGGAATAATCACAAACTAAAAATAGAAATATGTAGACAAAAGTTAAACTGAACTGCCAAGAAACCAGACTCTGCATACAATGTAACACCACACCACAAAAACAGTAATACATGTCCTCTAATACTGTGCAAAATATAAAGACAGTAGATGTAAATTTGAAAAAACTGATACATAACAATCACCACTTTACAAATTAATAAATAAAAATAAAACAAATAATGAGAAATAAGAAAATACCATTTTATTGGACTAATCCCCGTAAGCTCAGCCCTCATCCCCCCAAACCACCCGATTCCATCCACACAAGCCTTGAATTGTTTTATATTGAACTTATTATATTAAAGTAAAACAAGAAACAATATTCTGTACAATTGTCAATTTATAAATCAGCGTCTTCTCCCCACTCTCTCTTCCCCATTTCCCTTCAGCGTCCTCAGCCCACTCTCTCTCCACTTTCCTTCAGCGCACGCACATAAAAACAAGCAAGTAATTTTATATCATTTTCATTCTATTCATTCATAGAAATTAAAGTCTAAATAATGCCAGTCACATAACAAAACATGATTTTACAAAAATAATTCCCTGCACAGTCAAGGTTGCAAGGATTACTAGATGTCTTTCAGCAGCTCCCCTCCCTCCCTCCCCTTACCTTCGTGGCCAAGTCAAAATGATCTACCAACAATAAAATTTTAAAAACACAAAGCACACTGTACGCAGAGAAAATGTTAATTATCATTTATATTCCACGGGTTTTCAAAGAGGTCAAGGCAGATGACTTTATGCAATGTCACCTCAGTAACAACTATACAAAAATAGACAAATATACCCCCTCCCTTTTTACTAAACCGCAATAGCGTTTTTTAGCACAGAGAGCTGCGCTGAATGCCCCATGCTGTTCTCAACACTCATAGGCTCCCTGTGCTAAAAACTGCTATTGCAGTTTAGTAAAAGGGGCCCATAGTGCAAAATATAGATAGTATATATAAATTCTCAAAACGGACAAATTTTGATCACTAAATTGAAAATAAAATCATTTTTCCTACCTTTGTTTGGTAATTTTATCAGTCTCTGGTTGCACTTTATTCTTCTGACTGTGCATCCAAAATTTCTTCCCTTCTTTCAGCCTCCTGTATGCTTCCTCTCCTCCAGACCTCATTCCCTCCCCCAACTTTTTCTTTGTTTCATCCTGCCCCCTTCTTTCTTTCTCTCTCCATGCCCCCTTTCTTTCTCTATGTCTGTCTTTCTCTCTCTCGCCCCATGCCCCATTTTTTTCTTTCTTTCACCCTGCCCCTCCCTTTCTGGCTCCCTGTCCCCTCCCTTTCTTTCTTTCTGGCTCCCTGTCTCCCCCTCTCTTTCTTTCTTTTTTTCCCTGCCCTCCCCCATGCCACCATCATTGGGAAACATACTGCTGCCACCACCGCCGGGGAAAGGCTGCCACTGGCCATCAGAAACAGGCCGGCACCGAATTCACCCTGCTTCTTTTTCCGCGGGCCGACCAACTCTGGCTGCCCGACGTCAATTCTAATGTCGGAGAGGACATTCCGGGCCAGCCAGGCAGCGATTGGCTGGCCCAGAACGTCCTCTCCGATGTCAAAATTGATGTCGGATGGCTAGAGTTGGTCGGCTTGCGGGGAAGAGAAGCAGGAAGGGAGAACTCGGCGCCAGCTTCTTTCTGATGACAGCAATGGCAGCCTTTCCCCGGCGGAGGCCTATTCCCCGTTGAGTGGCCAGCTGTGCACCCCCTTGGGCCGTGCACCCAGGGCGGACCGTCCCCCCACACCCCACCTTGGTACGCCACTGCACAGCTGGCTACCCTCCCTATTCTGCCGCTGCTGCTTTTCCTTAACCAGCAGAATCTCTGAAACATGGTGGAATGAGGAATGCAAATGGGATACAGCACTGCCGGGATACAAGCTCTATCGCCAGGACAGATCAGGACAAAAGGGAGGTGGAATAGCCCTATACATAAAAGAAGGCATACAATCCACAAGAATGGACACAGCAGAGATGACCAACAAGCTGGAATCTCTATGGGTTAAAATACCGGGAAGGAAAGGGCCTGAAATAAAGATGGGCCTATATTATCGCCCACCCGGGCAAACCGGAGATATCGATGAGGAAATGGAAGCCGAGATGAAGCGAGAATGTAAAAGCGGCAACACGGTTATTATGGGAGACTTCAACTACCCTGGAATAGACTGGAGTCTTGGAAGCTCGAAATGCACTAGGGAGACAAAATTCCTGGAAGCTACACAGGATTGCTTCATGGAGCAGCTTGTTAGAGAACCGACGAGAGAAAATGCCACTCTGGATCTAATCCTAAATGGGTTAAGGGGACCTGCAAAGGAAGTAGAAGTAGTGGGACCATTGGGAAACAGCGATCATAATATGATCAAGTTCAAGGTTGAGGTTGGAGTATCAAAAGGCAAGAGATCCATAGCGACAACCTTTAACTTCAGGAAAGGAAACTACGAAGCAATGAGGGAATTGGTAAGGAAGAAACTTAGGAACACTTCCAAAACATGGCTAACGGTAAATCATGCCTGGTCCTTCTTCAGGGACATGGTGAGCGAGGTGCAAAATCTGTATATCCCCAGATTCAGGAAGGGGTGCAAAAAGAATCGAACAAAAGACCCGGCGTGGATAACCAAAATAGTGAAGGAAGCAATAGGCAATAAGAAAAATTCATTCAAGAAATGGAAAAAGGACAAAACTGAGGGGAACTGGAAAGAGCACAAGAAGTGTCAAAAAGAATGTCACCGTGAGGTTCGGAAAGCCAAAAGAGAGTATGAAGAGAGGCTAGCCAGGGAAGCAAGAAATTTCAAACCATTCTTCAGATATGTTAAAGGGAAGCAGCCGGCTAGAGAGGAAGTGGGACCGCTGGATGACGGAGACAGGAAGGGAGTGGTGAAGGAGGAGAAGGTAGTGGCAGAAAGGCTTAACATGTTCTTCTCGTCTATATTTACTAACGAAAACACGTCCAACATACCAGAACCTGAGCAATTCTTCAATGGAAGTCAAGCAGAAAAATTAACATCCATAGAAGTGAGCCTTGAGGATGTTCGCAGGCAGATAGAAAAACTAAAAACTGACAAATCCCCGGGTCCGGATGGCATACATCCAAGGGTTCTGAAGGAATTAAAGGAGGAGATAGCGGAACTACTGCAGCAAATTTGCAACTTATCCCTGAAAACAGGCGAGATCCAGGAGGATTGGAAGATAGCCAACGTTACGCCCATCTTTAAAAAGGGATCAAGAGGTGACCCAGGAAACTACAGGCCGGTGAGCCTGACTTCGGTTCTGGGGAAAATGGCAGAAGCACTGATAAAAGAAAACATTGATCAACATTTTGAAAAACACGAACTTCTGATAACCAGCCAGCATGGTTTCTGCAAGGGAAGATCGTGCCTAACGAACTTATTGCACTTCTTCGAAGGGATCAACAAACGGATGGACAAAGGAGACCCCATAGACATCATATATCTAGATTTCCAAAAAGCCTTTGACAAGGTGCCCCATGAACTCCTGAAACTGAAGAACCATGGGATGGAAGGAGACGTACATAGATGGATCAGAAACTGGTTGGAGGATAGAAAACAAAGGGTAGGAGTGAAGGGTCACTACTCCGACTGGAGGAGGGTCACGAGTGGTGTCCCGCAGGGCTCGGTGCTCGGGCCGCTGCTATTTAATATCTTCATAAATGATCTAGAAACAGGGACGAAGTGTGAGATAATAAAATTTGCGGACGACACCAAACTATTTAATGGAGCTCGGACTACAGAGGACTGCGAAGAATTGCAAAGGGACTTGAACAAACTAGAAGAATGGGCAACGAGATGGCAGATGAAGTTCAACATTGAGAAATGTAAGGTATTACATGTGGGGAGCAGAAACTCGAGGTACAACTATACAATGGGAGGGATGTTATTGAATAAGAGTACACAGGAAAGGGACTTGGGGGTAATGGTGGACATGACAATGAAGCCGTCAGCACAGTGTGCAGCGGCCGCTAAGAGAGCGAATAGAATGCTTGGTATAATCAAAAAGGGTATTACAGCCAGAACGAAAGAAATTATCCTGCCGTTGTATCGGGCAATGGTGCGCCCGCATTTAGAGTACTGTGTCCAATATTGGTCGCCGTACCTTAAGAAGGATATGGCGTTAGTCGAGAGGGTTCAGAGGAGAGCGACACGTCTGATAAAAGGTATGGAAAACCTGTCATATGCTGAGATATTGGAGAAGCTGGGTCTCTTTTCCCTGGAGAAGAGGAGACTTAGAGGAGATATGATAGAGACTTATAGGATCATGAAGGGTATAGAGAGAGTAAAGAGGGACAGATTCTTCAAACTTTCTAATAATAAAAGAACAAGAGGGCACTTGGAAAAGTTGATAGGAGACAGATTCAAAACGAATACTAGGAAGTTCTTTTTTACCCAACGTGTGGTGGACACCTGGAATATGCTTCCAGAGGACGTAATAAAGCAGAGTACGGTACTGGGGTTCAAGAAAGGATTGGACAAATTCCTACTGGAAAAGGGGATAGAGGGGTATAGATAGAAGATTACTGCACAGGTCCTGGACCTGTTGGGCCATCGCGTGAGCGGACTGCTGGGCACGATGGACCTCGGGTCTGACCCAGCAGAGGCATTTCTTATGTTCTTATTTGATCTTCTGCTGTTATGTTGGGCCATTGTTCCTCTCCTTCCTCACAACCAGTAGCAGTCACAGTGCCTAATTCCAACCAACGCTGCAGAAGAAGCCATTCCGGTCTGGGCCAGATGCATGACATCATCTCCAAGTGTTCCTACAGGCGATGTTCCTGCCACCATTACACCTGTTAGGGCGGGTATTTGCATGTCACCCAAGTCTCTCGAGTCTCCCATGCTAACAGGCACATCATGTGAATTCTGGATTCACTCACCCCCACCCCCTAAAAAATATCTGTTGTGTGGGTTATTGAGGAAAGATGAGGCATCACCTTTTCTTTCCTCTTAGGAGCCATGGTGAAACACTAGGTAGGAAGAAAACCCAGAGCTTCTATTCCCTGCCACATGTCAAGCTGCCATCTTGACTCCACCCCTTTAAGTCAATGTTTTACTGATCCTTATTTCCACACATGTTTTAGGAGACATGCAGACAACCTTAAGACCTTAATGAGTCTCTGTGCTACTAAAATCCAGTCTAACCACATTGTTTCTTCAGTGATCTGAAGAATAACTCTTGAGAGCTTGTCAAAGATATATTAAGCTTATCCAATAAAACGGCATCACCTACACTTTTTTGTTGACCTTTGCTTGCACACATTCAAGGGGTCTAACCTGGCACCCACACTTCTCAGATATACAGATATCTTTCTATACAGTCTTTACTGGGTAATTAGAAAAACACAATTAAAAGGTTGCTGTACATTTACACTGATGTAAAGTTGTTTTGTTACATGATCAACAACAGTTAATAAAGACGCTCAGATAAAAAAGAAGCTGTCTTCACAGACAAAACCCCCCAAATGGGTACATACAACAATTCTTTTCCCTCCTCTTCAGGCTCTTCTCTCATGAATCTGCCCCTTTTCATTTCGCTCTCTCACCTGCAGGACAGTACACCAGAACGCTCTTTCCTCTCTACTAACCAGAGAGCCCCACTATCTGATCAGTGAGGTACTTCTCCACATCGCCAACACAAATGAAGGAATTCTCCTTGTCTTCTACTCCAAAGTGATTAGGTATTTTAGGTATAACAGCCTGGAGCTCTATATTCTTCAGGCTCAAGGCAACTCCTTAAATTGCTTTTGTCTAGGGGATTAGGCTAGATTACAAGTGAACAAAATTACTGACTGTACAGACAGCTCAAAACAAGTCATTTCATCAAGTCTACTGATATGTCTGGAAAGCCAGCAGTTAAAAGAGCTGCCTACAGCCAGCATTGGCTCACTAATGAGAGAGAATCTTTGATATAATAGAGGTGCATTTATTGACCAAGTATAGGTCCACTAGGATACTATCAATAATAGTAGTTTTTTCTCCCCCATTAAGGATGTTCTAGAAGCACAACATGGTACTTAAGTTATTTTGAGCTGCCAGTAATTTGTCTGTATTTACTTTCAGTCTAGCCAGAGACTAGATGTTGTCACAGCATTGTTTTGGGACTTATACAATATCCTAAGAGGACTTTCACTCTGTTCCTATACAACAGGTACTATTTTTAGTATTTTCATAGAAGTTTTACATTTTAGTTTTTATATTAATTATGTATCTTTACACATGTATTTTTATGATGAGCTGCTTGTGTCAAGTTTTAGACAGACAGCTGATGAATTTGTCCTCTTGGATATTTGTTCATCACAGGTTATCTGTACTCTTAGGTATAGGCACCTTCTTGAATTTGCAGAGCTTTTGCCCCTAAAAGGGTAAGTATTCTGTGTCATTCTAACATTAATTGTTTCCTAAATCTATTTGATTTACATTTGACTGTTTTCCTTTTGCCCGCCTCCTTTTTACCCAGGATGGATCTAGTTTTCTTTTTCTGCATAATTATATTCCAACCTTATATGTGCTGTTTTTACTCATACAAACATTTATTTTATACTAGCTGATGCCCTGGCGTTGCACGGGTATTTAATTATAGCAATAACACTGTAAATGGATTCAAATAAAGATACTTTATAGTGGTGAATGAAAATATTTTTTTACAGCTTTATAAAAAGTACAATATTCAAATTATAATGTGAAATATTTGACAAAATGAATACAATACAACTAACACAAAACTTGATTATAAACAACATTTTTAGTTTCACCTCCAGGAGCAAGAACATATACATTCTTGGGTGAACCCACCCTTCCCACGTGTGCAGGTGGGCCGCAAGACCCCCAGAACATATCACCCCAGGTAGTGAGGGATCTGCATACCAATTTACGTTCAAAGCGGTCCCACAACTTTTTACATTTTTTCCATTGACTTGAATGGGTGAAATCTGATTTTCTGTTTGTAGCTCCGCCCACGTGTGCAGGTGGGCCGCGAGACCCCCAGAACATATCACCCCAGGTAGTGAGGGATCTGCATACCAATTTACGTTCAAAGCGGTCCCACAGCTTTTTATATTTTTTCCATTGACATGAATGGGTGAAATCTGATTTTCTGTTTGTAGCTCCGCCCACGTGTGCAGGTGGGCCGCGAGACCCCCAGAACATATCATCCCAGGTAGTGAGGGATCTGCATACCAAGTTTCGTTCAAATCGGTCAAGCCGTTTTTGCGTGATCGCGGCACATACACACATACATACACACATACCTCCGATTTTATATATATAGATTGTAATCCCTTAATGCAGGCACGGTGCTGAAACACCACATCAGGTTTTTAGTGTTGCATTTCTGTTTAATTATTTCTCTTTAGGAGACTGATTACAAAAAACTACACTGGCTGCCTGTGGAAGCAAGGGTCATTTTTAAGTTTGTGTGCCTTTGCTTCAAAACCATGATAGGTTGATCCCCAACCTATCTGTCTCACCAATTCGAATTCCAGGCCCAACTAAAACACGTAGTACCTACTTGTTCGCTTTTCCATCCCTAAAGGGCTGCACCTACAAGAGATACCTCGATAGAACACTATCATTCCAAGCAGGCAAATGGAACAAATGTTTAACCAACTTCATCTCAAACGCACTTTCGTATCAAACGTTTAGGAAGTCAATAAAAACTTATCTCTTTGACAAATTTCTCTGACCCCACTTCAACCAGATGTACCTCAACCTGATGTACTTCCAAAACACTTCCAGATAACCTGACTAAGCTTAACATGCCAATGTAATTTCAAAAGTTCCCTGTAATGTCGCTGTCTGTATGCAGTCTCTTCCCTTGTAAACCGCTTAGAACACTTCAACAGAAGACGTCCATTCAAAATCTTTGGTCTCCCATTGACATTTATTTGCATTCCTTATGAATAATTCTCCATATAATGTAAACATCATATTGCATTCCTGATTTGTTTTCTATAATGTACTCTAGACTTTTGTGAATTGTGGTTGTTATTGAATGGTTCTTTTTCTTATGATAATTTTTAATAAAAAAAGATTTGAATTGAAAAAAAAGAACTGTTTGTGGTATGGCGGTATATAAAAATAAAGTTATTATTATTATAATTTGAAACTAAGAACTTATATATTTATTGTGCTTTTGTTTAGGCAGGTTTTTTTAAACTTTTCAAATTATTTATTGAAAAAGTTTTCCACAAAAATACAACACAGTAAACAGAGCAACAGAGAAGAAGCAAATAAAAGCCATGAATCCCCCCCTCCCTATAGCCCAACACAGCAAAATGTTGTACAGTAACTCTTCAGTATAATGCTCAATAAAACAACTGGTAAAACTATCCCCCTCCCCTCCCCCACCCCAGGATCATTGCCACAAGTACACAGTCATCAAGCAGCACAAAAGCTAAATAGAGCTCACAGAGGATTCTCTTGCCATCGGACATATGGATCCCACACTTTGAGAAAGGGTATAAGGCGATTATACAATAAAGCTGTCAGCTTAGACATTCTAAAAATAAAATCCACTTTACCCAACAATTGACTCTGAACCGGGGGATAAGCCTGCTTCCAATGGGCAGCTAGTAAATGTCTACTAGTAGTAAAGATAACAAGCAAGCTTATGGGCTTTACCAGAAAGTATGCATAAAGGAAGGTGCAAAAGAGCACTGCCTATAGAACTTGCTTTTATTTAGGCGGTTTGAAGTTTTTTTCCTTTTTGTTTTGCAAGTCCATCGTAAAACCTTTGAAAACCACTATGTTTCATTGCTTTTCAGGCTATAGCTCCAATGAATGTTAATGGACCATTCTTTCTAAAGCGAATCAAGCTCCTATTTTTAGGAGACGATTCAGTATATAAAAGACTAAGAATTATATAGATTAGATTAGAATATTCTCGGTTATGTTTATTGAATGTTTCTTCAGCATTAGGGAAAGGGAGGGGAGGGAGGGGCAGGGCGGGGCAAATAACTCTGGGGACTAATGCAGGGGGATATAGGCATTATAGACTGGTTTTTCTGAGTCCCCACTGACTATTTCAGTCAACCTCACTGTGACTTAAATCTAAGCAGTAGACTGGGGTGGAGGGTGAAGAGGAAGGTACTTCCCTAGGAGCCCCTATCACCATTAATGGCAATCCATTACAAATGGTTAATTCAGTAAAATTTCTATGTGTCATTTTTGACTACAAACTTACTTACCACGAACATATTAGTTTGGTGGTCAAGTCTTGCCATTACAAACTACGTATGATTCAGTCGGTGTCAAAATTCTTAGAACCAAAATCAACATCTTAATCCATTCTCTAGTGATCTCAAAACTAGATTATTGCAACTTACTGTTTAAAGGTATGATGCAAAGGGAGATCAGACATCTACAGATTATTCAAAATACTGCTATTAAACTCATCTCTAAAGCCCAGAAATTCTATCACGTAACCTCTCTCTTGATAAAAGCTCACTGGTTGCCAATCAGTTACAGAATTACTTATAAAATTGCCCTCCTATCTTTTAAAATTCAAACAACTAATGTACCAATCTTCTTAGACAAACTGCTGATTCCCTATGCGCCTGCTTGCTCACTTAGATCAGCCGATCAATCACTACTTTCCTTTCCTTCTTTAAAGATAATTAGTACAAAATGCCTCGACATCTTTTCAGTTACAGCACTCCAAACATGGAATGCTTTACCAACCTATATTAGAGGATCAATTCAAAAGCAAACTAAAATATTTCTTATTCAAAGATACCTTCAACTTACCTTAATTAATAGACAACTTGCCTTTTCTTTCAGATTTCCTCTTTCCAATCCCCTTCCATATTATTTTATCCTTAAATGTCTCCCTGTCCTATCATAAAATGTATTTCTTCCCCCTTTCCCCTCGGATTATGTACATTGTAAAGTCTTTGTTAGTTTTTATGTAGCTTGTTAAAACCTTTTTATGATTTGTACATCACTTAGAAATTGGATAGGCGATTTATCAAATTGTAATAAAAATTTAAAACTTGAAAGGAGATAATCAGTGGTTGGACATGGTGGCTGAGTCCGGGACATAAGCGCCAAGACTTGGACTCTTCTCCATTGGGTTTTTCTTTTCCTTGTGTGGCTATCGCCAATGATCACTCTAGTTGTTGAAATGTTTAATCGGACTATGTATTTCTGAATTGCTTTTCTTGAATTAGTGGGGGGATAAAAAAAAATCTGAGCACTTCCTCCGCAGCTCCCACCACTATGTGCAAACGGACTGGTTTCAGCCAGTTTTGATTTTATTTGGACAGGGCAGTTCAGAAAGAAGGGTCAGCAGGCCCCCTTTTAAGCTGAAAATGAAGTACAGTATTGAAATCTTAACTTTTAAATTAACTTGCACATGCCCATATGTGGTTTGGAACATGCTGTCCATTAGAAAGCTATAAACCATTACCAGTGTCTCTCTCATACCACAAGAACACATTCCTCTAATTACATTCCTCAATACTAGCCTGCAAATGCTAGCCTTGTGCCAAACCTGAAATACCCATACTCAAAGCCTATTTCTTTTTGCCATCTGTTTAACGTTTAGAAACCCAAAAAGAACAAGTTTTAACAAAAAATATACTGTGCAAAGTATATTAAACTGCTGAGCATGTTAAAGCACCAAGCACTCAACAAGTACTGACATCAATAAAACACTTCTAAAATAATGTATGCTCTTAGTTCAGATGGAAAACTTGTGGACAGAGCAATCTAAATCTGTGAGAAAATGAGAAAAACTATAGAAACCCCTTACTCATCTTTCTTTCTGAAATAGTTGTATTTGTCCTTGTTCTGGGGCAGTGGTGGTGGTAGAGGGAGAGTTTGAGAAGGGATTTGGGCTGCTATGTTTTGGACTTTTATTGGTTAATGATGGGGTGGAGGTGTTAATGGGTTTAAAATTGAAATACAGGTTATGCATATTATTTAATGGCCCAGCAGTTTAGTTTGAAGGTTATATTGATGGATATATTATATCAATTTTCTTTGTGATGATTTGTTTTAGCCATGTATGGTGGATCCTCAAGTTGCACCATGTATTATGAACATTTCCACTCTCCAGTTTCTAAATGGATCTTACTCACCTGTCTTCCAATTAATCATCAACAGTATGGGAGATCTTGATTGCTCATCTGTATTTAAATCAACTACCCCAAATGGAATATTGAAGGCGATAGCTCCAATTTCTAGCAGCCTCCCTGTGGGGTTCCCCGGGGCTCTCCACTCTCTCCAATTTTATTCATTCTCTATATGATCACATTGAATACCTTTAAGCTGTCAGCTTGGGAAACGTTATTCTCTTATGCAGATGATATCTTTATACTGATTGAGATTGATCCGGATATTACCAATCTAGTTTCCAAAGTAAACCTTTGTATTTCCAAACTTCAAGCCTGGGTTCTATCTGTCCGGATGAAGCTTAATACAACTAAAACTAAACTTTTGTGGTTAGGTCCAAGATTGGACGGTCTTCCTCCTACTGTAGCTCTGGTTTCTGGGTCCTCCTTACAAACTGAGTTCTCTGCTAAGATATTGGGAGTCCTTTTTGACTCTTCTCTTTCCTTTAAGGACCAAATAAATTCTTTGGTCAAGAAATGCTTTATTAGTTTATGAATGCTGAGGAAGGTTAGACATTTTTTTCATCACCGTCATTTTTCCATCTTAGTCCAGTCAATTATATTATCTCGTCTTGATTACTGTAACGCTATCTACCTCGGCATTACAAAAATCTGTCTTCATAGATTACAGTTAATTCAGAATACTGCTGTGAAGTTGATCTTTGGAAAATGTAAATTTGACCATGTGACCCCTTTGCTCCAGAGTCTTCATTGGCTCCCGGTTTATTTTAGAATTCAATTTAAATGCGCTTGTATTTCTTTCAAGATTCTACATGGTATCTTTATTCCCCTTATTCCATTATTTTGGAATGTTTACAGATTCTCCTTTGCAAGAGGCATTCAACATTTCAAACTCTCCCTTCCTTCTAGGAAAGGGATTAAAGAAGCCAAGATCTTTAATCAATCTTTGGTCTTTAAATTTTCTCAACTTTGGAATGATCTCCCCTTTATTTTAAGGAGCTCCAGTTCGTTTCCATTTTTTCGTAAATCTTTAAAAACTACTTTTTTGCCAAACATTTTGAAAATTAATTCTCTTGAAACCTTGCTATTATCTTTTCTAGTTTCTATTATCAATTGTAAATTTTTTTCAGTTTTTTATTTAACTGCTGTAAACTGAGTCGAACCTTCTTAGAATGATGACTCGGTATATAAAGTTAAGCTTTAGATTAAATTAGATCATAAATCAAAGAAAATACATAAGTAGTGATATCACCTCTGGAATATGATATAAGTATCCCATAAGAATCAATTTTAAGATCCAAATAATTAATTTAATCCAAAAACCATTTATAAGAAATCTTCTCTTTATTCTGGGGGGGTTTTTTTCCGTTTTGTTTCATTTACTAGTCGAAAACAAATGTTTAAATAGCACCCAAAAGGGAAAGAAACATCAGACTTCAGACTGGAAAGGGATCATGGGGCCTTTTCTGGCACATGCCATTTCAGTACCCATAAAACTAGTAAACGAAACAAACAGAATAAATAGAAGATTTCTTATAAATTTTTTGGATTAAATTAAGGATTTTGATCTTAAAATTGATTCTTATGGGATACTTCCAATTAATCATCAAAAGGTATGGCTGTTCTTACTGTTTCTTATTTATTGCTATCTGCCTCATCCCCTCTGTTTCTCTACTTCTCTCTCCTCTTTCTTTTTTTTTTAATATCAAGAACCTATCCAGTTGCCTTCAAACTGCCACTCTCAAGCTATATTCAAAATGCTTAAGGACATACCAGACAAACGTGAAATTGAGGATTGATAAGGAGGTAAAGAATATGAGGTTAGAGTTTGTGGTGAACTTTTTGTGACCAAGATTGAAAGTTTATTTATTTTATATACTTCTTGGGATTTATTAACCACCTTTATGAAGAAAGTCACTCAAGGTGGTGTACATCAGGTACCATTTAGCAAAAAACTTCAAATTTTGTTAATAGCATAAACATGAGCATAAATACAACAGCTGGGGTAAATTTGGAGATGGCAAATTTAACCCAGTAACAGGACTAACAAAATACAGTATCAGAAATATACACAATAAACAGCAGTGTAGAACAATCATATAGCAAAACTAGATTCATGTTAATAGAATAGAAATGATACCATAATAGACCAGATGGATGAATGTTAAAATAATATAAATGAAACACCTATTAAACACACATTAAAACATTTTAATCCAGGAACAAATGTCTTGGGAAGAACCTGAGGTTAGTGTGAAAGCTCTTGGATTCTTTCTCAAGATTTACTATGGAGAGACTACAGCGATTGTTAGGAAAGCTGAAGTCACCCTTGATTCAGCTCCTTTAAGTTTGTTCAAGGTTGTATAGAAGCAATTGATTGTTGGATATAATTAATGCTTGTCTACAGAAAGATTTTCCTTCTCAGTTGAAGAAGAGATAGTGTCATTAGTGTGGAAGGCAGGTACATACATGAGATGTTATGCCAATTACAGACCTATTTCTAGTTCTTCAATGTTAGCAAAAATGATTGAGAAAGAGGTGGTAGGACAAATATGTGCCTTTGTGGAGGATAACAGATTAGATGTAGAGCATTGGGGCTGAACGTTTAACAAACCTGAAATTTACTTATCTGTATAGAAATATACTTGAAAACAAAAACTGTGGATACAGATGTTCTGGAGATAATTTATTAAACACTGACATATAAAACCATGAAAATTCAATTAAAAAAGTACAATGGTAAAAAATACTCTGATGAAAATCCAACTGGACCCTACACGGTCCGTGTTTCGGTGAACACGCCTTCCTGATGGGTCCTAAAAGGAAGAAGTGATGATGAATAATGATAAAGAGAAAGATAAAAAGTTAGAAAGATAAGAAGTGACTGTGATGACAATCTGGAGCATGCATATTAGTGTCTATACTCGATTGCAAGATAAAACAAGTGAGTCAAGTGTGATCATGCTATATATAGAGGCTTGAAACATCGACAAGAGACATGAGAGGAAAAAATGTGCCAAAAAAGACCGAGAAGAAAAAGTGCCATGGTGTGTATTAGAGTATAAGCTTAAGCACAGAAATCTATAAAGTGCTTAAAAGAAGGATGAGAGGCATCATGGCCAACAGAGGGAACAGAGGCCGGACCTTTTACAATCAGAACAGATGGCAATAGAAGAAATACCTATTTATAATTTATCATCTACTGTACTTACTAACCCACAAATATTGATGTTACAAAAAGGACTGTCATTCGTTCCTACATGCAAATACGATCCCTTTCAAACTAGGATTGATCTTTTTAAATTGAAACAAAAACTACAAATCAAACATTTTTTCGCGAAAGATGACATTATAATGAGCAATACGGACATCTCCATTATGAAAAATAAATCCAAATGGGTCCACAATACTCAATGTGATCCCCTCATTAGCACATTCTATGAATGTGTTTTACGGGACATAGAAGATTTTGAAAAGAAAAAATAAAGTAGAGGATATAATCATAATCTTGACAATACAGATTTCATGCTAATACCAAATTAAGGAATAATCATCAAATCGTCATTAAACCTGCCGACAAAGTAGGGGGGATCGTCATTCTTAAACGTGAAGATTATATTTAAGAAATACTCTGACAAGTTAATGACTTAGAATTTTACATTCCCCTAGAAAATGACCCAACTACAAGATTACATACAGTACTTATCAAGCAGATATTTTGACATTTAAAGAAAAGACTTTCCTGGTGAATGACAATCCTGTAATACCAATCATATGCGTTCTACCTAAGATACACAAATCTTTGGAAAATCCACCCGATAGCCCTATCATATCGGGCAATGGATCTATACTGGAACCCTTTCAGACTTTGTTGACTACTTTCTTTGATCCTTCATCCCCAAAATAGATTCATATGTTTGGGACTCTGCACACATGATATCTATATTAGAGGATTTTGATGGTGACCCTGCAGAATTCATCTTGGTTACTCTTGATATTGAATCTTTATACACCAATATTCCTCAAATGTCTGCTATTCAAATTATAGAGCAAACACTTCAACAAAGGACGACAGAATTACGCATCCCCAATAGATTCATTATCACTTTGGCCACTCTTGCATTAATGGAAAACTATTTTTGTTTTGAAGGACAGTTTTATCTGCAAACAAAAGGAACAGCGATGGGGGCATCTATGGCCCCAGACATTGCCAACCTTTATGTAGCACATTTTGAGAACAATTTTCTAACGGATCATCCATTTAAAGAAGAAGTACTTCTCTATAAGAGATATATCGATGATGTATCCATTCTCTGGAAAGGAAATATAAATAAATTACAAGATTTTCTCATTTGGCTCAACTCTTCTGATCCAAATCTAAAATTCAAAATGGAATATGATCCTCAAACCATTCCCTTTCTGGACATTAAGATTTACAAGGACCGCAACAGCTTTAAAACAACTATCTACAGGAAACCTACAGACAAAAATACTTATCTCCATTTTTCCAGTTTTCATCAAAATCAATTAAAAAATAATCTTCCATATAGTCAATTTTTAAGATTGAAACATTTATGTTATGAACCTTCAGATTTTGAAAAACAATCAATTACACTAGCAAATCGTTTCACACAAAGGGGATACCCATCCAGGACAATTCATCAGGGATATCAGAGGTCTAAATTATCTCATCGTGAAGACCTACTAGACACCGGGAATAAAATCAAGAAATCTCCAGACCTGGTATGTACTATGTAGTTTTCCTATCATTCTAGATAAATTCGCAACATTATATTTAAACACTGGCACATTCTGTCTCTACATAAATGCTTCAAGACTATCAAGCCAATTGTCGCATTCACTAGAAATAGAAATCTGCGGGATAAACTAGTACCTTCCACAATCACACAGATTAAAACTATGCCAGCAGCATATCACAGACATTGCCCATGTGGAAAGTGCTCTGTATGTCAACATTCCATGCACATGCAGGTCTTCATACATCCCAGGACAGGCAAACAAAGATTCTTAAATTTTGACAGTGACTGTAATACAGAATAAGTCATTTACATTATAAAATGCCCATGCAATCTTTTGTATGTGGGCAAAACCAGCATTATTGAACATAGAAGTTGCATTTTAAGGAATGTCACATCAGCACCATTAGTGTCACATTGGCTTGAATTAGGCCACACCACCAAGGATTTGAAATTTTTCATCTACAGGACTTTTCAACAAAGCTGGAGAGGTGGTAACATTGATCGTTTATTACAACAAGCCGAGCAAAGAACTATCTTTGATATAAACACGATTTCAACAGCAGGTTTAAATACAGAGTTAGAATTGATACATTTCTTATAATACCATATTATATTGTGTATTATGGGGCTCATAATAATAAAAAAAAAAAACCATGCCTAAAAAGTGGCCTAAATGGCTACTTGGACGATTAAAAAGCCTGATCGTCCAAGTACCCATAATCAAAGCTGGTTTTAGACGTATCTAAAACCAGCTTAGGCCTTTCCCCTGCCTCTAAACGCACAGAGAGAAAAGAGGCGTTTTTAGAGGAGGGGAAAGGGTGGGCGGTGGGCGGGAGGTGGGCCGACCTAGATCTAGGCGTGCAGCAGGTATAACCAAAACTTTAGGTAGGTTGCCTAGACTAAGTCAAAACAGTTATAAGTGCCGAAAAGGGGCCGCTGAGCTGATCGTGGCTGCTGCGATCAGCTGAGCGGCCCCAGCAACCTGCCTACCCCCCTACAGCAATTATCGCGACAGGAGAGATGCCGCAATCCACCCTTCCCCCCCCCCAACGATCAGGGCAGGAGGGAGCCCAAGCCCTCCTGCCCAGCGATCCCCAACCCCCCCTGGGCCGAATCCATTGGGGCCAGGAGGGAGCCCAAGCCCTCCTGGCCCGCGACCCCCTCTAACCCCCACCCCCCACTAAAATACGGGCAGAAGGGATCCCAGGCCCTCCTGCCCTCGATGCAACCTCCCCAACGACCGCCCCCCTGAGCCCCTGATTGGGCCCACCCCGCCGACCCGCGACCCCCCCGCTGACCCCCCAACCCCCCCCACCCCATCCCCCTAACCCGTACCTCAAAAAATGTTGGCCGGCTAGACGGGTGCCAAGCCTACCCATCCGGCAGGCCAGCCAGCGCAGGAATGGGGCCGGATTGGCCCAGGCGGCTCAAACCCCACCCACAGGTGGAGCCTGAGGCACTTGGGCCAACCAGAATAGGCCCAGGAGCCTTAGGCTCCTCCTATGGGTGGGGCCTTATGCACATGGGCCTGGTTGGGTCCATGTGCCTAAGGCCCCGCCCACAGGAGGGGCCTAAGGCTCCTGGGCCAATTCTGGTGGCCCAGGGAGGGGGGTGGGGATCGTGGGGCAAGAGGGCTTGGGCTCCCTCTTGCCCCGATGTCGTCAGGGTGGATGGATTCTGTAACCGGTGTTGTGTTTGACAGACACTGGTTACAGAATCCAGCTTTTAGGGAAGGACTGGCTCCTCCTTCGCCTAAAAGCCCTTGTTTTGGACGTTTGGGGCTTAGGCTTTTTTTAAGGTTGATTATATGGTATAAGTTTAGACGTAGTGGTGGTCTGGGCATTTAAACAGCTGAACGTAGAAGCAGGCAATTATCAAAAAAATCCTCCTTTTGGATGTTTTTTTTGATAATGGGCATTTTCCCTACTTCTACTTTTAATGTTTAAGGCCTTAGGCCTTTCCATTTATTGTGGATTCATACTTATGTCATGTTCTGTGGGTCTTTGCAATCACATTTGTTGTGGGTATCTATTTTTCTTTATTGACTATATTGTGATGCAAGGTTTTTTGGTTTGGTGGCATCATTGCATATTATATAGGTATTAGCCTTATGTTACCTTTTCTTATTAATTCCCTTTTTAACATTTCCTTAGCAATATCAGATTCAGGCCAACCTTTATTTAATTCTATTAGAACCTACAATTAATTCTATCACTCTCACAGTTCATGTAATAGCCCACATACATTAGAGCATACCAAGTCCTTCTACCATTTAGTTCAATGCTTTTGTCGTATGTCTTCAGTCTTCATCATTATTTCTGGCATAACAATTATACACACTGATTTGTATTTTCATTTCCTTTTTTAAAAAATATTGCTTTTGTTATCATTTACATTTGATTTTGTTAGCACTTTAGATAATACATCACCCTCTCCACATGGTTTTTCCCATTCAACTCTACAACCAATAGAATCGTCCCACATAATTCAAGCTAATATTTAGTTTCAATCTCCCCACTGGATTCTCTCCTTAGCATTTTTTTATTTTTTGCTACTTCAGCTTGTCTGCAGTATTCTTTGCTCACACGGTAAGTTTTTTGGACTTGTTTCATTATAATGTTTTAGCATATTATAGTTTTTTTAGCATTTTATGTTACATTTTTAAATTAAATCATGTGTCCAGTGGTGTTTTTATATGCTCCTTATGGCTATCTGGTGTGTCTTACTTCTGTTTCAGTTTTGAATTAATAGAAGTATATTTTTTAACTTAAATTTCCGTCAACGTAATTACAATAGAGGATATACACTCTCACGGTTTTAGCATGCGGCCTTATTTATATCCCAAAGCCACATGGGGCTTTTAATCTTTTCGCTTTAACCTTCAATACAGGTCTATAAGGCTGTTTTTTCCCCACTTCCAGTGCTTTGCTTTTTACTTCAGCACAGCTTCCCTTTTGACGTGCTTTCTCATTTCCTATATCTTTGCTGTTCACCTAACTATGGACATCAGCCATTTTTGCCTTCTGTAGACCATTAATCCTTACGTATCTTGCCATATTTGTACCATTAGTCCTTATGTATCATGCCATTAGTCCTTATGTATCATTAGTCCTTATGTATCATGCCATATTTGTACCATTAGTCCTTATGTATCATGCCATATTCGTACCTGTCATTATTATTATTTTTACCTCAATGGTTGTTAATGCACTGCTATATATGGATTTCAATTTATCATGTCTTACTTTCATTGCCTTTAGTGTCCATGAGTATGAACATTCAGCTTGCTCTTTAATTATTGGTTCATATATATATATATACGGTAAGCCATTCACATCTTTATTTCATTCATTTCATGACCTTGCTTTACATACCTTATATCATTTAACTTTAAAATTACAATATGAAATGATTTGTCTAGTAGTTTGATAGCTAAGATTGTCCTACTGTCTTAGAACTAAGTCATTTTATTCTGTTATTTTAACGGTATTATTCTATGTGTTCATGTCCTATTATGGTTTCTTCATGTTTGAATACAATGTCTTTTTTTATATAGTTTAAAGACAATAGACTGTTTTCAGTCCAATTCTTTATATGTGAGTTTGCAAACCATTGGTATGTATAATGTGTTCTCGTCATTACATTGTGTCACATATCTCTTCTTGTTTTCAAAATCAGACCTTTCATTCTTATGGCTTCTCTTAGGCACTTTATAGATTTCTGTGCTTAAGCTTATACTCTAATACACACCATTGTTTTGGCCAATCAGGGACTTCTCTAGACTCCTCCCTAAGGAAGTCCCTGATTGGCTGAGGTGCCCCAGGCCCAAAGGGAGGAGCCTGAGGCGCCTCAGCCGATCAGGGCCTTAGGCCTCTCCCCATGCATCAGATGATGCACCGGGGCGGGGGCCTAAGGCCGCTATTGCGCAGCAGCGGCCCCAGGGAGCAGGAGCAGGAAGTCTTATGTTAGTCTCAGTTTTCCAAAACACTGTGGAAGCATAGGAGGATACCAGAGGTTTTCCAAATAGTCATGCAGTGACTTACCTTGGCACACCTGGACTAGTGCAATGTTATCTATGCAGGATGTAATAAATCTTTATTGGGAAGACTATAGATGGTGCAAAACACAGCAGCCCAACTGATATGTCACATGTCTACACTGGCTATTTACAGAGGCAATTTGTGTTTTGATATTCCTACATAGTCAGGCCCCAGTATAGATATGAAACTTATTACTCCCCCCCTTTTTTTTTTTTTTTTTACAAAGCCGCATTAGCAGCTAATGGCACTGAGCGATTACTTCGGGCCGCCGCAATAATCGGCTTTGTAAAAGAGGGCCTTAGTCCAAATTTCATCAAAAAATTGCAATCCTTCCTCAAACATTTTTTTTCTCTTCAATATCTAAGTGTGTCTAAGGTTAGATATATGAAGATTTTTTCAACAACTTTTATTTTCCAGGCTGCTAGGATTTGGAATCCTCTACCAATAACTTTAAAATGTATGACCAATTACAAGATATTTCGGAAATCTTTGAAAGTATTTTTCTTTCAGATATGTGTTATGACTTAATATAAATATGTGATTTTATTGTTAATTAATTCATGAGTATGCTCAGTTTCCTCTTTTTGTGAACCACTTAGAACAGATTTTTAACAGCAGGATAAAAATGTAAGCTGTAATGTAATTCTGCAATTCTGTAATATAATTCTGTACTCTTATTTCTCTTAAAATGAAGAACATGTAATATTATCAACATAAGAAAAATTACCCCATTGTTGAAGTAAGTGTCCAAAACTTTCAGACCACAGTCTCTGCGATTCTCATCTGAAGCCACCTCATACTCTGCCTAAGGAGCAAATATGGAAAAGAATGTTGAATTTTTGGTTGCATACAACGGCAGAAACAGAAAGATAATATAAAATCAACCCAATTACTTTGGCTAGAAATTCTATGAGACATAGCCTGGCTCTCTCTGAAAGGATTCACACAAATGGAAATATTTGACTGACTCATGGTCCAGGACGGCATGCACTCTACAGATGCTGATGAGATTTAAAGCAGTATAACTCAAAAAGAGAAAACAGAGAGGTATGAATATTTCAAGATGCCTATGGTACAAAATTTGCAATTTGTTCTTATATGGAAGGCTGACCCCTAATGGTAGAACTGCATGAGAACCGCTAAGGGCCAGCACTACATTTTGAACACAGAACCAGAAAAGACAGGAGTGGAAGTGGGCTGCACCAGCCCCATCTCAGAAGACTAAAAGGGATCACCTTTCATATACATCCTGGGGATGGGAGGAGATAGGAGCAT